>NC_058403.1:210135550-210370295 GCF_002201575.2 Neomonachus schauinslandi
ATCTTTTTTTTTTTTTTTTTAAAGATTTTATTTATTTATTTGAGACAGAGAGAATGAGAGAGAGCACATGAGAGAGGGGAGGGTCAGAGGGAGAAGCAGACTCCCTTCCGAGCAGGGAGCCCGATGCGGGACTCGATTCTGGGACTCCAGGATCATGACCTGAGCCGAAGGCAGTCGCTTAACCAACTGAGCCACCCAGGCGCCCCCAGTACAATGATTTTTAATAAAAGTCATACAACTGTGAAGCCATCACCATAATCACCCTGAAAAGTTCCCATGTGCCTGTGTGAGACTGACCATGCTCCTCACACCAGCCTCGGGCAACTACGGATCTGCTGTCCCCATCGTTTTGCCTTTATTAGAAATGTCATATAAACGGAGTAATACAATGTGCAGTCTTTTGTGTCTGACTCCTTCCATGCAGCATAAGTTCATCTGCATGTCTCAGTTGTTCATGCATTTTTGTGGTTGAGTAGTGTCCCATTATTTGGATGGTACTGTGCTTTTGTTTATTGATTCTTCAGTTGGTGGACATTTGGATTTTCTCCTAGCGTTTGGTGATTATGAATAATGCTGCTATGAACATTTGTGGACAAGCTTTTGTGTCATTTCTCTTTGGAGAAATGCTGAATTGTTGGGTCATATAGTAACTCCATGTTTAACATTTCAAGAAACTTTCTAAGCTGCTTTTCAAAGTGGCCATGCTATTTTGCATTCCCACCGGTGATGGATACGGGGTCTCCTTTCTCCAGATCCTCGCTGACACTCGGTATTATCAGATTTAAAATTTTTAGCCATCCTGGGTAGTGTGAAAGTGCTATCTCCTTGTAGTTTTGACTTGTATTTCCCTGATGATTAGTGATATTAAGCATCTTTTCACATGCTTGGTGACCATTTGTCTTTAGAGAAATATCCAATCAAATCCTTTGCCCATTTCTAAATTTAGCCATTTGTCTCTTTATTGTTGAGTTGTAAGCATTCTTTACATATTCTGGTTACAAGTCCCTTAGCAGATACATGATTTTTTCAGAGTTTATTTATTTGAGAGCAAGAGAGAGGAAAGCACACAGAGGGAGAAGAAGCAGACTCCCTACTGAGCAAGGAGCCCAATGCGGGACTCAATCCCAGGACCCTGGGATCATGACCTGAGCCGAAGGCAGATGCTTAACCGACTGAGCAAACCAGGCGCCCCATAGATACATGATTCTTAAATACTTCTGTCTTTTCAGTTTCAAGGTTGACATTTACTTGACAGTATGTTTTGAAGGGCAAGAGTTTTTAATTTCGGTGAAGTCCGGTTGTGTCATTTCTCTTTTATGGTGTGTGCTTTGCTATCACGTCTAAGAAATCTTTACCTAATCCAAGGGAACAAAGATTTTCTCTTTCTTTACCCTAAAGTTTTGTAATTTGGCTTTTGTATTTAGGTGTATGATACATTTTGAGTTAGTTTTTGTGTGTGGCATGAGGTGAAGGTCTGTGTTCTCTTGTTTTGTTTGTTTTTGGCATATTGTTCCAGCATTATTTATTGCAAAGACTGTCCTTTCCCCCATTGAACTGCTGTGGCACATTTATCAAAAACTAGTTGGCCATAAATGTGAGCCTTCATTTCTGCACTCTCTGTCTGATTGATCTTATACCACACTGTCTTGGTCAATAGCTTTATGGAAAGTTGTGAAGACGAAAAGTCCTGCATCTTTGTTCTTTTATTAAAGGCAAGGATCTGGTGGATGGAGGGACAGTAAGAGTAAGTCGCTATGGGAGGCACGGGGATTACAAGGACTCTGAACAGGCAGGCTACTTATGGCAGCATGGGAGGGCTTATGAAAAACAGGCTCCGAGTTCAAATTCTTATCTCAAAGCATGTGCAGAGAATCCGTACTATGGCTGCTTTCAGTGATTTCTTCTGCCAGCTGTAGGTTGCATGGTGTGAATTCACAGCCTCTCCAGATCTTTGCATGAAAGGTAGGGCATTATTTGAGTTAACGGTACCCTGAGAATGGAAATATTGGAATGGTGTAATTTGGGAGGAAGACTATACGATTTTAAGTGCCCTGAACTTTTATTTATTTAATTTAATTTAATTAACTTATTTATTTTTCAAGTTTTTATTTAAATTCTAGTAAGTTCACATGTGGTGTAGTTTTGGTTTCAGGAGTAGAATTCAGTGATTTATCACTTACATAGAATACCCAGTGCTCATCACATCACGTGCCCTCCTTAATGCCCATCACCCATTTAGCTCAGCCCCCCACCTACCTCCCCTCTAGCAACCCTCTGTTTGTTCTCCATGGGTAAGAGTCTCTTATGGTTTGCCTCCCTCTCTCCTCTTTTTTTTTCCCCTTCCCCACATGTTCATCTGTTCTGTTTCTTAAACAAATGAGTGAAATCATATGGTATTTGTCTTTCTCTGACGGGCTTATTTCTCCTAGCATAATACATTCTAGCACCATCCATGTCCTTGCAAATGACAAGATTTCAGGGCGCCTGGGTGGCTCAGATGGTTAAGCGTCTGCCTTCGGCTCAGGTCATGATCCCAGGGTCCTGGGATCGAGTCCCGCATCGGGCTCCCTGCTCCTTGGGAGCCTGCTTCTCCCTCTGCCTCTCTCTCTCTCTCTGTCTCTCATGAATAAATAAATAAAATCTTTAAAAAAAAATGACAAGATTTCATTCTTTCTGATGGATGAGTAATATTCCATTACACACACACACACACACACACACACACACCCCACATCTTCTTTATCCATTAATCTATCGGTGGATATTTGGGCTCTTTCCATAATTTGACTATTGTTGATAGTGCTGCTATAAACATTGGGATGCATGTGCCCCTTTGAATGACTGTTTTTTATCCTTTGGATAAATACCTAGTAGTGCAATTGCTGGGTCATAGGGTAGCTCTGTTTTTAACTTCTTGAGGAACCTCCATACTGTTTTCCAGAGTGGCTACACCAGTTTGCGTTCCCACCAACAGTGTAAGAGGGTTTCCCTTTTCTGCATCCTCACCAACACTTGTTGTTTCCAGTCTTGTTAATTTTAGCCATTTTGACCATTGTGAGGTGGTATCTCAGTGTGGTTTTGATTTGTATTTCCCCGATGCCAAGTGATGTTGAGCATCTTTTCATGTGTCTGTTGGCCATTTGCATGTCTTCTTTGCAGAAATGTCTGTTCATGTCTTCTGCCCATTTCTTAACTGGATTATTTGTTTTTTGGGGTGTTGAGTTTGATAAGTTCTTTTTTAAAAAATATTTTATTTACGGGCTCCTGGGTGGCTCAGTTGGTTAAGCGACTGCCTTCGGCTCAGGTCATGATCCTGGAGTCCCGGGATCGAGTCCCACATCGGGCTCCCTGCTTGGCAGGGAGTCTGCTTCTCCCTCTGACCCTCCTCCCTCTCATGCTCTCTATCTCTCATTCTCTCTCTCGCAAATAAATAAAATCTTAAAAAAAAATTTAAAAAAATATTTTATTATTTGACAGAGAGAGATAGCGAGAGCAGGAACACAAGTAGGGGGAGTGGGAGAGGGAGAAGCAGGCTTCTCGCTGAGCAGGGAGCCTGATGCAGGGCTCGATCCCAGGACCCTGAGATCATGACCTGAGCCTAAGGCAGATGCTTAATGACTGAGCCACCCAGGCGCCCCGAGTTTGATAAGTTCTTTACAGATCTTGGATACTAGCCCTTTATCTGATATGTCATTTGCAAATACCTTCTCCCATTCCGTGGGTTGCCTTTTAGTTTTGTTGATTGTTTCCTTCTCTGTGCAGAAGCTTTTTATCTTGATGAAGTCCCAAAAGTTCATTTTCGCTTTTGTTTCCCTTGCCTTTAGAGACGTGTCTTGAAAGAAGTTGCTGTGGCCGATGTCGAAGAGGTTACTGCCTATGTTCTCCTCTAGGATTTTGGTGGATTCCTGTCTCACATTTAGGTCTTTCATCCATTTTGAGTCTATTTTTGTGTGTGGTATAAGAAAATGGTCTAGTTTCATTCTTCTGCATGTGGCTGTCCAGTTTTCCCAGCACCATTTGTTGAAGAGACTGTCTTTTTTCCACTGGATATTCTTTCCTGCTTTGTTGAAGATTAATTCACCATCTAGTTGTGGGTTCATTTCTGGGCTCTCTATTCTGTTCCATTGACCTATGTGTCTGTTTTTGTGCCAATACCATGCTGTCTTGATGATCACAGCTTTGTAATGTAGTTTGAAATCCGGAATCGTGATGCCTCCAGTTTTGCTTTTCTTTTTCAAGGTTGCTTTGGCTCTTTGGGGTCTTTTGTGGTTCCATACACATTTTGGGATTGTTTGTTCCACCTCTGTGAAAAATGCTGGTGGTATTTTGATAAGGGATTGCATTAAATGTGTAGATTGCTTTGGGTAGTGTAGACATTTTAACAGTGTTTGTTCTTCCAATCCATGAGCATGGGATGTTTTCTCATTTCTTTGTGTCCTCTTCAATTTCTTTCACAAGTGTTCTGTAGTTTTCAGAGTACTAGTGCCCTGAACTTTTAAATCCCATGCAGGCTCCCAGGCCAGGGGGACGGAATAGAAGGCAGCCCTTCCTGCCCTCTAGAGGCAGTAACGTTGCCATAGAAGCCAGGAGCTCCCTCCTTGCCTCCACACCTACGATGGAGTCAAGTCTCAGAGTACTTCAGGAGGCCACGTACAAAGTCATACCTCGGAGATGAAGAATTGCAAACGACTTACAAGATTTAGCTCCTTTAGATTGGGCAGAAAATCCGGGTACTGTGGGATTGGATTCTGAGGGTGTTGCCCTAGCGAAGGAGAAGTGAGTTTATCAGGATGTGCCGAGTGGAGATGGTAGATTTATCAGACTAGCCCAAGCAGTCGGGAGTCGCTCTGGCTGTTGGCATGGTTGATTAACTGAGAGCCGGACTCAGTGCTGGCCTTGGTGACTATAGCTGAGAGGCCAGAAGAATCCTGGGTGCAACAAAGAAGGAGTCTGAAGAGACAGACCCTGTGCATGAGGCAGCGCATACAAGGGTCCTCACCGCATGGGGTTAGTGAACAGGTGGAAGCAAACTAAATGTCCAGTGATAGGGGAATGGGCGAGTGCCATGCAAAACCCCTACTCTGGAACACTGTGCAGTAGTTAAAGCAAGTGGGGTGGCTGTATTCATCTTTACAGGTAAAGGTGTCTATAGCATATTTTTTAAGTGGGAGAAAAATCAGGTATATGTCTTTTAATATGCCCTTTAAATAACTTATTTTGAAATAATAAATTTGAAGGTCATAGGAGAGTTTCCAAAACAGTACAAAGAGTGCTCTATCCTGTTTATGAAGATCATTTCCTCCATCATCCACTGCCCCCGCCAGATTATCATTAGTCTTTTTCTTTCTTTTTTTAAATTAAGATTTATTTTTTTTAAAGATTTTATTTATTTATTTGAGAGAGAGAATGAGATAGAGAGCATGAGAGGGGGGAGGGTCAGAGAGAGAGAAGCAGACTCCCTGCTGAGCAGGGAGCCCGATGTGGGACTCGATCCCGGGACTCCGGGATCATGACCCGAGCCGAAGGCAGTCTCTTAACCAACTGAGCCACCCAGGCGCCACAAGATTTGTTTATTTGAGAGAGTGAAAGAGAGAGGGAGCAGGGGGGGAGGGTGCAGAGGGAGAGAGAGAATCTCAAGCCGACTCCAGGCTGAGCGCTGAGCCCCGACACAGGGCTCGATCTCACAACCCTGAGATCATGATCTGAGCCGAAACCAAGAGTCAGACACTTAACTAACTGTGCCACCCAGGTGCCCCTCATTAGTATTTTTCGAGAGTAACCTGCCGGCATTTCCCACAAACGTTCCAGTGTGCACCCCCCAAACAAGGACACTGTCTAAGCGTGTAAGCCCCCAGATCAGGACGTCACGATTACTGCATGACCGTCCAGTCTTCACACCCCATTCATAGTTTCTTAACTAATCCAGTAAGGTCTTCCTTTCTGGTCCAGGATACAACCCTGGATCGTGTGCACTTAGTTGTCAGGTCTCCTCAGACTCCCTTCAATCTGGAATGGGCCTTCACTTGCTCTGTCTTCCCTTCCTGGCCAGTCTTGAAGAGCACGGGCCTTACATTCTGTAGATTGAGCCCCAGCTTGGGTTCACCTGCTGTTTCCTCTTGACCAGACTGGAACCATGCTTTTGTCCTATAAATGAGCCAACGAGGGCCTGGTGTAGCTGGCCCTGTGTTGTTTACTTCTTCACAACAGTTTGGGACCTGCTAGCTCAAAAGCCCTCTGGTGCCAAACCCCATTTTTTTCTTTAACTTGGGAAAAAAAGATGATTTTCCAGATCTCAAGGGTATATTAAGTTATATTGATCATTATACACTATTGGAAGGGAAAGATGGTAGCAAACTTGGTTTCTTACGCATCCAGTTTAAAATATATCTAAAGTGAGCATATTTTTAGCCATTTAGAGCCTGCCTGCTTTGTTTATCTCTTGAAACTGCACCCAGCATGCGCCATATAGAAGACAAACCCCAGAGCTATAACAGAGCGCAGGACACTGTGCCCTTTGGAGCTCTCTGGCCCAAAGACTCCCTGCCCAGCTGCTGACAATGTCACCTAGACAAATAAGCCCCCTTCCCCCTGGGGCGTGAGGGTGGGGCCTTGCCCTCCTCCCCTCCTGGGTGGTAGGCTCTGTGCTGTTGCTTCTGGGAAGGCTCATTCTGTAAGGGACTTCCCCTGCATGTGAACCGCAGTGCTGCCCAAGTAAAACTGCCGTCACCTTGTCGTCACGCTCAGGCCCCCTAATCCCTGCAACTCACTACAGCTTTCTTGGAAAGAATATGACAGAAACCATGCTATGTTCCTTTTAGTGCAGTTATCAGGAGTTGATGAAAACTGTGACCACCTGGTCAAGTTGGTGTCTCTCAGGTTTCCCCACCTTAAATTTATCTTTTCCTGCTGTTACAGTCGATCAGAATTTTCTGGGGAGGTATTATGAGATTATACCAGTTATCTTCCCTAGCATCAAAGCCCCAGCCAGTGACCTTGGTATCCACTACCCGCTTCTGTTTGTCCTCCTGCATCGTGATTGCCAAACACAGACTTTCTCATCCCATCATTCCTTCTGCGGTATTCGGGACTTTGTCTTACAGTAATGACAACCAGTTGCTCAGTGGGCTGGAATCTGTTACTCTCATTATTTGCTTTGGTATGCACATTGCCCCCATGTGGCCAGTGGAAAGCCCTTCAGGGCTGGTTCCTCTGGCTCTTTGACAGGTATCACTTTTTTTTTTTTTTTTTTGAGCACTGTTTTACTTTCTGACACAAGCTATTCCAGGCTCCTCTTTTACAGTCCCTGTCTTAGCCCTGGAATCAGACACTTCCCCAAACATGCCTGGTTCCTTTTAGCAGTAGGTGGGATTTAGAAACCAAGATCTGGGCACTCAGCGTGCCCACTGCGGCCGGGCCCTCAGAGCAGACAGAGATAGAAAACATACGTGTGTATGTATGTCTCTGTATGTATATGCCCACGACTGAGTGTGTACGTACACAGACGTAGGTGATGTATTTATATATAACACACATCTATAGTTCTGTATCTGTAAATATATTATAAAACTATGAGTCTGTACAATACCTCCAATCCAAACGGAATACCTCATGGTTCTTTCTTTCTTTTTTTTTTTTATTATTTTATTTATTTATTTGAGAGAGAAGGAAAGAGAGCACAAGCTGAGGGAAGAGGCAGGGCAGAGGGAGAAGCAGGCTTCCCGCCGAGCAGGGAGCCCGACACGGGACTCGATCCCAGGACCCCGGGACCACGACCCGAGCCGAAGGCAGATGCTCAACGACTGAGCCACCCAGGTGCCCCCTTCATGGTTCTTTCTAACCTTTTCCTAAATTTCTTCTCTGCCAGTGAGAAACTTAGCTCCCACTTTTTAAAAATCTATTTACTTATTTGCTCAGTGTCCAGCCTCCTGACCACACTGTTCCTCTCCTCATCCTGTGAGCCCTGGGTTCCCCTCTGTTCCATAGCCTTGGCCTCTAAGCCTGCCCCCAGCTTCTTCATGCAGCTGCCCACCCTGCCCCCTCCCCATGTTCTCAACCACTGTGCTAACTTGCCCCTGCCTGGAAGAAAAAATGTCCTTTATATATTTTTATATGCAAAAATGAATTCTCCCCTCCCTACTACACACACACACACACAATTTTTTCAATAGTGACATACATATATATTTATAGTCAATCCTTGTTATTTGTGATATTTATGTTTATAAAAATGCTGTGAACACTGAGTTATTGAAAATAAGTGAACCATTGCTCTTAATAGAGTCAGGTTCTTGGCAGCCTCTGGTCACAATATTTTTATCAACTGATCGCTATCTAACCTTGTTTATGTGTGTTTTCTGTTCAGGGACGCCTTATTTAATACACACGGTTGCTTCATTAGCATTGAACTAAGCCAACAGCACTATCATTCACACCTGAATGAAGTTAATCTAACACCTATATATTTTTTTCCCCCTGGGCTCATCATGGCCTTCTTGTACTCAGGAACACTAGACAGCATTTCAGCGTTAAACTTGGGGGCACTTTCGACAGTGCCATCACTCAACAAAAAATGCAAAAACATGACGCTAAATAGATCCTCAGAAGGACGTGCATTTACAGCATGAGCTGAAGCAAGAAGGCAGGCCAGCACTGTTTGACCTCAGCTGGGGTTCAGATTTTTCACCGCTCTGTGCATGTCCACAGACGACCACAGATGTTCCAGGGGCATTGATTTGGGGTTACAAATAAGTTTTAGTGAGCAGGCAAACTTGCAAGTACAGACTCTGGAAAAAAAAATTAAAAGGAGGATAGACTGTACTTACATTAAAAAAAAAACCCTAAAAGCCTACCGGGTAGATAAGGAAGGGCATCAAAAATGACATTAGCCTTGTGCATTGCTTTAGTGTTTTTTGGGGGTTTTTTTGCAAGGAGAATGTCTTCATACATTTCCAATCTATTTATAATTTTATATTTTAAAAAGAGAAGGGGGCCTGGACTGCCTCTGGGTATCTAGAGATAACCTTAAAAGACTGGAAATGTTCTTTCTCCTGTCCTCATAGGCTGTCCTTCTCTGGCCTGGGAAGTGTCCTTTCCACTGATCTTTCAGGAACCAGCACTATGGATTTGCCGTATCAGTGTTGGTCTGCCTGTGCATGGACTTTTGGATGAAAGAGGAACGAACTTCTGTCTTCTTTAAGTTGCTGTTATTATGGGCCTTACGACAACAGCGAAACTCATCTGCACAGATGGGGTTTATCTAGAACCATAGCTGTTAACCAAGACTGATGGGGGCTTTGATGGAAACAGTTTACCTGTAATGAGGGCTTTGGGGCCTCAGACGCAGCACGCCATTTGCCTTCTCAGTGCCCCTTTCTCTGGGAAGGTGTGAGTCTTCAACAGCTGTTGAACAGGGGGTCTGTTTTTATACATTCCCACCCCCCTCCAGACACAGAAGGTCAAACTCACATAACTAGTCAGAATTTGAACCCAGAACTGATTTCAGAGCCTGAACTTCTCCACAAAGGACAAAATGTTTGAATCTGCGGCCAAAAATCAGGACATGGGATGCTGAAGTGCTTTATTATCAGAACTTGTTGGGAGAGTTTCCAAGTTGCTTCCAGGAAGACCAGTTGGTTTGGGGACCCACTTCTTCAAACTTGTGAAGGCTTTTCTTTCTGATATCTCAGTCAGTCCTCTGGGGAGAAAAAAAATCTAATTGGAACCCACAAGATGAGATCTTTCTTCCAAAACAAGCAGTTCTTTATAGACCTCCCCAAAAGCTTCCCTGGGATCATGTCTTGAAGGTTCATAGGAATTCACAGATCTGTGATGATCCAGTACGACTGGGGTCCTTGTTAAAAAAAAGGGGGCAATATGGACACAGGCAGGGCATCTACAAGCCAAGGAGAGAGGCCTCAGAAGAAGCCAACCAGCCAGTACCTTGCTCTTGGACTTGCAGAAAATAAAGTCCTGTGGTGGAAGCGGGTGAATCTGTGGTACTTTGTAGCTGCAGCCCTAGCAAGCTAATGTGGGTGAGTTGGCTGGGGGCCTCAGAAGACAATGATTTGACCACAAAAGGATTACCAGGGGCCTTTGGGACAACTGAAAATTTATTCTACTATCCACCTGCTCTTGCATCTAGCTGGATTCCCCCAAACCTATCAGTGACCCTGAGTTAGGGGGACTCCTCTGGATGAGACTTGGGGAGAGGAGAGGAACAGGGGTGGGTGGGTGGGAGTTGTTCAAATCCCTATCCCTTGCCCTCTGTGATGGGCCAACACGCCTCATTCCTTGGGTCCCTGGCAAGTAGCACTTTTCCCCACCGAAGTTTCTGACAAAGGCCTGCTCCAGAGAAGCTACAGTATACCATGTGGGCATTTTTCTGGTAGAGAAAGCATGAGTTGAGACCAGGCCTAGAATCCCTGGCAACCAAATGTGCATTTGTGTGCGGTCTCTGCAGCTCTGCTCACAGACCCGCCTGCCACACAGGGGAGACCACCTCCGTTGGACTTGTTCAAGGCCCGGCCCAGCAAAGCCGATCTCACCGTTGGGACAGCCAAGAGCAGCTCCACCAGAGAAGTCAGTGGTAGAATTTTTCAATTTGCTTTTTGTATTTCTGGGTGACAAAATGTCTCCGAATCTTTGTCGCCGGACCTATCGAGAAAGGAGAGACCAGTTCAGATGTGGGGATGAAATAAAAGTCCACTGTCCCGTGTGTGGGCAACAGGGTCCCGTGACTGGGGCAGCCCGGGGCTGGCTGGGGCTGGCTCTGCCATCGACTTCGTGGGTGCACTGCCTTCACCATCAGTGTGGGGATGATGGAACCCTCCCCTCACCCCGGGCTGTGGGGTGAGGACTGTGTGAGCCAGCAGGCAGGCAGCATGCCAAACTCTGTGCCTCATGTGGACGGGGGCACACCACCCCCTGATTTTACAGGTGAGGAAATGGGCTCAGAGAGGGCCAGTTGCTCTGAGCTGACCCAGAACGTGCAGGCAGGGGCAAGACTTGAACTCAGGCCCTGATCCATGCCCCAGGCCGCTCACAGGATCTGGGTCACCGTGGGGTTCAGGCTTCCCCAGCTGTGTCCTGAGCAGCCCCACGAGGAGTGCATTTTCAACTTGTGGTTGAAAGAACCAAGGATCGGAGGGACAAGTCGACTTGGAGGGGACAGGATTTGAGCCCAAGTTGTTGGAGGCTGTGTGCTTGCCGTCACTCTTAACTCTGCAATCCATGCCATCAGATTACAGCTGAGTGCAGAGAGCAAGCCCCAGAAAGGACATTGAGGGAAAGCAAGACCCCCACCCACCCTGGAGTGAGCCCTCCCCTCATGGGGCAGACAGACAAAGATCAGTTAATACGTAGGGTAATTTCAGACTATGATGTGTTACGGGGCAAGATGGCGGCAGTATAGGAGGTGGGATGGTGAGCTGCAGGGCTGCTCTCTTAAGGGCAATGGTGAGTCGCGTTAGCCAGGATGGGCAGAGAAGGCCGCTTGAGGAAGTGGCCTTTAGGGTGAGAAGGAGCCCAAGAATTGAGGGGGGAGGGCATTCCAGGCAAAGGGAGCAGCAGGTGCAAAGGCCTGAGGCGGAGCTGTGCCTGGAGAGTTGTGAGAACAGCGCAGAAGCCTGTGGAGTTGGGGCAGAGTAAGTGAAAAGGAGAGGTCAACAGGAGAAAGATCATGCAGAGCCATAATGAGGATTTTGGCTTTTATTCCTAGAGCAGGGGATGTGCTGCCCTGGGGAGAAGGGACGTGTGTGTGTGGGTGGGGGAGCTGTGCACCCATGAGCTGGAAGTGGACCCTCAGACCCCCAGAAAAGGGCACATCTCCTCAGTTCCCATGTGGCCCTGGACACTAGCAAGGGACCAGCCTCCAAGCGCCAAGGCCACCTGCTCTCCAGGCTGCTCACCCATCTCTCCATTTTGGACAGAAAAGTCCTTCTCCAGGATGACCCACTTATGGATCCTCTGCGCATTGGAAATGGCTTCCTGATTCACAGCATCTATGCCTTGCTGGATGGCCCTATAGACCAGGGGGTCCTGCAGCTCCAAAATCTCAGAGACGGTGGACACATGGCTTCCCAGGTTCCGGCAGAAGTGGATGGCCTCCAAGCTTAACTTGTCCAGTGGCTCTCCGTTCATCTCGTCGACCTCACACTGCCCAAGACACCCTCGTCATCACACCCAATGACCACACACGCTCCCTGGCCACACCTGAGGACCAGGAAGTGGGTCTCGAACCCACAGGGGTGCACCCTCTGGACCCTGGGGCAGAGACCCTCCAGCAGGACAGCAAACCCTCCTTACCTTCAGCGTCAGCAGGATGCTCAGAAACTTTGCCCTATCTCCCACTAACAGGGCATTACTGATTATGGGAATCTTCTCTTTAACCAAGTTCTCAATGGGTATAGGGGCCACGTTCTCACCGCCGGCTGTGATAAGGATTTCTGGAACAAAGCATGGCTCAGTGAAGGTTCAACCGTGACAGTACAAAAGCCTTACCCCCTCAAGGATCAGAGGGGACAGATGCTGACACAGATGACTGCTCACTTAGAAAAACCCAGAAGCAGAGGAGGCCGCCTGCCCATGGTCAGAACTCCCACCATGCCCTTCTCCAAGCCACAGACCAAGCATCACTCTGCTCCTCCTCCCCTGTCTCCTTAAAATTCCCATCAGATATCCAAAGTCCTATGCATTTCACTTGGACAGCACTGTATTAATCCTCTGCCTGTTTCTTGGTCCTCTGCACCCTGTTCCAAGCCCTCAAAAATCTTGCTTGGAAGATAGTGCAGTGCTTCTGGCCATGCCCCGTCTCTGTCTCCTGATTTTTCTACCACTTGGCAACCCCAGAAGAACCTTTAAGAGAATTGTGTCACTTTTCCCCGCAGCCTCTCAAATGCTCCCAGAGCTCCTCCTCCTACCCCAGATCTGTTCACTTGCTCTTTCATCTAAGGATGCTGGCTGCCTCCTATCCCATCCACCCAAACTCTCTGTGTCTTATCCCATGATCTTTCAACCATCCCTACTGTGGTGGGAAGGCAGTGGTAATTATATGATTGCGATGGACACCTGTGGTGGTGTCCGCCAGTGACTCAGGTATCCAGCCCTGCTGTTTGTTGGGGAACTCTTCCCTCCATCTCAAACGCTTGTGGTTTGGGCAAGGACTGCAAGGATGAGCATGTGACCAGGTCCGACCGGCCAGCACACTCCGTCTCTGCAGAGATTCATCTTGAGATGGGATCCGGTGAGATCCAGACCTAAAACTTTGGCTGTCCCTTGGTGGTTAGGGTGAGCCTGGGCTGTTGGCAGCCATCTTGTCACCAAATGGGAAAAGCCTCTCCAAGAACGGCCCCAACACCAAGGACAGCTCAGTAAGGGAAGGATAAAGCAATTCCTTTGATGTTAATTGGGCACCTGGGTCCAGCCGAGCCTGAAGTGAGACGTCTTGGACTTCTCCATTTTTGAGCCAATAGTTTCTTTTTTTCGCTCACACCTATTTCAGAAGGCTTTTCTGTCGCTTATCACGGAAAGGATACTAACCTAGCCCACTTACTGAATAAGTTACTGCCTATGTCGGGCTCACTGCTGAATGCTCTGTCTACACTAGAGGTTGGCAAACTGCAGCCTGTAAATCAAATCCAACCTTCCATGGGTTTGTGTGGCCATGAGCTAGAAATGGTTTTTATATTTTTACATGGTTGGAAGGAAATCCCAAACATAATAGTATTTGGGACACGTGAGAATTATATGACATCAGTGTGGGCACATGGCCAGGTCCATTTGTCTATTAGGTGTCCGTGGCTGCTTCTGTGCCACCCTGGCTGGGCTGAGCAGCTGTGACACGGACCGTATGTCCTGCAGATCCCAAAAATATTTACTCTCAGGCCCTCCGCAGGGAGAGTCGGCTATCCCTGTTCTGTAGCATCTCATTGAATCCTTACTTGTTATAGTGCTGTGGATTATTATGCTCCCTGAGCTACAGGGGAGGAGACAGGTTTCAGGACTCGCGTGGGTATCTTCCCTAGGGCCCTTCTGCCCGGGGGCCAAATGCCGGGCACAGGGGAAGAGCTGGATTCCGCGGAGGGCAGTGTCTCCGTGTGTCTGTGTGGGGGACCCCCGTGGAAGGTGGGGGGCCAGGAGCCTCAGTGCTGGTGCACCAGGCCCTTCAGCGTTTGGGGTGGGCCTGCCCGCAGGAAGCGCCTGAAGAGCCAGCCCCAGTACCTTTGATGCGGCCTGTGATATAGAGGAAACCCTGGTTGTCCATGCGGCCCAAGTCCCCGGTGTGTAGCCAGCCTTCCTCATCGATGACCTCCGTGGTCTCGTCTTCCATTTCCAGATAGCCCATGAAGACGTGCCGACCCCAGATGCAGATCTCCCCGATGCCTTCCTTGCTCTGCTGGTACAGCATGTTCTTACACCCAGCCATGATTTTGCCACAGCTGCCAGGGAGTGGGAGGGGGAAACCAGGGCTCAGGAAGACAAGGTCACCCACCCAGGTCAGCCTGGGTCTGCAGCCTGGGCTCCCCCGCGGGATCTGCTGCTCTCACCCTCTCCAGGACCCGGTGGGCATGAGGAGGTGTACACGTAGTTCCAAGAAAAGGAAATACAAATGGGTTTGAAATGAATGCAAAGAGTTTTTTTCAACTTCACTCGTGACAAAAGGAACGTATGTGAAAGTTGTGTTGAGGTACCATTTTGTTTTACCAACTGGTTTAGCACCATGGATGGTGTGCATGCAAAGTGTTTGTTTTGGCATTGTTTGTGGTGACCCATGATGGAGAATGAGCCATAAGTATCACCAGTAAGAGGACCAGTTAAGTAAATGATGGTGCGTGCACCCAGGGGGACACACTGCTGCTTTTAAAGGTGGGGCAGGCGCTTCCTATAGGGAACATTCTCTACAAGATAGGAATCTCTCGCCAGCCAAATCCATTTGATTCCTGAGCTTGGATGATGTGAATCAAGACCGATTGGAAGTTCGTATTACGAACCCGGATAATGAAGGACACGGGGTTATCTGACCTCATTTGGTTCCCGAGCTCCAGAGAGCAAGTAATAGTTCAGAGAGGATGAGTTCTGTGTTCATTTTAACATGGAAAACGCTTTTGTTGGGGAGAAAAGCATGTATGTCCATGCACCGCTTATGCCCCCTTAGCTCAAGAGCAATGGTGTGGTGGTTTGGCCTCTGGGAGGGTGTTAGGGGTTGAGTTGTGCCCCTCCCTCCCATCATATATGGTACTGCGAATCCCCAGCACCTCAGAATGTGACCAGATCTGGAAACAGGATCATTGCAGATATAATGAGTTAAATTAAGATGAGGTCATACTGGAGTAGGGTGGCCCCAAATCCAGGCTGCCTGGTGTCCTTACAAAAAGGGGAAGTTTTTATTTCAGACACACACACGGGGAGAACCACGTGAAGATGAAGGCGGAGATACGGGGGATGCATCTACAAGGCCAGGAACACCAGAGATGGCCAGCAACGGCCACACTCCAGGGGAGAACCCGGGACAGATTCTCCCTCACCCTCTCGTTGAACCAGCCTGCCCACACCTTGATCTCGGACCTGTGTTCTCCAGAATTGTAAGAAAAATTTTTTTGTTTAAGTTTTGGGGAACTTTGTTAGGGTGGCCTTAGCAGGCTCCCTGGAGGTTTGGGGTGGGAGGGAGGATGCTTTTCACTCTGTCATTTTATGCCTTCTGAGTTTTCGGACATGGACATGTATTCCTCATTGAAAAACACTATTTAAAGATGGAGGCTGGAGCTTATACCTTTCCTCCAGGGTTGGAGCAAGGTCACTTCTCTTTAGGAATTCTTTGGTTTTGGAAAAACTGCAGTGGGCATTTGGGTTATGCAAAAAATAGACCTCAGATGGGATGATGGAGTGGGGACGGGGGGACGCTGAGGTGTAAATCTCCCCCACAAGGCAAAGTAAAAGGCAGGAGATGGTTTTGCCATATTAGGAAGACAGAACTTAGTTTTTGCCAAGTTCAAAGGCTGTTGGAACCTGACCAAGCATGAGAGGAGAGCTGGACTTGGAATGTGCCAGCAGGGAGGGGGTCAGGGAGAGACAGTGGGAGGCCCTGTGGCTGTCAGACCCAAAGAGTGGAGCTCGTCTTTGGTATTCTTCCTGCTTCTGTGTCACTGGGCTCACTGCTTGCAGCCTGGAGCCAGGTGAGTTTGGGAGAAAGCTAGAAAGGGCCCGTGAACGTGTTTCAGATGGAGCATGGTGGAGATGAAGGGTCTCAGGAGGTGAACCTGGGGTAGGTGAGCCTGGGGGGGCCATCTGGAGGCAAAACTCACAGGTGACAATTGGGGAGACCCTGGAACATTCTAAGAGCCCTTGTCCATGGGCTCTTGGACAAATGGGGGCCTCCCTCGTTGTGAAGATTTAGGGCTTAGAGCCTGGAGAACAGGGGTCATTCTGGAGACTCAGGTCAGGGTTCCACCTTAGCCCCGTGACTTGCCCACCCTCCCACCTTAAACCCCAGTACCCCATGTTGCTGGAGGGCTGGGGGTCTTTCCAGGAGGCTGGTACCTGTGAATCTTATAGTTATTCTGGCTGGGTATGGTGTGGGGTCCTGTGCTTTCAGTCATCCCATATATCTCGCTTATCGGCAAGTCCAGGCTTAGGAAGAACTCAGACGTCTCTTGGTCAAGAGGCGCAGCCCCGCTGATAGAAAAGTGGCAGTAATCAAGGCCAAGGTCATTCCTGACTTTGCTGAACACGAGGGCCTTCGCCATGCGGTAGCTCATGGGAGTGTCATGTATCCTGTGAAAAAGAATGCCAAGGGCAGCTCAGCAACCATGGAGCCGAACGGGGGTTAGTGGGCACCAGCTGGAGAAGGCTGAGCCCCCTTCCCCATGGCCCTCTCCCTGCCTGGCCCTGCTGGACCCTCCACCTACCCCGACATCCTTTTTGTATTGACCTTTAAGCCAATAACTCTTCCCCATGAAAACACCTTCTTCCTCAAGCTTGAGAATTTGATACCATTTTCTTTGATCATCTCCTGCATCTTCTCCCAAATTCGGGGTACCCCCAAGAAGGCGGTAGGCTTTACTTCCTGCAGAGTGTTGATCAGGGTACCCTGCAAGGGACCGAGCTGGGTTAGTCACACCTGTACCCTGCCTGGAACCCAGATGTCCGTCTCTCCCCAGCCCGCCAGCTCAGCCCCGGAGAAGCTTCTCTCGGCTGATGGGACCAGGGTGAGCGCCCAACCCAAGGGAGCCAACCCGCTGGTGGACTGGTGGCCAATCAGATTTCACTCTCTGGGTGAAATCTAGGGATTTGGTGGAGAACACCCGACTGGTAACAAAGGCTGACCCAAGGATGCAGTGGACTATTGCACAACTGTTAAAAAGGATGTAAGATTTGTTCCCAGACAGATCTGTAGGTTCAGTGCAATCCCTTTCAAAATCCAGGCAGACTTTTCCATGGATTGACAAGGCCATCTCAACATTTATATGGAAATGCGGAAGACCTAGAATGACCCAAGCAGTTTTGGAAGAGAAGAACAAAGTGGGAAGAATTACTATCCGATTTTGAAATATATTCTAAAATAGGGTGATTGACCATCCTGGTTTGCTCAGAACTCGGGGAGTTCCTAGAAGGTGGGATTTTCAGTCATAAAACTGGGAATGTCTCAGGCAAACCAGGGCAAGGTGGGCATCGTGCCAGCAAGCCAGAGAAGTCCCACCAGTGCGGTTTGGGTGTAAGGCTTGACATACGGTTCAACGGGACAGAATAGAAAATCCAAACATGAATCTCTACATTTATGAGCAATTCACAGTCAGTGAGAGTGCCCATGAAACTCAGCAGAGGGAAGGCTAGTCCTGTCCTGAAAAATAAAGCAAGAACTCTGTTTAGTGTCTTCTCACTACACGCAAAAGTGAACTCAGGATGGAGCCCAGACCCAGGCGTGAGAGCTAAAACCAGAGGCTCTGTGGGGCACATGACAGAGACCTCTGTGGCCCCGGGGCGGACAAGGGCCTCTTGCATATGGCACCACACTCATGAAAGAAAAGAGAAAGACTTCATCGGAGTTAAAAATGAAAAGACACGCCACTGGGAGAAGGTGTTGGCAAACCGATATTTGGTCAAGAGCAACCATAAGAAGAGATGCGGCCACGTTGTGAAATGAACAAAAGATTGGCACAAACACTTTTCTCCCAAAGAAGGTCAACAGCCGGCCACCAAGCCCATGAGGAGGCGCTCGCCACCGTTCGTCATGAGGGGTGGTGCCTCCCACCCACTTTGAGAAGCAGTGGCGTGGGCAGCAGCCCCATGTCAATGAGGATGGGGAGGAGCCGGGCCTCTTACAGGCTCTGGAGGGGGAGGGGGGCATGAAATGGGGCAGCCACTTTGGAAACAGTCTGGCAGTTTCTTAAAACGTTAAAAGATACCTTTATCACCCGCCGCGTGTTCGGTTGGTCGTTGGGAAACTGTTGATGGTTTTTGGAGATGATAAGGGTATGGGGGGGGGTGGGAACTTCTCAGTCCCGAAGGTGCGTGGGTGCATGTTACGCAATCAGCCAGAGAAGAACGTATTTATCGAGTGGCTACAACATCCCAGACACTGAGCACTGGGGTGGAGTGGGGGAGGTGGGGAGAGGGGCCAAGGAGATACTGAAGCAGAAAACAAAATGACAAGGAGGAGATGTGGTTAAGGGCCTTGAGATGGGTTTGGTTTTTGGAGCTTTTTGGGTGCTGGGAATACTGACTTTAAAAAAAAAAAAACAAAACCCCACACACACATTCTGCTTTCAATACCAGTCACATCTTAGTTTTGGATTGTTCAGTGCACAATCCATACAACCATATGTGGATGCCCTGACTTGGGTAAAGATAAAAACTAAGAGAATGTGGTCAGCTGTTTTCATTGCTCCTAAATGGAGCATAAGATGAGGAGAGAGAAGGAACCCCTGGATCAAGGGGCTTAACGGAACTATCCACTGACCCCAGGCTGCCCTCAGCCTTACTTTGAGAGCATCTGATTGAGCAAAGTAGGTGAAAGCTCCGATCTTCATGGGTATCCAGATATCCATCATTTGAGCTGCAATGTGGCTGAGGGGAAGGTAGCTGACCACCACCTCCTGCTTTTCTGAGGCGCAAGACAGGCCACTGTTCCTTGCCACTGTGCTCGCCGTCCACGTGATCTAGAACACAAGTCAGGCTTACGATCCAGGGGGGCCCCCCCATCCCGTCCTCGCTGGAGGGCCATTTAAATGCAATTACTTAACAAACACTTACAACACACCTACTGTGTGCTGGGCCCTGCTCTCATGATTTCCAAACATGAAGTCATCACATGCTGGGTCGGTAACTACGATGCTTTATACTTCACGGATGGAGAAACAAAAGCCCAGAGTGGTTAACGAACTTGCCTAAGGCTAGGAGGAACTGTAAAAGGTAGTGGGCAGCTTTGGGGGTTGAACTGACCCCCTTGGATCCAACAACAGAGCCTAGAATCGCAACGTCTATATGCACAGTCAGAAATCTAACGGATTCAGTAAGTGGCCCAGGATCCAATCCTGGCTCCACCGTTTGCTAGCTCAGTGACTGTGGGCTCTTTGCTCACCTGTAAAATGGGCACAGGGGCTTCTCGTGTCCGACAAACCAAAAGGCCACCCATAATCCCATCACACAAACACCCAACAATTAGCATATGCATGTTTTTCCTTCTCCAGCGCATGCCTCGATGTGTCGTTTTAGCAGCGGTATAATTTTGCAGTCTGTATTTCTCACTGATGTCATCCATCTCGGGCAAACGGTTACCTCATTAACCCAGCCACACAGGCCTCCACAGCATTCCTCTCACACACAAGGCATGGTCCTGCCTCAGGGCCTTTGCACAGGCTGTTGCCTCTGCTTGGACAATGCTCTTCCTCCAGCTTGCCCCGCGACTGAGTCTTTCTCGAACGTAACATTTCTGCTTGAATGCCACGCCACCTCCGAGAGGCCGTGTCACATCTCGCAAACTGAAGTTGCCGTCGTCTAAGTCTCTAGGTGCTGTCGCCGCAACCCGCGTGGTTTTATTTGCTCGCTCCCTGTCTTTCCGAGCGCCCTGATTGGGCCTGTTTGGTTCAGTGCTGTGTCCCCAGCACGAAGTAGGGACTCGGACACGTTTTTGTTGACTGAGCGAGGAGACAGAAGGGCTATGTAAGTAGGGTGGAGTCTGCAAAGCGCCGGCCCAGAGCGAGCCCTCAGGACCAGAGTCACTTCTCCCCCTGGGCCTCAGGAGGGAGGGATTTTACTTCTCTCCCCGTAGCCCCGTCACTGACAGCCAGTGCTCCGAGGCACCCAGCACCCGTTTGTTGAGGGAAGGGGCTTGGCGTGTGTAGACTGTGATGCATCCAGGACTGTTGCCGCTCCCGGGTTCGGGTCCTGGCTCGGGGACGTGGAGCACGTCATTTTCCCTCTCTGAGCCTCAGTTTCTCTGTCTGTGACCGGGGTTAGTGACACCTGACCTCCTGGTGAGGGGTTTAGCGAGGGTAAACAGGTGCCTAGCTCAGCGTGGCGCAAAGCGCCCTGGGAACGGGAGCAACTTTGAACTGTTGATGCACGTGGAGAGTATTGGGCTGGCTTTGACTTCCTGTCTAAAGATGGTGGTGCCTTAAAAACACGAACAGCCAGCCCTGCGTGGCTCGCTGCGCGCCGGGCGTTCCTGCTTATGCTGCGGGGTCCCCGCAACGCCACCCCCTGGAGCTGGAGTCTGCTGTCCTCTCCCTTCATGGGGCTGTTTTGAAGGTGTGAGCCTTCAAAAGAAGGAGCAGGAGTGACCCTGGGTAGCTTCAGACATCGAGCCTCCACCTTTGTCTCGGGGGTGCTCGCTCTGGGCGGGGGGGCAGCCACCATATGAAGTTCCACAGCCCTGGAGCCCCCGCCCCGTGAGGGACCCTGGGCCACGTGAGACAGGTGAGTGCCGCCCTTCCGCTGGCCCAGCCCTGGCACCAGCTGGAATGGGAGAAACTCCCTGCTGAGCCCAGGCCTCTGCCTCAGCCCCAGACCCAGAAGTCACCCGCCCCCGGGCTTTAAGTCTTTGAGGCGTAGGACAGCTTCTTACGTGGCATCCATTAACCGACACAGGATGTGGGATCATTCACTCTGTGAGGCGGCTCTGAGAGGGCAGAAGCCATTCTCGTCTCCATCTTACAGATGGGGAGACGGAGGCCCAGGGAAGATGAGGAACTTGTCCCAGGTCATGCGGCTGGCAGGTGGGAGAGCGGGATTCGGAGCCAGGCAGCCTTGCTCCAGGGCATGTGCCCGTCACCCTGACGGCAGGAGACTCTTTTACTGCACATGAAGTCACTAGGAGGAGAGACGCCAGCCAGGGCAGGCTGAGGGTCTGATGAGATTCCTGTCATTCGTTTACTTGCTCAGCCGATAGAAGCGGATAGCGTCCTCCTGCGCATCAGGTGCTGGAGACACGACCGTGACGGGAGCGACAAGCCCTGTCCTTGAGGAGCTGATGTGCTCGAGAAACAGGTGACTCTATAATACTGTCACGGTGAGAAAAGCAGCAGCCAGAGGGGGTTTAGAAGCGAACAGAGTGGTTTGTTCTTGTTTGCCCTGTTAAACATGGGAGTCCAGGAGGGCTTCATGGAGGAGGTAACATGTGAGCGGGGATCTGAAGGAGAAGCAACAAGCCGGGCGGCTCTCTGGCAAAGGGAGCATGCAGAGGGAACAGCCAGTGCAAAGGCTAGTGTGTCCGATAACTATTAATCCAGGCTGGGAGGAGACTCCTCGTTGAAAAGCCAGCGATCTTTCTGAAGGAAAACCACTGTTGCCAGTCGGGTGCATGTCCTGCCGGACACTTTCCTGCTCTTAAAATGTACGCATGTGTGCATTGCTTGCTGCCGCTTCTTAGTTTTTAATGAAAAGCATATTTTGCTGTGCGTATACTCCTCTGCAACTGGCTTTAAAATGTTTGCATCGCATTGCCAGACAGTTTGACACATCAGCTGCGCAGAGCTACGGTGTCTAAAAATGTGCACTGTGAGGGGCACCCAGGGGGCTCAGCCGGTTATGCGTCCGACTCTCAGTTTCGGCTCAGGTCATGATCTCATGGGTCGTGGGATCGAGCCCTGCGTCGGGCTCCACGCTCAGCGGGGAGTCTGCTTGAGATTCGCTCACGCTCTGCCCCTCCCCCCACTCTCTCAAATGAATCAATACATCTTTTAAGAAAGAATGTGTGCCGTGAAGCCAGCCTGCCTGCGTAGGTTCAGTCTCCAGCACGTTGCTCTCTCTGTGAGCTGGGCCAAGTTATAGAACCTCTCTGGACTCCAGTTTTTCCACCTGTAAAAGGAGCCTGGTAGAATCGGGAGGCTTGCCGTGAGGATTTACTAAGTGTAAAGCTCTCGGAACAGTGCCTGGCATGTACTGAGCTGTGACTGTCTCTCCTGCTCTTTTTTTTGTTTTTAACAGCTTTATTGAGGTGTAACTGACATACAGAGAGTTTGACACCCCCTGACATTTGTCTCCACCAGTGAAACCATCACCAGCCTCCAGATAGTGAACATGATGTCACCCCTCTGTCATGCCTCCCTTTGCCACCCTCCCCCCACCCAGGCAGCTCCGGGTCTGCTTTCTGTCCCTACGGATAAGTTTGCATTTTTTAGAGTTTTATAGAAATGGGATCTTTTAGGATCTGTTCCCTTATTTTTCTATAACAGTGGTCTAAAGTACTATCACCTATGGACTCCATCCAAACATATATATGTCTTTCCCAGACATGCAGCCCTTCTTGAGTAACCAAAACATCAACTTCTGCTTTACTTCCAAAACACAGAATGTATATTCTGCTTTTTCACCTGCTTGTTTTATTATTGAACACTGTTCTGTGCTCTCTACAAATATATTAACTCTTTATTTTCAAAGCAGCCCAGGGGCAGGGACTGTCCCATTTTACAGATGTGCAAATGGAGGTTTGGAGAGGTTAGGTGTCTGGCCCAAGAACACAAGGCAGGATTTGAACACAGGTCTGCTCTCAAGTCCCTAATCTCCGCCCCTGCACTGTGCTGCCCTCTTGGAAGTTTTTGCATGACTCTCCGTGCTTTGCTGGCTAGGGAGCCATGGTGTGCCAGACCCCTGAACGCCACCCTGCCCACTGTGGGTCACGAATAGAAAGAGCCGGAGGGCCGCTGGCCCATGTGCAGGGACTCTGGGTGCTGCGAGGTTCATCACCATGGGCAGAGACAGCACTTACGTTGTCATGGCTAAGCATTACTCCCTTGGGATTGCCTAAGGTCCCAGAAGTGTAGATGATCATAGCGCACTGATTAGCCCTCTGGCTTTCCATGATCTCGTCCAGCTGGGAATCGGGGATGCTGTTGCCAAGTTCCATGAAATCATTCCACTGTGGAAAGAAAAGACAGGCAGAGGATGGGGACTCGGGAAGTGAGGGTAAGCCTCAACACGCCAGGAGTCCCCTTCCCTAGTCAGGTCTTGCACCATCAGCTTCTCTAAAGCATGATTGCCAGCAAGAGGGAAGGCTTAGGGTCACCAGTCCTGATACCTCTTACAAAAGCCCTAAGATGTTTGCTTCTCCTCCTTCACTTCCTGGCAGGCTACTGGGTCTGGACATGTGACCGCAGCTGGTCCAGTCATAGTGAAGGTCAGGGCTTTTGCTAGAAGTGCTGGGACTGGAGTGAGTCATCTGGACATGAATGAGTCAAGATGTAGCCCCAGGAATTGCCTGAGGTCACACAGCAAGTAAACAGGAACTAGCAGTCTAAACCAATATGGTCACACTCTGAAGCCTGTGCTCTTATTGACCTTCCAATACGATGCCTCAAAAGGAACTGTTGGGTTGTATGAACTGAGAATCACACAGGACCTGCGAAAATTCTACCACTGAGCCCCCAGCAAGTCTCTGGATGAGGGCAATGCCCTGAATTCAAGATGGAGGGCACACAGCATCCTCCAGAAGTGGAACTGGGGTGATGCTGGCCCTGTGACATCAGGTCATGTCCGAGAGCATTTCTGGTTGGTTCAGCAGGGAGGGTGTTGCTGGCATCTAGTGGGTGGAGGCCAGGGGCGCCGCTCGGCATCCTGCAATGCACGTTACGGCCCCACAACAAAGAATTATCCACCCCAAATGTCCATCGCAATGAGGTTGAGAAATCCTACTCTAAGTAGTGTTGCTAACAAAGGAGTTCTTTTGAGGTATCCAAAAGACTTCAAAAAAGTCTTTGATTCTGATCAGTTTTCTTCCTTAATTATTCATCATCCTGGTTTTAATATTTGAGTATTTTCTGGCAGGTACGAAAGCTGTCAAGGGTTTTGGTCGGCCAGAAAGGGTCATGGGCACCTTTTGTCCCGCCTGCATGGAGGGCAAACCAAATAAACTCTGTGACATTGCGGGACTTTTGATTTGAGTCATGAGTTTGAGGGTCTCATCTCATGGACATTAACAGGAGCTTGTCCTTGTCCCTCACAAGCCTTCCCTGGCTTCTGTGAGTTAATGCAGTGTATCCTTACACACAGAACCCCTACTCTGGCTAAAGTGGGTCTCTGTTGCTTGTACCGAAACATTTCCTGACTAAAACACCCTGAGGCAGGGGCGCCTGGGCGGCTCAGTTGGTTAAACGTCTGCCTTCGGCTCAGGTCATAATCCCAGGGTCCTGGGATCAAGCCCCACATCGGGCTCCCTGCTCACTGGGGAGCCTGCTTCTCCCTCTTGTGTGCGCTCTCTCTCTCAAGTAAATAAATAAAAAATCTTTAAAAAAATAAAAAAGAGAACACCCTGAGGCAGAGTGCCTTTTCAAAACATGATTGTGACAGCATTTATGGTGTCACACACTCTTCAGTGGCCTTGCCCATCCCTCAGTAAGAGGCGGTCTAGGTCCCCACCCCAGACCCTCCATTTCCCAGCAGAGCTTTCGGTCAGCCTTGACGGGCACAGTATGTCGGAAGCGATGGTGTGTGATTTCCAAGAGTAGCTTGTTAAAGGCAAGACACCTTCCACCTGGCCTCTCTCTCTCTCTCTCTCGATGTTCTCTGTAGAGATCTGAGCCAGGAGTAAGTCCAGAGAGCTCGAGGTCACCATGCTGGAGAGGCCACAAAGAGGGAGGGACAGGAGGAGCACCAGCCGCAGGGTCCGGACCAAAGTGAGGACTAGGGACTTAGCTTCCGGTGCAAAATTCAAGGAAATGCAAACAACAAGATAAAACAAAAGGACAACAAACCTTTGGCAATCAAGAGAAAAAATATTTTAATGCAATATATTTTAAGTCACTAACCACGCCAAAAAAAAAAAAATTTATGATGAATGAAATATAAAAAAAATTTTTTTTTGAAATATCAAAAATTTAAATAAAGACAGGCTCTACCAGGGCAGCTGGTCCGAGCCATGGCAGAAATGCTCAGCCCCGTATTCATATTTGTTCATATTAAACAATGGTTCGTGGTTTTAGTGACACTGTTATTGATGACATGGCACATATTAAAGCCAAAGGAAAATTATAACAAATTCTGGTTTGGGTATCAAGTAAATATTTAAACCTAATGCTGTGGGTTTTCACACACCTAATTTTCAGTGATGTAGTATTTTTTCAGTTGCCTTAATGTTCTAAATAAAAAAAATGATTTTTGTTGTCTTAGGCCACCAATTTTGGGGGAGATTTGTTTCACAGCAATAAATAACCAGAACAGACATCTTCCCATAAATCAGACCCTTCACGTCAGGAAGAAAAAGGAAGGCCCTAAAGGCCCCATCTGCCTGCCTTGTGGGGACCACCTTCCCCTTGACTCAGTGGCCCCCTCCCACACTTACAGAGTACAGGTTATTATTGCTCTCCTTCATTGGCAGCTTGTACTGGATGATCACCTTTAGGGTCTCCATTCTGCTCTGTGGAATCTGAAAGAAAGTTCCATGTGGGCCTCATGGCCCTGGGAGAGACTGAGGGTGGATGCCCTTCCTAAGCAATCTCCTACAGTGACCCCAGCCTCTTTTCTTACCCCTGCCCAGCCCATACAACACTGTTCTTTGTCCTGACTGACAGGACACAACCTGATTTTAGGATGGGGTTCTTTGTGCTCCGTATCAGTAGCCTACAACACTTCAAGGCCTATGAAGACAACAGCCTCCTGAGTCTTGCTACCCTCACAGAGTTGTGGTTGTTGGTCCGTGAGCCCGCCCCTTGCACTGTGCACCCAGGATCCAGCTAACCTCCTAGCTAGAGTTAGGCAACAAAAATCCTCTGTGAAGGTGACTGGAACCTGGACAAGGTCAGGACTTTCTACCTATACTGAGGGCTCTAAGGTTCAGTTGACCACACCTGCAGGATTCTTGTACCCTGTTGATGCAAAGAAAGAGGGGTGCCTCTACAACATGTCTAGCCAATCCAATGACAAAGTCACTTCCAACATCCGGTATGGTAATTATAATTATAACCAAGTCTCCAGCGTGGATTGAGAGAAGAGGACAGAAGCTCTAGTAATATTTGGACAGGAGGTTTCTAGAGAGAGAGGGAACCGACATCCAGAAAGTTGGAGCAGGCAATGGCCAGGGATGTTTGAGGAATATATAAAGTCTCGGATGGCTAGGATGAGGATGGAAGGAGAGGATTAGGGATGGAGGCAGGAAAGGATGGTGAGGGCCAGGTTGGCCACACCTTGAAGGCAGTGGCAAGGAGTCTGGAGTTTATTCTAAGGAGGCAGGGAATCACTGAAGAGTGGAGGGCTGTAAGCCATGGGTATTGCCTAGAATAAAAGATTTCCAAGCAGAACTAAATATCCAGTTTGGGAGGAGCGTGTCAGAAGCCTGGCTTTGAATCTTGCATACAAAGTGTATGCGGTATTTTCCAATGGTGGAAAAACCCAAATTGTAAGCCAATATTTGGCAAAAAGGACCCACTCTTCACCCACCACCCATCCCACAGTTTGTCCTCCCATGAGCAGAAAAAATAGGGAATGACATGAGTATGGGGAACCGTAGAGGCTTCACTTAAGAAAGCACTTTCAGAAAGCTCAAGGCTGGAGGGAGAAGTCTCTTCTTCCTGAACCAGGACAGGAATTAGGTGTCCAAGTAGGCTTGGTGGCAGAGTGTTCTATTTCATTGAGTCTAGCTGGATTTCACGGGTCTGGAAAGTCTACCCTAACTTCAGAGATATTAAAATGTCGGAAAACATGACCAACGATGCTTGGAGGATGCCATTGACAGCAAGACACATCTCAACTCCAGAGACATTAAAAAGTAGAAAAGTGTGTAACTCAGAAATACGATATTGATGCAACAGCCACAGGGCCCTTGGGCTGAATGGTGAATCTGGCCACCTAGGCTCACCCTCCTGAGGACTCCTCTCCCCATGGGATCCTCCTGCCAAAAGCTGGGTCAGGAAATTGCAGCTCATTCAAACACTAGTAACTGAAAAACTTTCTACAACATCCATACGAAGATACTGCAAGAAAAAAAAGGGAGTAAGAAGGGAGCCAAATTTTGTACGTAAAGAAAAGTCACCACAAAGCAAAGGAAAATTGCCACCCAACATTCCAACATAAGATTTAAAACATAACAAAGTAAACACAGCTGAAAAGGAAGAACACAAAGCAAACATACAAGCACTGAGGGAAGAGAGAGCCATACCAGAAAGAGGTGAAACAGGAAGTAGTAGAACTTAGGAAAGAAATAGAAGAGAAAGCCAGAAGCATTTCAGAAATGATGACAGTTATTTTAAAAATGACAATTACAAGGGGGTGTAAGCCTCAAAATAATTACATTTCTAAAAGAAAATAAACAGTGGGCTGTATATAAAATAATACATAAACACATTTTAAAAATAGAAGCTTACATGCTGGGCAGGGAGCCTACTTAAAAAAATTTTTAAAAATAAAAAATAAAATAGGGCGCCTGGGTGGCTCAGTTGGTTGAGCGACTGCCTTCGGCTCAGGTCATGATCCTGGAGTCCCGGGATCGAGTCCCGCATCGGGCTCCCTGCTCGGCAGGGAGTCTGCTTCTCCCTCTGACCCTCCTCCCTCTCATGCTCTCTGTATCTCATTCTCTCTGTCTCAAATAAATAAATAAAATCTTTAAAAAAAAAAAAATAAAATAAAAAAAAAATAATAAAATAAAATAAATAAAGAGCATTTTAAAAAAATAGAAGCTTAGGAGGAAATGAACTTAATACAAATTGGAAATTAGATCCCTGCCACTCCACCCTGCTCCCCCTAGTTATACCAAAGTAGCCGTGGAGGACAGACACTTACTGAACCCAAGAATGGAGCCAGCCCCACCACCCCACCTATCATTAGCATCCACCTGGGAGCAACAGGACAGGTAGTCAGAGCCCTGCAATCCCCCTGGGTGACTGGTGGGCAGTGTTTAGGTTTGGGCTTTACCGAAAGGATTTTCTTTAACTGTAGGTCATTCTCAACCAGCAGGACGTTCACTTTGGCATGAGTAATGACGTACTGACAAGCCTCCGCAGAGTTGGTGGCATAAATACCAACACAAAGACCCCTGGGAAAAGAAAACACATGTGCGTGTGCATGTGCACACACACCCACATCTTAAGGTGGGAATGTCCTGGAAGGTGGGGGGAGGGGAAAGCTCTATAGACAAGTTCTGAGTTTGCAGCCTTGGTACCAGCTTCCCTCCCTCCACAACTTAACCATGATGAAATGAAGCAACAAAATAAGGGTGATGAAAGCAGCAAGTCCTATAATGTCATTGTGATGGCCGATCACAGAGCCCTCACAGCATCCCATTTTAAAGATGAGGAAAGTGAGCCTCAGGGCAGTGAAGTCACTTGTTCAGGGTCCCACGGCAATAGATGCTAGAGGTGGGATTTGGACCCCCACTCAGACCTGTTCCCTTCATTTTGCTGCCTTTTGTTCTTGCCTTTAACCATTCTGTTTTTCAAATTTGCATTTCCCTGATGGTTAATGATGTCCAGCATCTCTTCTAGCACTTGTTGGCTACTTCCCTTTGTGAGCTTTCTGTTCAAGTCATTTGCTTATTTAAAATCTTTCTTTTTTTTCTTTAAAGATTTTTTAAAGTAATCTCTACGCCCAACATGGGGCTCAAACTCATGACCCTGAGATCAAGAGTCACATGCTCTACTGACAGCCAGCCAGCTGCCCCTCCTTTTGTCTTTTTATTACTCAGTTATAGAAGCACCTTATATACCTGAGATGCTAGTCCTTTATCAGATTGATTGGTTGGTGTGTCTGTCTTGCCTTCTGACCTGGGGTTGCACCCAAAATCCCCGATCACATCTCAGTCAGAGCCAGCCCAGGGCTGCTAGCCCAGAGTAGCGGCTTGCCCACATTTAGAGTCAACCAAGCCCACAGTCTTACCCTGCTAAGATGGAACCAAGAGAAGCAATAAACCACTCAATGGAGTTAAACCCCAGGATGCCAACTCCGTGGAAACGCTGCAGGCCCAGCTGGGAAGGCAAAAACAAACAGAAAGCAGAAATACAAAGATGTTTTATTTCTGGGTGGAATCTGCTCACTGGGATGTGTGAAAGCAGACTCCAAAGCCCATGAGGTCACATTGGGAAAAGCCAGTGTTGAACCTAAAATTGGGGGTGTGATATTTTTGTGACTGTTGGGAGGCTGGTTTGCCTCCCTCTACACAACGTACCATTTATTTTTTCTTGTTTGTATGTATTTTTTTTTTATTGTGGTAAACTATACATAGCAATTTTTAGTGCACAGCTCAGTGGCATGAAGCACACTCACACTGTTGTGCAATCGTCACACCATCTATCTCCAGAACTTTCCATCTCCCCAAACTGAGACTCTGCCCCCATGAAGCATGGACTCCCCACCCCCTGACCCAGCCCTGGCTCCCACCATCTCCTCTCTGTCTCTGTGGACGGGACTCCTCTGGGGACATCCTGGGACTGGGGTCCTGCAGCATATGTCCTTCTGGGTCTAGCTCCTCTCACTGAGCAGAGTGTCCTCAAGGTCCATCCACATTGTGGCAGGTGTCAGAATGTCCTTCCGTTGTTAGACCGAATAATAATTTGTTGTATGGATGGACCACACTGTCTTATCCATTCATCCACCAGTGGACACTTGGTTGCCTCCACATTTTGACTGTTGTTAATAATGCTGCTGTGAACATTGTGTACAAGTATCTATTTGAGTCCTTGCTTTGAATTTTTTTGGGGAATTTTTGGGTCATATGGTAATTCTGTGTTTAATCTTTTGAGAAACCACCACACTGTCTTCCATAATGGCTGCACCATTCTACATTCCCACCAGCAATGCACAAGGGCCCTGGTTTCTTCATATCCTCACTGATACTTACTATTTTGTTCTTTTTTTTTTAAGATAATGGCCATCTTAATAGGTGTGAATTTATTTTTATTTGTAATAACAAAAGTACTCCAAGAGTGAAAGCCTAAAGTGGTGATAAATTGCACTTTTAAAGGTGTAGCCTTGGGGCAACTGGGTGGCTCAGTGGGTTAAGCATCTGCCTTTGGCTCAGGTCATGATCCCTGGGTTCTGAGATCAAGCCCCACGTCAGACTCCCTGCTCCACAGGGAGCCTACTTCTCCCTCTCCCTCTGCCTGCTACTCTCCCTGCTTGTGCTCTCTCTGTGTCAAATAAATAAATCTTTAAAAAGAAATAAATAAAGGTGTAGCCTTGATCTGAATGTACTTGAGGATGAACCAGGAAACCCAGACATGAAGGTGATCCTCCTTGGGGGAAGCCCAGGTTTTGACACACCCCAGATTTTAGGCTCAATGCTGGCTTTTCCCAATGTGACTACATGGAGTTTTGGGAAACTAACTTTGTTGGCTCTTTTAGTCATATGGGGCAAGGCTGGCAATGACCCACTGTTCTTGGGGAAAATATAAGCATTTGGAAGATATTCAGAACATGATAACAAGTATTACAGCTTAGTAACAAACAGGCTATCTTCTTTGCAGGTAGACAGTCTCTATTAATATGTAGATAAATGGATTTATTACTGTTTAGATCCTTGAGGATTAGAAGAGCAGGGATCTTTGAATCCCCAGATCTAAGGACAGCCAAAGAGGATCATCTCTCAGGAGAGGTGAACTAATCACAGCACTGTAGTGGGGCAGACAAGCAGAAACTCAGTCCTAACAGTTCTGATGACAGTTCTCATCATCTCTCGGTGAAGACACATGGGTGTCAGGGGGAGAGGAGAGAGGAACTCAGGTCTGGGTCAAAATGTGACAGCATTTCCTATAAATCAAAACCACCAGGTATTCCCTTTTATAATAGGAGATACCTATCATATTCATTATCTATTGCTGCATAACATAGCACCACAAACTTAACAGCTTAAAACAACACACATTTATTATTGCAGTTTCCATAGGTCAGGAGTCTGGGGACAGCTTAACTGGGTCCTCTGCTTAGGATCTCCTGAATCTGCAGTTAAGATATCTGCAGGGAGTGCTCGCTTCGGCAGCACATATACTAAGATATCTGCAGGGACTGTGGTCTCCTCTGAAGCTTGAGGATCTTCTCCCACACTTTTGTGTGGGATTGTTTGGATTATTCATTTCCTTGTGGTTTAAATGGTCCTGTTTTCTTCCTAGCTGTCAGCTGAGGACTGCTTTCCTAGAGGTGGTCCGTTGTGCCCTGCCACATAGCCCTGTCCACCACATGGCAATGTGCTTCCTCAATGCCAGCAGAAAAATCTTTCTTTTAATGGTTTTCCTGATTGGGTCAGGCCCACCAGAGTATTTGCTGTTTTGATGAACTCAAAGTCAGCTTATCAGGGAACTTAATTTCATCTGCAAAATCTCTTCACCTTTGCCACCACAGGAGGAAAATCCCATCATAGTCACAAGTCCTGCCCATACTCAAAGGGGGGACTCTGTCTATACAGTGTGAATATGCCAGGGGTTGGGAATCTGGTGGGGGGGGTCATTGTAGAATTCTGCCTAACATACCTATCAAAGTAGACAATATGAACATTTTTTATAATATGATGTTGGCAAGAATAATAGGTAAGTAGATTCTCTCACACACTGTGGGCATATAGAGTCACTATTTCTATAAGAATTCATTGTTCAAAGAAGGTTCTCTGTGGCTCCGTATATGGTAGCAAAGCCTGGAAACACCATCAGTACCCACCAGTAGGGGGCTGGTTATGCCAATATTGTTACATACATATTTGCAGTCACTGAAAAGAGTTTGGATTTGTTTTTAGTGAATCAATGTGGAAGGATCTCAGAGTGTGGCAGCCAGCCTCCAAGATGGTCCCCAATGATTCTCACCACTTGGGGTTTGTGTTCCTGTATAATCCCCTCCCACATTGTGTCAAGGCTGGTCTGTGTAACCAGTAGACTATGGAAGAAGGGATAGTATGTCACCACTGAGATTGAGTTATGGAAGCTATCAGAAGATATGGTTCGCATTTTGTTCATGCTCTCTTTTGGATCACTCATTCTGGGCTGCCATAGTCTGAGGACACTCAGCCCAATGGAGAAGGCCAGGGAACAAGGAACCAAGGCCTCCTGCCAATAGTGAGCCATGTAAGGAAGCTTACAAGTGGACCCTCTGGCCCTAGTCAAGCCTTCAGATGGACAGCTTGACTACAGCCTCGTGAGAGACCCTGCAACTAAATTTTGGAGTAATTTGTTATGCAGCAGTAGCTAACTAACACATAGAGATTTTAAAAAGCAAGATGTGGGGCGCCTGGGTGGCTCAGTTAGTTAAGCATCTAACTTCGGCTCAGGTCATGATCTCTGGGTCCTGGGATCAAGCCCTGAGTTGAGCTCCGTGCTCAGCAGGGAGTCTGCTTGTCCCTCTGCCCCTCCCCCTGCTTGTGTTCTCTCTCTCTCTTTCTCAAATAAATAGGTAAAATCTTAAAAAAAAAAAAGGCAAAAAAATAGCAAGATGCAGAATCATGGGTAGAGTAGGCTACCATGTGTGTAAAAATTTGCATGTAGAGAAATTTTATAATATATACACACAATTTATTCCCCAAAAGGATTTACAAAAAACTGGCAACGTGGCTGCCTCCATAAGGGAAGGGGTCAAGGATTAAAGGGAAAATTCTCACTGGTTAACCTTCATATCTTATGGTGTCTCGTGCATTTTATACCATAGGTATGTGTATATAGAATGAATGATTGACTAAGTGATGAATGAATGAATGAACAACTCATTTACCTTGATCATGGCTCTTGCAGCCTTCCGACAAGCCTCATAGTACTGGTTGAAATTCAGAACTTCCCACTGCTCACTGTTCTTTGTTGCAAGGGCTGGATATGTCCCAAATCGGCTGACTGACTCCCGAAAAAATTCAGGGATGGTTACTGGGGTCTCGTGGCCTGGCCCATGTTTTGATAGTCTCAGAAGGACTTCTCCATCTCGATGAATGGTCCACAGTCCAGGAGTAACTGCAAACAGCCACCAGAGTTTGTGGCAAATGTCTTTATTAACTTTGGGGGAGGAGTGTCCTCTTTGGGCTTGAATGGCTGAGTTTGAATTAATCCCACTCGTCGGGTAAAGTCACATGGCCAACACCAGCCCATTCATGCTTTCTCTTTCTTACTTTTCCTTACCCACCCCCAACAATTTACTATGAAAAATTTCACACATACAAGAAACTTGAATGGCCTGTATAGCCAACATCCTCTGACTCACCATGTGGTTTCCACAGTGCTAGCATTTGCTCCATTTGCTTTATCACATCTCTGTCCAGCCAGCTCTCTACATCCATCCATCACTCCATCTATTTCAAAGTAAGCTGTGGCTATCTATCCATTTCACCCTTAAACACTTTAGCATGTGAATCATTAACTAGAGTTCCATATTACTTACAGATTTTTTTAAAGGTAAAATTTACATGCAGCACACTACATATGCTTTGGTCAGTGGAATGTGAGAAGTGGCTATTTTGTGTCTCTCCCAGGCGGAAGGTTTAAGAGCCAGTGTGTGGCTCGCCGTACCCCATTCTCCTCACAAAAATGGTACAAGCACATGTCAGGGAGGAACCCTAGTGCCAGATACACATAATGCAATCAAGAAACAAGCATGTGTTGTGTTAAGCTGTTGAGGTTTGGGGTTGGATGTTACAGCAGCATCACCCAGACCACCCTGGATACCACCACTTACGTGGAACTGGCAAAGGGGCTGACTCAAAACCAGTTTGTTTCCCTTCATCCCTCACCTTCTTTAAGGGTGTGAAATGGTTTACCCCTAGAAAGAAGAGAAGAGGGTTTCCTCTGGAGAGAGCTGGTGTGCAGTGTGTTGCTCATCACCCCCCAACCATGGGCCAAGTGAGAGAAGATTCTGGAAACCCTCTTGGGGAACCGAGGATGTGAATCTTGACTTTGTTGGACTGAAACTTATCCACTGGAGAGGTGGTGGCTGGAAATGGCCGAGTAGACAGCAGGGTTGGGAGAACACTGCACGTCTACCTACTGTGGGACATGGATTTTTCCCTGTGACTGACATGGACCTCAGGGAGGGGCTCCTAAAGGCTTTTGCCTGGAAGCCAGTAGAAAGAACCTGGAGATCTGTGTTCAGAGGCAGACACTGAGGAAAGTCACCAGTGGGCGCTGAGAAAAGAGCATGAACTATGTATTAGCTAGGGCTGCCGTGACAAAGTTCCCCAGACTGAGTGGCCAGAACAACAGAAATCTATTCTCTCAGTTCTGGAGATATAAGTTTGAGATCAAGATGTGGGCAGAGTTGGCTCCTTTGGAGGCCATGATGGAGAATGGGTTCCATGTGTCTCTCCTAGTTCCTGGTGATTTGCTGGCCATCTTTGGAGTTCCTTGGCTTACAGAAGCATCACCCCAGTCTCTGCCCTCAGCTTCACGTGGCGTTCCCCCTGTGTGTCTCTCTCTGTCCAACTCGACCCTTTTCATATGGATACCAGTCATAGTGAGTTAGGACCCATGCGAATGACCACATCTGCAATGAGCCCTCTTTCCAAATAAGTCACATACTGAGGTGCTCATCTTGGGGCGTGTCTTCATTCATGTGACTCTGCTCTAGCACAAGACAAGACATGTATAAATAACAGACACCTTTTTCTCATAGTTGTGGGGGCTGGAAGTCCCAAGATCAAGGCACTAGCAGATTCAGTGTCTGGTGAGAACCTGCTTTCTGGTTCATAGTGGCTTCTCACTGCGTCCTCACTTGGCAGAAGGGGTGAGGGAGCTGTCTGGGGCCTCTTCTATAAGGACATTGATCCAGTTCACGTGGGCTTCACCCTCATGACCTGATCCCCTCCCAAAGGCCCCACCTTCTAATATAATCACGTTGGGGTAAGTTTTAACATGAGTTTTGGAGGGATGTAAGTTTTCAGACCATAACAGGGGGAAACAGTTCAACCCATGACAGCCTACATCAAGGCAAGGATAGTTCAGAGGTTCCCCCTCACACACCCCCAAGGAGAATTAGCAGTAGGCGGCATGCCAGCTTACAATGGGCAACAGGGGAAAACATCATGGAGGAGATGACAGAGCAGCACATCGGGCCTCCCCGCCCCCACTGCTCCAGGCATCCAGCCCGAAGCCCAGGGGAAGGGAGAAGCTTTAAATGGGACAAAAATGTGAAGGGGTGTCCCCTGCATCCTGGTTAGGGATATTTTATTGGCTATATTGGGTTGAATGATGCTCCCCCAAAATTCATGTCAGAATCTCAGAATATGACCTTATTTGGAAATAGGGCCTTGGCAGTGGAATCAGTTGAGGATCCCAAGATGAAATTCTGGATGTAGGGTTGGCCCTAAATCTAATGACTGGTGTCCTTATAGGAAAAGGAGAGAACACCAAGACACCCAGAGAAAAAGGCCATGTAATGATAGAGGCAGAGATTGACGTGATGAGTTTGTAAACCAGGGACCACCAAGGATTGCCCAGAGCCACCAGGAGCCCAGCGAGCATGGAACACATTGTCCATCACAGCCTCCAGGAAGAGCCAATCCAGCCAACACCTGGATATCAGACTTCCAGCCTCCAGAAGGAGTTGTTGTTGTTTCCACCACCCGTCCTGGGATACTTTGTTACGGCAGCCCTAGGAATCTGACCCAGTGACCAAAATGAGATTCTGAAGATTATTGTCACTTGAGAATGATTGTAGAAGCTGTCTTTCTTGCCAACATTTTATGCACTTGGAAGAGGGCAGCTGTGAAAGATAATGAAGACGCTCTATCTCGTGGTGCTCCCGGAGCTTTGTTCCAGCGGCAAAGTGGTTACAACATACAGATGAAAATCATTATCACACACCTGCACTATATGTATTTATTATATATAGATAATATAAATGTTAATATATAGTAGCATTTAATTACAATATATCTGTACTATATTATATATATTCGTGTCTGTACTATAGAAATATTATATCTGCATTATATACATTTTCAGTTGCATCTGCATTACGTATAATTACATCTGCATTATATATGTATGAGTACATCTGCTATATTATTATATCTGCACTATATTATTACATCTGGCCTATATTACATCTGGACTATATATACATATATATATACACACAATTGCCTCTTGTATTGCATATATAATACACATATATATTGCATATATGCAATTGCATATAAAATACATATATATATATACAATTGCATCTGTACTTTATGTATATATACACAATTATACCGACTACATGTATTATATATTATTACATCGGCACTATATACATTATTACATCTGGCCTGTATTACATCTGGACTATATATATTACTACATCTGTACTATATATATACAATTGCATCTGTACTTGATATATATACACACCCACTATATGTATTATTATATTTATATCTATACTATATTTTATTACATTTGCACTATACATATTATTACATTGTATATACACACACACATATATATTTATAATTTTATCTACACTATATTTAATGGTTCCTTGGTGCTTTACCCACATGGCTGTCCTAATAGGGAGGTGTTATGATCAATGTCCTGTGGTACAAATGATCCAAATGAGGTTTCCAAAGAGCAAGGCCCTCACCCACTGTTACAGGACTGGTCGAGCTCTGCTCAGACAGCAGCTTGTCTGTGCTGCCTGCGTTCCCTATGGGGTGTAGGTAGGAGTCACCCGTCCCTCCACCCCCATTTCAGGCACCTCAGCCAAAGCCAGAGGCCCAGGCAAGGAACAAGTGTGCCCTGACTCTCGGGGTGGGGGGTGCTCCTTTATGAAAAGGCTTGGCTGAGTCCGTGCCCCTTTCTCTTTCCCATGTGCACTCTAGCACAACATACCTTTGTTTTTACTCATGTCTCCTTCAGGGTCCTTAATCTCCACTTCACGAGTCATGGGGTTTTCAGCCCTTTCAGGTCCAGAGACACCATGCTTCACAGCACTGCAAGGCACAAAGCAGGGAACTTAGCAGGACCGGCAAAGGGGCTGCAGGTCTGAGGCCAACTTCCGTCCACTGGTCACATCTGCCTAAAATCCTGGGATTGATTAGTCATGCTTGTCCCAGGCCTAGGAGGGGAGGAGAGTGGTGTGTGTGCCAGATCATAGAGCAGTTGTAAGTCCAGAGGGCATTCAATCTGTGAGTTTCCAGAAGAGTCTCTTAAACGGTTGGAGTGTAGCAACCAAGTCTATATGTGGTCCTGTGGGTGAGAAAACATTTTGAACTCTCCCAAGGGAAAGAAACCCACAAGAGAATTCTGTTCTGGTTGGTTGCCTTAAAGATTGTATGACATGAAAACCCAAAGGACGTAAAGGAAAAACAGAAAATCTTGCTACATTAAGAAGTTTTAATTTCCCACATGGCAAAAGGATACCATAAACAATCAAAAGATTCACAACAAACTGAGAAAAAATATGGGTAACATGTCTGATAGATAAAGGCCTGATTTCCTTTATATGTGAAGAACTCCAGTGGATCAATAAGAAAAAGTCCCCGTACCCCACAGGGGATAAATAGAAAGTTCCCAGAAAACAAATTTAAAATGACTTTCTATTGCAGTCATGAGAGAATGCAATAGAAAATATTATGATGTATTTCACCTGCCAGATTAAGCTCAAAAAGGCTGGAAAATATATTAGTGAAGATGTGGGGAGACAGACACTTCCATACATTGTGAGACTGATGCAGCCCCCTTGGAAGACAGTGGCCAGTGGTCAGACTTCAGATCATGTGGTCACTAACCCATCCTTGGAGGACAGTGATGATTCTGGCTGCTGCAGTCCTTACATGCTCATTAATTGGGCTCCGTTGTTTGAAGCCTTTCGTGTAGGATGGGGTCAACCACCACTCCTTACCCTTGTCTGACTTTCAGTGTGTTAATCCTTAAATCTATTAAGCAACATTCTTTTATTTTTATTTATTTTTTTTAAGATTTTATTTATATATTTGAGAGAGCATGAGAGCGAGATTGAGAGAACGAGTGGGGGGAGAGGCAGAGGGAGAAGCAGGCTCCCCACTGAGCGGGGAGCCTGACTCAGGACTCGATCCCAGGACCCTGAGATCATGACCTGAGCCGAAGGCAGCCACTTAACCGACTGAGCCACCCAGGCGCCCCTAAGCAACACTCTTTTAAACATTTACTTAACAAAAATTAATAGTTGTTTTCCTAGACAAAATTGTGTTCCCCCAAATTCATATGTTGAGGCCCTAACCTCCCAGTATGATTGTATTTGGAGATGGAACCTTTAGGGAAGTAATTCCGGTTAAAGGAAGTCATAATAGTGGGGCCCTGATCCAATAGGATTAGTATCTTTATAAGAGGAAAGGAAACTAGCTCTTGCTCTCACTCCGCCTTGTGAAGACATGGCTGTCTGCAAGCTATGAAGAGGGCTGTCCCCAGAAACCAGCCCCGCTGACACCTTGATCTTGGACTTCCAGCCTCGAGAACAGAGAGAAAATACATTTCTGCAAAGTAACCCATTCTGCAGTACTTTGTTATGGCAGCCCTAGGGAGCTAATCCAGTTGCATAAATATTTAGAAGATACTAAATCTTAAATGCCATTTAATGAACTTAGGAATTTAGCAAATCAAAATTTCTAAAGCGTTTGAACATTGGCCACATGTTTCATTAATCAGATTTCCCTAAGCATGTAATTAAAACCACAAATCCAGTATGTTATTTTGTTCCAATGCAAGATGTCTGCAGACAACATCAGCCTTAGAGGCCAGAATTGCTGGCTGACATTTGAAAACAGTGTGTCAGTGGTTTCTGTGAAGGAAAATCATCTTTTCTTGCTCATGACAAACATTATACTTGATACAAGATTCAGGCAGTCCTAAATTCTAGATTTGCAGTTCACGTTCTGCAAGAACCTGATGATACACGGTCTGGCGAATGTAACCCCATAACCTGTGCACAGTTCTACGCTAGCAGATACTGGCTGTGTATTTCAGCGAAAATGAGTAGCTAGAAAGGCACATTATAATAGGAACTTAAGTGAGTCTCTGTGGCATTTATACACACAGGGTAGACCAATCAGTGGAGCAAAGCAAATAGCCAAACATAGCCGATCTGAATGAAGCTAGGAACACGCATGCAAAGACATTCATAAAGTGTGCCACAAAAGAAGAAACCAGGAAGTCCAAGGTCCTCCTAGAGCAGCTGGATCTGGCTCAGAACCTTGGTGTCCCACCTGATCTACCCTTTCACCTCCACTGCTCCCTCTCCCTCCCTTCCTTCATTCCATCACCCTTCCACACACCCATCCATCCAACTTTCCATCCTTCCCCCATCATCCATCCTTCCATCCACTCATCCACTCATCCATCTATCTACCCATCACCTAACCAACTTCCTTCCCTCCCTCCCTTTATCTCTCTCCTCTCTTCTCTCCCTTATCTGTTTCCATTCTTCCTTCCTTGCTTCCTTCTGTCTCCTTCTGCTCTCCTCCCTCCCTCCCCCCCCTCCCTCCCCTTCTCCCTCTCTCCTTCCTCTCCCTCTTTCCCCCACATCTGGCCCATCCACAAATTCCATCAGCTAAGTCTTCAAAATAGGTCCCCAAACAACTGCTCCCCTGGACAGGCGCAGCTACCTGGAACCTGGGCTCCCTCCCATGAGCCAGAGGGACCCCGCAGAAGGGTGGATCCCATCAACCACGTTCCAGCCAGATCCCAACCCCAACAAGGCATCTGTGATCAATGAGGACTTGAACACTGACTGGATGTCAAATGACACGAAGAAAGGATGGTCACTTTTTAAAGTAAAGCTTTGGGACTAAGTTAAAGAATCTCTGTTGCTAAAAGATTCACACGTGAAATAACACGCTGTCTGGAGTTTGCCTTAAAACAGTCCAGCAGGAGCATGGCTACATGGAGAGAAACAAGGCCAGCTCCACATCGATAATTATCAGAGCAAAGTAATGGGCACAGTTGTTGCTGTCGTTGGGGGGGTGGATCATGACACTACCAGCTCTATTTGTGTGTGTGTTTGAAATGTTCCATCATAAAAACTGTAAAAAAAAAAAAAAAAAAAGAATAAAATAAAATGTTGGTCTGACCCTGTCCCTCCTCTGCCTGCAGCCCTCCAGGGCTCCCACCTCCCTCAGGATATAAGCCCACATCCTCCCTCTGCCCACAAGGTCCTGCGCAGCTGCCTGCCTCTCTCTCCCCTCCCTTCCCCTCCCATCTCTGTGGTACATCCATACCATGGAATACCACACCTCAGAGGATGGAACTGTGGATGCAACAGTTTGAGCAAGTCTCAGAGGCCTGAGGGAAAGAAGCCAGATTCAAAAGGCCATGTGCTCTGTGATTCCATTTATGTGACTTTCTGGAAAAGGCAAAACAGTAGTGACAGAGAATAGATCGGAGGTTGCCAGGAGTTGGGGTGCAAAGTGGGGTTGATGGTGAAGGGGAAACAGAAGGGAATTTGGGGGTGTGGTGGAAACAGTGACTGTGCTGTTGGTTATACGACTCTAAGTATTTGCCAGAACTCTAGAACTCTGCACCAAAAACATGAAGTCTACAATGTGCAAAGAAAGTATGCTGTGCACCTTAAAATGGACAACTGAAAAATGTTCTGTAGCTAATTCATTGGGTTTTCCAGTATCACTAAAGATAAAATGTAAGGAGCAAATAGCCTATTAGTAACCACTTCCCATTTCCCATCAAGACTTAGTTCTTGCCCATAGTATGCCAATTCTGTATTAATTGTTTAAAAGCCTAATCATGGGGCGCCTGGGTGGCTCAGTCGGTTAAGCGTCTGCCTTCAGTTCAGGTCATGATCCCAGGGATTGATCCCTGTGTAGGGCTCCCTACTCAGTGGGGAGCCTGCCTCTCCCTCTGCCCTGGCCCCTCCCCCCACTCATGCTCTCTCTCTCTCTCAAATAAATAAATAAAATCTTAAAAAAATAAAATAAAAGCCTAATCACTTTTCCAAGTATGTGTTACATGATGATAGCATTCTTTCAAGTTAGCTATGTTTTTATTCTATCAGTCTAAAGAGAAAAATTTCCTCCAACCAGTTAGTGTTTTATTAAAAAAAAATATATGTTATATAAAAAAGGGTTTCCTTTGGCAAAGTAAAAAAGAAAAGGTGTACTATACAACAAAATTATGTATCCCCCTTAAAAGTAAGACTTGGGATAAAATATAAAAATGAGTAAGATTATAATAAAATATCTACCTCGTGCAGGGCACCGTGACAAACATTTTGGGGTTACCATAAAGGACCTTGAGGACAGATCTGCCCAGAGTTCCAACCGGGAGTAGGACCCATATGAAGACAAACCAAAGGAGACTGGAGACACCAAAGAATTACCCACCAAGGGATGGGGCTGGAGGGTGATAGCTTGATGTGTGCAGAGTTTCCTTTTGGGGCAATGAACAATTTTTGGAACTAAACAGAAGTGATAGTTGCACAAGACTGTGAATGCACTAAATGCTGCTGAGCCAACCACTGGAAAAAGGTTAATTTTGTGTTATGTGAATCTCACCTCGATGAAAGACACACCCCAGAGAGGTTGGTTCATGGTTACTGAATTTGAATGTTCTTCAAAACAAGATATTAAATCGGAAAAGCAAGATTCAGGACAACATACAAAGAGGTGGCTGTTTGTGTAGGTGAATGGGTTTGTATACGTGTTTGTGACTTAGGAAAACACTGTTGTGTGTCTGGTCTAAGGAGTTGTGGGCTCCTTGGCAGTCATAAAGCAAAATGCAAGCAGTCTGACCCCACCACTGAAGCCTTGAGAAGGGGAAGATGATAGGTCTCAAGTCATAAAGTCCCCAGTGCCCACGGCCGGGGGGCATGCCCTGGTTTCTTTCAAGCTTAACCATTATCAAGAATCTTTCCTACACACTCAGTGAGGGAGAAGGGCAGAGGTCGATCGTGGGACCCTACTGTTCTCTTCTCCCTGTATCTCCTGAGCATCTACTGTGTGCCAGGCAGAGCTCTAGGCAGTGGGCAACCTAATGGACAAAAATCCCTCCTTGAGCTGACATTCTAGTTGGAAAAAACAGCCAGGAAATGAACAGAGATCCATTCGGATAGTAACAGGATGAGCCTCAAAAACATCATGCTGGGTGAGAGAAGCCAGATGTCAAAGGACAGAGCATATGATTTCTATTTATAGGAAATGTCCAAAACAGGCAAATCCATAGGGACAGAAAGCAGATGAGTGGGTGCCTGGAGCCGGGGACAGGGGTATGAGGAGTGACTGCTAATGGGCATACGGTTTCCTTTGGGGGTGATGAAAATGTTTTGGAACCAGGTAAAGATGGTGGTTGCACATCAGTGTGAATGTACTGAATGCCACTGAATTGTGCACCTTAAAGTGGTGAATCTTGTGATGTGTGGGTATCCCTTCAATTAAAAAAAAATTCAGGTTGGTAGTGATCATAATGGGAACAACAGAACAGGGTGTTGTAACAGAGAATGCTAGGGTGGTCAAGGAGGCCTCTCTGAGGAGGTGTCATTGGAGTTGAGGAGACCTGAAGGAAGTGGAGTTTAACTGGGGTGCATGTTCCAGACAGAGCAGACTGTGGGAGCAGAGGCCGAGAGGTGGGAACTAGCTTGGCTGTTCCAGGTGCAGAAGTATGCAACTGGACTCTGGGAGCAAGGGGTGCATGGAAATAAATACAAAAATAGCCCTACCTCCTGCCATACCCCTCACCTCCTTAGCTCCAGCTACTTGGACCTTGTCTCCATCCCCACACACTCCAAGCTCCCACTCACCTCAGGGCCTTTGCACATGCTGTCCTTTATGCTCAAAACACTGTTCTCCCTAATCTTCGTCTATCGATCCCTCCCCAAACTCAGTCTCTGCTTGCAAGTCTGTTCTTCACGGGAATATCCCCTGTTATCCCAGGCTGAGCTAGACCTACCTCCTCTTATTCCACCCTTTCTTTCCCTTTATTGCATGATCTAGCTTTGTAACTAGGGGTGTGTGTGTGTGTGAGAGAGAGAGAGAGAGAGAGACTATCTTGTTGATCATTATATCCCTAACACATAGCACGGTGCCTGGCACATGAAAGGGGTTCAATCAATATTAGGTGAATGAGTATATATCTAAATATATTGACTCAGTAGACCTGTGGGTATCAACCAGGGGCCATTCTGGCCCCCAGGGGACATTTGGCAGTGTCTGAAGACATTTTGGTTGCCACAAGTTGGGGCATGCTACTGGCATCTAGCGGGTAGAGGCCAGAGACATTTCAATGCCCTGCAATGCCTAAGGTAGCTCCTCACAACTAAGAATTATCCGATCCCAAATGTCAATAGTGCCAACACTGAGAAACTCTGGACTAGACAAGGCAGTTACAAGATGCAGATGGCTAGCACTTAGAGAAAAGCTCCCATATTACTTTTCTACACAGAAAAGTAATATGGGAGCTCTACCCAGAGACATTTCCTTGTGATCTTGGACTGAAAGGATCCTGGTAAAACCAGCAGTCCTGTCAAGACCAAGACTGTTTAGGGGCACCCGGGTGGCTCAGTCGGTTAAGTGTCTGCTTTTGGCTCAGGTCATGATCCCAGGGTCCCGGGATCAAGTCCTGCCTTGGGCTCCCTGCTCAGCAGGAAGTCTGCTTCTCCCTCTCCCTCTGCCTGCCACTCCCCCTGCTGTGTACTCTCTCTTTCTCTGTCAAATAAATAAATAAAATCTTTTTTAAAAAAAAGACCAAGACTGTTTAATACAGAACAGCAACAGCAAGCAAAGCAAGTAACAGATGGGTCTTTCCTATGCACCAAGCACTGTGCTGAAAGTTTTATGTGCATTAAGTCATTTAATCTTCACAATAATCCTAGGAGGTAGATACTATTAATCCCCATTTTACAAATGAAACTAGAACACAACAAGGTTAGTTTGCCTATGGTTACTGCATAATTTTTTCTTCTCAGTCTTGGGATCATTCATTCATTCATAAACAGCTGTAAGTAGAGATGGTATGACTCTTCAACAAAGTGAAGGTCAAATCCAACCATGTGTTTAAAGAATCTTTACCAGATGAAGAATGTCTGTGTATTGAGACATCAGAAAAGAGTAAATCAAGACAAGTCACTGACTGGGAGAAGATATTTGCTCTGTTCATATCCCAAGAAAGAATTTATATCCAGAATATGAAAAGAGCTGCTCTGGATTAAAAAGGCATAAGTAAATAATCCAACCGGAGATGGGCAAAAACATGAACAAGCAGTTCACAGGAAACATGAAAGGGCTATAAACCAGGACAAGAAGCTCAGGTTCTTTGTAATCAGGGAAATGAACATTAAATGAGATATTGTTTCATTCCTAGTAGATACAAAAATGCATACAAGTGCTGGAGAGGAAAGAGAATGGGGGCTCTCCTCCACTAAGGGTGGGAGCTAAAGATGGCACGCCCAATTGGCAAAGCCCTGGTGTTAACCATTAACAGTGAACATGTACATATCCCTGAGCTGGCATTTTCACTCCCAGGTATATATACACAAGAGAAACTTGCACATCTGCCCCAGGAGACATGGATAAGAATGTTCGCAGCAGCAGTATCCCTAAGAATCCCATACTGGAAAACCCCAAATATCCATCAACAGAAGAGTGGACATATCCATTATGTTATACTACACTGTGAAGAAAAATGCAGGAATATATGCAAAAATTTGGATGCATTTCCCAGCCATGATGCTGATAAAGAAGCAGGTTGCAGTATGATTCTATTTATATAAAGTTCACAAACAGGCAACATTAATTAGTATTTGTTTGGGGGCTAAAACTAAGGGAAAGTTTCTGCAGGCAATTCAGGATAGTGGTTACTGCTTTCATGAGAGGGAGGAATATAAGAAAAAGTAGGACACACAGAGGACTTCCAAGTTACTAGTAACATTGTATTCCATAAAGTTAAGTAGGTATATAAACATTTATTCATTATAAATGAATATAACATTGTATTCCATAAAGTTAAGTAGGTATATAAACATTTATTCATTAAATTTTCAGATGTTTTTGTATTATTTTATATGCAAGATGTTTAATAACTTTATTTTAAAGATTTATTTATTTTAGAGAGAGAGAGAGCATGGAGAGGGTGGCAGAGGGAGAGGGACAGATAGAACCTCAAGCAGACTCCCCACTGAGCATGGAGCCTGACACAGAGCTCGATCCCTCGATCCCAAGATCATGACCTGAGCCAAAATCAAAAGTCAGACACCTAACCGAGTCACCCAGGCACCCCATTTCACCATTTTAAAAGGCCATATAGGGTTTATTGTAACTGCAAAAATTATTCAACACTAAACATCTCATCAATATGAGTTACTGCATTTAAGGGACAAAGGGTGAAAGAACATATGATCCATTCAAGATAGAATTTGATGAAATATCCACTGTTTATGAAAATCCTTAGCAAATAAGAAATGGAAGACATTTCTTTAACTTGATAAAGTACATCTAGCAGAAATATTCAATAAATATTATACTTAATAATAGCAACAAAATCACTGGAAGAATTTCTAAGAAATCAGGAATAAGACAAAGATGTCAGCTGTCACTGCTACTATTCAGCAAAGATGAAGGTTCTTAGCCAATGCAATAACATAAGAAAAATAAATGAAGGGAATACGGATTGGAAACAGACAACGTTGTCATTTTGCAGATAATATGATTGACTACCTAGACTATCCAATAAACTGAGAAGCTATTATAAATAAAAATTTCTGTAAGGTGATTAGGCAATAGCTCTTTTGTACACCAGCAGCAATCAGTGAGAAAATGCAACAGAGGGCGCCTGGGTGGCTCAGTTGGTTGAGCGACTGCCTTCGGCTCAGGTCATGATCCTGGAGTCCCGGGATCGAGTCCCGCATCGGGCTCCCTGCTCGGCAGGGAGTCTGCTTCTCCCTCTGACCCTCCCCCCTCTCATGTGCTTGCTCTCTCTCACTTTCTCTCTCTCAAATAAATAAATAAATAAAATCTTTAAAAAAAAAAAAAAAAAAAAAAGAAAGAAAATGCAACAGAAAAAGATACCAAGGGTTTAGCTCCAGGCCAAAATGTGTGCCTGCGGTAAGACTAAGTCCTAGTGAAATATACTGCTGAATGACAGCCAGACACTGAATCCCAGAGGACCCCCACATGCCCCTCTCCCATACCACTGTCACTTGTCATGAGTCCTGGCCATCATGGCACGGCATTGGTTGCTGAGACATCTGGGCACTCAGGGTGTTTTCTTCTTCCACAAAGATGATAAGCAAGTTGCCTCTTCTGGAAGTCTGGACATGTGCTGCAGCTTCCCAGACCTTGTCACTGTCAGGATCCAACCAGGATAGTAGTGGTGACAAGAGGCAGAAAGGTAGGCACAGTATTCCTCCCCAACAGCCCTTCTACCCCATTCAACCTTCCAGAACCTTCCATCCCAGACACCTCTTGTGACATCACTGGCTGTCCCTGCCTCCCCACCCCCCCCCCACCCCCGGAGGAAACTGCTTCTGGGGCAGGAGGATTGCTGTTCTCTTTTCACTCATTCATTTGTTCATGCATACATATGTGCACGCATTGCACTCCTGCAATGGAATTTGTGAAATTTACATGGAGCCACCACACTTATGTCGGGCATTGTGCTAGATGCTGGGGACACAAAGAGGAGCAAAACCAGATGAGGTCTGTTCAGAAACCCAGCAGGAAAACCTAGAATCATACAAACGAATGCAAACTTACAATTGTGCGGAGAGACCCAAGTCAAGTGGGTTTGATGAAGGACCTGACACAGGGAGGTCAAGAGAGCTTCCCTGAGCAGAGACAGCAAGGATCCCATCACTTCCGATTCACTGCCCTATGTTATGTATCTTCAGTCTGCCTCTTCTTCTCTATGTCTGTTTTGCTCATTGCTGTATCCCTGGCAGGGCACAGAGTAGGTGCTCAATACATAAAGATCTTTTTTCTTTTTCTTTTTATTTGCATTTATTCCGCAGAATTTACTCCTGGGCCATAAGTTTTTGTTTCTTCAGTTTCTTCTGGGATATCTTTTTCTTCTGTGCAACCTCCTCTTCTGGTTTAGGAACAATCTGCTCTTTTTCGGTAAGGATCATCTCAATGTGGCAGGGAGAGCTCATGTATGGGTTAATCCGACTATGAGCCCTGAACGTTCTATGCTGCATCTTGGGGGCTTTGTTCATCTGGATGTGCTCAATGACCAGAGAATCAACAGCTAAACCCTTAAGTTCAGCATTATTCTCTGCATTTTTAAGCATGTGCAGTAAAAAATTCAGCACTCTTCTTGGGCCTCTGACCCTGTGTCCAGCCCCATTGTTTGGCCTGGGCACACCTACCAACTCCACCATTGTAGCGACGGAATGGCACACACTGCTTCTGTAAAGTGACGTCTTTCAGATACTTGGTGGCTTTTCGGATATGCATACCCTTGATGGCCTGGGCAGTTTCACATGTATTCTTAAAGTGAACACAAAGATTTGAACCTCTTGATTTACATGATTTCATAGGGTTTTCTGGATCAAGCGAATAGCGAACCATTTTCAGAGGTCACCTCAGGCCGCTTAGGGGAAGAGCTCAATACATAAAGATTTATCAACCAAATATTCTGCCCTGCTGAGAGAAAAGAACAAGGAGTGTTCCATTGTCTCTGGAGACTTCTGGGTGGTCAGGTCCATGGCTGACCAGTGTTCACGTCACAGAGTACAGAGGTGGCTATGGCTGGGAGAGCCAGTATCCACCAATATCCATTTGGCTCCTTCTCTAGACCCCTTGCCTAATGACTGTGTTTCCCAGGCCCCTTGTTGCTACATGTGGTCATCTGGCTAAATCCTGACCCATGGGAAAGAAGTGATGGAGGCAACTTTGGGGTCATGCCTTTAATGGACGGGAGATGGTGTTCATGGGTAGGTAAATTCACAGAGACAGAAAGTAGAATAGAGGTTGCAAGGGGCTGGGGGAGGGGGATGGGGAATGATTGCTGATAGGTATAGAGTCTATCTTTGGGGTGATGGAAATATCTTGGAACTAGACAGAGGTGGTGGGTGCACAATATCATGAATGTACTAAATGCCACTGAGTTGTCCGCTTTAAACTGATTAATGGTTAATGTGAATTTTTCCTCAAAATTGTTTAAATAAATACATTATTCTGACCCGGTGACATGATTTAATATTCAGAGTGCACTCCATTAGAGCAACTAAAGATCAGAGAGGCCAAGCCACTTGGCTGAGGTCACACAGGAAGCAAGTGGCAGAGGGGCAGAAGTCATGCCTGGCTCTGTAACTCTACTCTGTCCTAGCTCTTCACAGAACATGGCTGTGTGACCATTCCGACCAATACAACATAAGGGCAAGTCAGCTTCTGGAAAGAAATCTGCTTTAAAGGACAAGCAGGAAAGGAAAGATCACTGTGGTTTCCCCTTCCCCTCTCTTCCTGCCTGGAATGGGGATGTCCTGTGTGGAGCCACTGCAGCTATTTTGTAATCATGAAGCCACAGTAAGGGGCACAAGAAGCCAGCAGCTTAGGATATTAAGATCCTGGGCCCTTGATGGCAACAGTGAGTAGCTGAATCAAAGCCAGCATCCATTTACATGTAGATTTCCCATCTGCTGAGAATAAATAAGCCCCTGTTTAAAAAAAAATTTTTACTTATTTATTTATTTATTTTGTAGAGCGTGAGCATGTGTGTGAGTCAGGGGTGGGGGGCAGAGGGAAAGAGAGAGAGAATCCTCAAGCCAACTTCCTGCTGAGTGCAGAGCCTGACACATGGTTCGATCCCAAGACCCTGAGATCATGACCTGAGCCAAAATCAAGAATCTGGACACTTAACTGACTGAGCCACCCAGGTGCCCCAAGCCCAATTTTTAAAAAATATTTTATTTTTTTAAAAGATTTTATTTATTTGAGATAGAGAGAGCATGAGCAGGGGGAGTAGCAGAGGGAGAGGAAGAAGCAGGCTCCCCACTGAGCAGGGAGACCAATGTGGGGCTCAATCCCAGGACCCTGAGATCATGACCAGAGCCGAAGGCAGACACTTAACCGACTGAGCCACCCAGGCACCCCCAAAAATATTTTATATTTAGGTAATCCCTGTGCCCGACGTGGGGCTTGAACTCCTAACCCTGAGATCAAGAGTGGCATGCTCTACCGACTGAGCCAGCTAGATGCCCCAAGCCCCTATTTCAAAACCTGCTTTGGTTAGATTTTCTTTTGGATGAAGTCAAATGCTAACTGCTATAACCTTCAAGTGATATTTCTGGGCTGACTTGGAGTTAACAGTTTATGATGGACGTAGGTTATCTAGCTAAGTAATTAGCCCCAAATTTCTCAAGACAAAAGTCTTAAACTCATTCATGATGCTCCCATATACTTGGTAGCAATGCATCAGTGCAGCTCTGTTGAAGAACAATTTGGCTGTATTTGTCAAAAATTTAAAACATGTATCCTTTTTTCCCTGTCTCTGTATTGTGTCAATTTGGTATTCTATGGGTCTGACTCATTACTTTTTTATATTTAAATTAATTTTTTTAAAGATTTTATTTATTTATTTGACAGAGAGAGACCCAGCGAGAGAGGGAACACAAGCAGGGGGAGTGGGAGAGGGAGAAGCAGGCTTCCTGCGGAGCAGAGAGCCCAGTGCGGGGCTCGATCCCAGGATCCTGGGATCATGACCTGAGCCAAAGGCAGACCCTTAACGACTGAGCCACCCAGGTGCCCCTTAAATTAATTTCTAAAAATATTATGAAAGTAATACACATATATATTTTTTTAATTTCAAAATCTGATTAAAAAGTGGGCAGAGGAAATGAATAGACATTTTCCCAAAGAAGACAGGCAAATGGCCAGCAGGTACATGAAAGATGCTTAACATCACTCATCCTGAGGGAAATGAAAATTAAAGCCACAATGACCTATCACCTCACACCTGTTAGAATGGTCGTTGTCAAAAATACAAGAGATAACAAGCATTGGTGAGGATGTGGAGAAAAGAGAACCCTTGTGCACTGTTGGTAGGAATGTAAGTTGGTGCAGCCACTGTGGGAAACAGTATGGACGTTCCTCAAATTAAACCATTATACTATATGATCCAGTGATTTTACTTCTGGGTATATACCCAAAGGAAGTGAAAATAGGATCTCAAATTGAGATCTGCACCCTCATGTTCATCACAGCATTTTTTACAATAGCCAAGATATGGAAACAACCTAAGTGTTGGTCAATAGATGGATGGATAAAGAAAATGTGAGATGTACGCACGCACACACACACACACACACACACGACTACTATTCAGCCTTACAAAGGAAGGAAATCCTGCCATTTGCAACAACATAGATGGACTTTGAGGACATTATGCTAAGTGAAATAAATCAGAGACAAATACCATATGGTCTCACTTGTACGTGGAATCTAAAAACAAGACAAAAGAAAAAAACCGAACTTAAGGATACAGAGAATAGACTGGCAGTTGCAGGGGTGGGGCAGTGAGCATGGGCAAAATAAGTGAAGGGGGTCAAGGGGTACAAACTTTCAGTTATAAAATAAGTAAGTCCCGGGGATGCAATGTGTAGCGCGGTGACTGTAGTTAATGATACTGTACTGCGTATTTGAAAGTTGCTAAGAGAGTAGATCTTAAAAGTTCTCATCACAAGAAAAAAATTGTAAGTACATTTGCTGGCGGTAACAAGATTTATTGCGATCATTTTGCAACATATCCAAATAGAATTATGTGGTACACCTGAAACTCATGTTATATGTCAGTTATATCTCAATAAAAAATAGTAGTAAAATAAGATAACGAAGCCCCCCAAACACCCCCTCAGGTAGAGGGCCACATTTGGCCCACGGGATGGTGGTTTGGCATTCCCCCTGTAGACAGCCCTGGTGATGTTCCGTTTTATTTTTCTAGAGAAAATCTGTAAGTTTTCCCAGAGCTCCCCCTGGTGGGAGCTTCCATCTCTCTCTGCACCCCCTCCCGGCCGCTCCCTTCCCCACCCCACCGCTCCCTGGGGAGCATGAAGCCCTGCATCTGGGGTCTCTACCTACAGGTAACAGAGATGGACTGCCCTGACAGTAGGCTGCTGTGGTTTTTTTCTTTTTTCTTGAGTTATTTATTTATTTATTTATTTATTTATTTATTTGAGCTAGAATGAGAGTGAGAGAGTAAGAAAGCACAAGCGGGGGGGGGGGGGGGGGGGGGGAGGAGCAGAGGGAGAGGGACGAGCAGGCTCCCCACTGAGCAGAGAGCCCGACATGGGGTTCGATCCTAGAATCCTGGGATCGTGACCTGAGCAGAAGGCAGACGCTTAACTGACTGAGCCACCCACGCGCCCCCCAGCTGCTGTGTTTTTTAAGTTTTAATTTTTTATTAAGGTAATACATATACATTGTTTCACCGTTGTTGTGAGTATCTGAAAGATCAGAAAGATTTATAACAAAGTAACAGACCCCTGTTCCACCTCGGCCTGCTTAAATCCCTTCCTCTAGTAACCAAACATTTTCAACACCGACTCTTTCCTCTTGTATTAACCTCGCTTTCAGACATTATCTTCTTTAACTTCCTGTTATGGCCTTGCTCTCTGATGATGTCCTACATGCTTTAATATTTTTTTCCCATTATGTTAGCCTTAGGCCTACCAGTGGCTTTTTGTTTTGTTTTGTCTTTTTGTTTTGCCACGGGCTTAAACATCCAGGACAAAGATTGGCAAACTGCAAGGCTTATTCCAATCTGGCCTTCCGCCTGTTCATATAAATCAAGTTTTATTGGCACACAGCCATGCCCATTCATGTATTTCTTGTCTCTGGCTACTTTTGTGCTTTAACAGCACAGTGGCGAAGTTGTGACAGAGACCATATGACCCACCAAGCCAAAAATGTTGTTACCTGGCCCGGACAGATAAAGGTTGCCGCCCCCTGATATAGGTTAATCCATCTTTCTTTCCCTTCTTGGGAATCTTGGACTCTGAGCCCACTCTCCCCTCAGTTCCCGTCTTCCAGTCTGGTTGTTCATATGTGGGATGAAGTCATGCAGGATTTGGGTGAGTCCTAAATTCAATGCCTAGCATCTTTATAGGACACACACACACACACACACACACACACACACACACACACACGGAGCCAGAAGGGGGCTCCGGGTGGAGATAGCTCCCGGCAAAGGCCCCAGTTCCCATATTCATGTGTATCACGTTCTTCTTCAAATATAATTTCACTTTTTGTAATTTGTGAATGGCTTGTAAAAAGTGGTTTATAATTTCCTATCACCTGTCAACTATAATTTCACCTGTTGCACGATTTGCAAAAGTTGTTTTTCATTTCTTATCAACTGTGCACACAAAGTTTCTTGCCAATTGTGTCTATCAAAATTGGAGGAAATTGGAAACCAACCAAATGTCTGTCAACCCAACAAATGGGTAGCTAAATCCTGGTGTTTTCATACATTAGAATACTATTAACAGGGCGCCTGGGTGGCTCAGTTGGTTAAGCAACTGCCTTCGGCTCAGGTCATGATCCTGGAGTCCCGGGATCGAGTCCCGCATCGGGCTCCCTGCTCAGCGAGGAGCCTGCTTCTCCCTCTGACCGTCCCCCCTCTCATGTACTCTCTCTCATTCTCGCTCTCTCAAATGAATAAATAAATCTTTTTTTTTTTTAAGATTTTTTTTTTTTTGAGACAGAGAGAATGAGAGACAGAGAGCATGAGAGGGAGGAGGGTCAGAGGGAGAAGCAGACTCCCTGCCCAGCAGGGAGCCCGATGCGGGACTCGATCCCGGGACTCCAGGATCATGACCTGAGCCGAAGGCAGTCGCTTAACCAACTGAGCCACCCAGGCGCCCCTGAATAAATGAATCTTAAAAAAAAAAAAAATACAAAAAACTAAAAAAAAAAAAAAAAAGAATACTACTAACAATGTTTTTAAAAAGGTGAATGAGTGATGCACTCAACAATAGGAATGAATCTCTCAGATATAATTTTACACAAAGAAGTCAGACCCAAGAGAGTACATTCGCAAAGATTGAGATACCTAAGGGATAACAAAAGGGAGTTCTTTTACAATTTGGAGTTTTTCAAGAGTTGCACATTTTTGTCTGTATCTTTACATTTCTTAATATCATTTTGGCCTGTGCTCACAACAAGATAAAATAAATATATCCTGATATGAATCGAAAGAACAGCTTCTTTCCCCCGCTACCCGCCACTTCATATACCGAAAATGTACGATAAGACCAGACTCCACCGTAACTTTAACAATGTAAGGAGCTTTGTTCCATCTGTGCTTAAAGCCCAATGCCTGTGTTCAAAGTCCCTAAAATGGGTCTGTGAAACTTACGGTGGCCAGGCAGTGGGGTGTGGGGGGGGAAGAAGTGTGTCTCAGCTTCACCCCTGCAGGGCAGACTACTCTTCAAGTGAAAAGTAAATATTCAGGGGCGCCTGGGTGGCTCAGTCGTTAGGCGTTGCCTTCGGCTCAGGTCATGATCCCAGGGTCCTGGGATCAAGCCCTGCATCAGGCTCCCTGCTCCGTGGGAGGCCTGCTTCTCCCTCTCCCACTCCCCCTGCTTGTGTCCCTCTCTGGCTATGTCTCTCTGTCAAATAAATAAATAAAATCTTTAAAAAAAAAAAGAGAGAAGTAAATATTCAGAAACAATAGTGGTCTGGAAAAAAAAAAAAAACCATGAAGACGTCCACAAGAAAATGTCTCAAATAAATAAATAAAATCTTGAAAAAAAATTTTTTTTCAAGATTTTATTTATTTGCGAGAGAGAGAATGAGAGACAGAGAGCATGAGAGGGAGGAGGGTCAGAGGGAGAAGCAGACTCCCCGCCGAGCAGGGAGCCCGATGCGGGACTCGATCCAGGGACTCGATCCAGGGACTCCAGGATCATGACCTGAGCCGAAGGCAGTCGCTTAACCAACTGAGCCACCCAGGCGCCCCCCTTATAGCATTTCTTAAAAGTCCTTTATTTCCGTGCATGGAAGCTAGAGGAGTCACCCCACTGTTAACATCACAACTGGTGAGGTCACAAGTAAGCCAAGAGGCAAACATTCTTCGTTTCATGTTTCCAAAGCGGGCAGTAAGAATTCTCGACAGCTTTGGTCATTGAATTGTTTTAATTACCCTCCTTTTTAAAACCGCTCCCATGTTTTTTTCCTCTCTTCTCGCCTTGCCCCTCTGATTGGCAGGCCATGTGGAACCTTGGGTGGCACGGCCATCCTATACCCCTGCCCCCCTCCCCCATTGCCTAGAAGTGGTTAAGACAGTTGGCTGAAAAAAAAAAAAATGGGACTGAAGAAAAAAATGTGGTTGAAGTGTATTCTGCCCGCCCTTTCGAAGGCTGTTCGAGGTCACAGCAGTTTGCTATGGAAATGATTCAGTATCGCGGAGAAATGTGACGGCCGACAGCCAAAAAGCCCTGAGAAAAATAGAGATCTTGGTGGCACACAGGTGCTCTCCACACAAAATCCACTCTTCTGAAGCTGCATGATTATGGAAATTGTCCCTTTATGGCACCCTTGAAAGGATCAGATGCTCACGCTCAGGTCTGCGCCAAAAAAAGTGGCCCTTAAAACCACCTCCCCCAATGCATAAATAGCCTTTAAAGTTCTAATGGCGCTGGTTAATTAACAGTCATTAGTTAAATTAAAAACAGTCAATTAGGAAGAAGCCCGTCTGGGAGAAAAAAAAGTTTTAACAACCACTGAAGGGAAATCCTTTCAAGGAGATTTGGAAAGCTCCCAGAGAGATGTGTTTCGTACCATTCTGTACTCGAACTCATTTTTAGTGGTCCTGTGGTTTTATTGGCTAATTCTTTGCTTGTAAACATGTGGTTAAACCTTTTGTGTTGTTTGATTTTTATTTTGTATTTTAGCAGAAAATATCTTTTCATTTTATTATGCCTTTGGGGTTTTTTGACACCCCCCCCCACCCCAGAATCTGATGGGAGAAGTAATCTTTGGGCTTGGTAAATACAAAGACACACAGACATGCAGACAGACAGCATCGACAGTACAACAGGATCTATAGAGAAAAGCTTAACCTTTCTCCTGGTGTGTCTATTCCCAGCTTATGTTTACTCCTTTCCAGGGATATTCTCTCCATACGCAAGCATGCTGTAGAGGAGCAGCGGGGAGAGGTAGTCCTGGGTAGAGGTCAGGTGCATGCTTGGTTCACACCCCAGCTCTGCAGCTCATTAGATAGCTCTGTGAGCTTTCTGCAAGGAACATCTGGCTGCAGTCAGCAAGACTGTGGGTCCGCAAAGGTAGCAGGGACTCAGTATCCATATCAGTCTACAACCCAGCCCATGAGTTGCAGTAGCCGGAGCGTTCCCTGGGACATGGAACTTTCAGGGTTTAAAAAAAAATTTAGAGATTATTATTCAGATACAATTCACATAACATAAACTTCATCGTATCAAAGCGTGTAATTCGGTGGTTTTAGTATATTTAAAGTGTTGTGTGGGGGCGTCTGGGTGGCTCAGTCGGTTGAGCATCTGCCTTCGGCTCAGGTCATGATCCCAGAATCCTGGGATCGAGCCCCGCAGTGGGTTTCCTGCTCAGCGGGGAGTCTGCTTCTCCCTCTCCCTCTGCCTGCCGCTCTGCCTGCTGTTCTCTCTCTCTGTGTCAAATAAACAAACAAACAAATAAATAAAAATCTTTAAAAAAATGAAGTATTGTGCGACCATCCCCATTATTTAATTCCAGAACATTTTCACTACCCCAGAAAGAAAACCCAGCCTCTGTCCCCATTAAACAGGCCCCTCTCAATTCCCCCGGCCCCCTGACAGCCACTAATCCACTTCCTGTCTGTGGACTTCCCTGTTCCAGACGTTTCACTGACATGGAATCCCACACCACGTGGCCCTTTTGGTCCGGTTCCTGTCACTGAGCATCATGCATGTCAGGTTCATCCGTGCTGTGGCAGGTGTCCATGCTTCACTCTTGATGGCTGCCTAATAGCCCATTCTGTAACCCTATCACATGTCGCTTATCCATGCAGCCCTTGATGGACATTTGGGTCCTTTCCACATTTTGGTTATTGTGACTAATGCTGCCGCAGACCTTCGTAGACAGGTTTTTGTGTGGACGAATGTTCCCAATCCCTCTGGATGTTTACCTAGTTGGATTGCTGGGTCATACGATAACTCTGTTTCACTTTTTGAGGAACTAGGGGTTTTCAGTTCACATGGCAAAGTCCCAGGGAAGCCTGGATGCATTGGCCACACCATGTGAATGATTCCTCCTTGATGTCACGGGCCTGGAGCCTTAGTTAAGAGGGCGAAGCAAGCAAAATGCTGCCTTCCATACACCCCATTCCCTCCACCACTACCAACGTTTCTGCTCCTATGGCTTCCTGTACCATAGACCCTAGCTCTGCCATTTTCCCTAAACTGTTCCCTTATGTGATCCTCAAGAGCAGTGTGTGGTTCGAGTAGCTTCTTTAAGCAGGCAAAACTCTTTTGGGAACAGACTGTAAGCAGAGGGCACTAGGGGAAATGTCAGCCTCTCCTCGGCTGCCCCGAGCCCAGGACCAACAGGGACCTGGTGCTTCTTTGATGAGGGATTACTTGGACCTGGACTTGCATTGGGATCCTGGGAAGCAAAGAGTGACAAACAGAAGGTAAGTCCTGAGCTGAATTTTCCTGCAGGAAATTCACACCCGTCCCCTGCCCTAATGTGATCTATAACCACTTCTTGAGCCGGAGATTGTGGGATCGCGATGGAAAGCTGCGGACGATCTTGGAGCAACTCTTGTCTGTCTTTCGTGGTCTTGTCTGTCTTTCGTGGATTCGAGTCAGAGGCTTAAAACCCTTCTGATAAACACAGAATTGCACTCTCTTCCTCTTCGTTCCCCTCATGGACTGGACAAGCTTCCTCAAAGTTTCTGCCCCATCTAACCTTGAGGGATTTGGGCAATGAAAATTTTTTTTTTTTTAAGATTTTATTTATTTATTTGACACAGAGAGAGAGACAGGGAGAGAGGGAACACAAGCAGGGGGAGTGGGAGAGGGAGAAGCAGGCCTCCCGCTGAGCGGAGAGCCCGATGCGGGGCTCGATCCCAGGACCCTGGGATCATGATCTGAGCTGAAGGCAGACGCTTAACCGACTGAGCCACCCAGGTGCCCCTGGGCAATGAAAATTTGAAAGCAGGGTCTCTGGGAGATGTTTCCACACCCACTTTGCTAGCAGCATTATTCACAATGGCAAGGAAGTGGAAACAATGCAAGTGTCCATTGATGGATGAACGGATAAACACAGTGCAGTCCATCCACATGCAGGAATACGATCCAGCCTTAGGAAGGAAGGGACCCTGACACCTGCCATGATGTGGAGGGACCCTGAGGACACTGTGCTCAGCAAGAGGAGCCAGACACAGAAGGACACATCCCGCAGGATCCCACTCCCCGGAGGTCCTTGCGGGAGTCCCGTCCACAGAGCCAGAGAGGAGAGGGTGGGAGCCAGGGCTGGGGCAGGGGTGGGGAGTCCGTGCTTCATGGGGACAGAGTCTCCGTGTGAGGAGATGAAAAGTTCTGGAGATGGAGGGTGGGGGTGGCTGCACGACAATGGGAGTGTGCTTCATGCCACTGAGTTTTGCACAAAAATGGTTAAACTAGAAAATTTTATGTATATTTTATCTCAGATTTTAAAAACTTTTTAAAAAGATAGATTTGAGCAAGTTTGCACCTGCAGGCTTGGTGACCTAACAACCATTTATTCAACAGTGATTTAGTGAGGAACAGCTGAGCTTCAAGCTTGATTCTAGACCAGGGTTTCTTAGCCTTGACACTTGACATTAGGGCTGGATTATTCTCTGGGTTGGGACCATCCTGTGCGTTGTAGGGTATTGTGCAACATCCCTGGTCTCTCCCCACTCCGTGCCAGGAGCCCCTCTTGGTTGTGACAATCACAAATGTCTCCCCAGACATTGCCAGGTGTCCCCTGTGGGGCAGAATTGCTCTTGGTTAAGAACCTCTGCTCTAGGTGATGAGGATCCCGGAGAGGAGGTGGAAAAGGTCCCTGCCCTAATGGAACCTACTTAGCCTGGATGGGGTGGGGGAGAGGCAGTCCTCAGAAAAGCAGATGGAAACAGGGTATGAAACTGGAATTTCCACCGGTGACAAGACACAAAGATCATGAACTCCCCAGTGAGATGCTAGCCGGACTTCAGGTTTTCAGAGGAAATCTCTGAGAAAGAGGGTCCCAACCCTTTGTCTGCACACCTACGCTGAGGGTGCAGAAGGGTGAGGGCAGGAGGGAACTTGTTCAAAGGGCATCTGGGCAGGGAGCTTCCGGGGTGCTGAGTGCTGGGTCCGGGGAGGGCCTGCTGAGGGCACCCCAAGGGCACACCTAGGGCGGGGTCTGTGTGCTGAAGCCACTGCGGGGAGGCATGCCAGAAACTGAAGGTCCAGCGATGTCTGTTTGGGCAGCCGAGGGAGGCAACCTGCTGCTAAATCAGGATGGGTCTGTCTGGGAAGAGGTGCTCATGAACAAGAGAGCTGGCGTGGAGGCATCTTCGATGTTCTCCTGAAACCTGTGCTGACTTCCTTCCGCAGATGAGCCAGTGGTCGTTCCCGAATTCCTAGGGACCAGGGAGAGAGTGAGATGGGCCAGGTAAAAGGAGCTGCAGGTGACAGCCCGCCGAGGTGGTGGTTGGGGGAGGGGGTTGTGTATCCAGGGCCAACCCCACGAGATCCCCTGTGCTTCATTTCATACTCTGCTGTCGCAGTCTTGAAACCCTAAATAATTGTCAAACAAGGAGCCTTTTTCTCCCCAGGCTGACACAGGCAGGGTGCAACTCAGCATTTCGTCTCCAGGGACTTTAGTTTTCTCCTTCTTCCGGGGGAGAAGCAAGAAGAGGAATGTGTGGTAGAGTTAGACATCAGCGAAGTGCAGACCTTTGCGTGGGACAGCCATGACATTGCAGGTTGCTGCTCAACTTCTGAGGATGTTCTCCTTCACCGCAGGGCCAAGGGCAATTAATTGGATTTTCTTGAAATATGATGGGGCAGGGTCCCCACTTTGTCCCATCTCTATAGAGGACAGCTGTCATGTGGCAAGCCTAAACCTCCTGCTTCCTCACATCAGACTGAAGTAACTTACTACGTACAGCTGTTCTGCTATAAGGCAATATAGACCTTCCTAAAAATCATTGCCCTGGGCAGAATCGCCCAGCAAAAACCACAGGTCCGTGGTAAAATTGGATAAGGACATCAATACCCAAACACTTCATCATTGAGTTACACGCTTAAAAAAGAACTAATCAATATGGTAGCCAAATTTTACAATAACTTTATTGAGCTACAACTCATATACCATAAAATTCGTCTTTTTAAAGCATGTAATTTGGGGGCTTGAGAATATGCACAGAGTTGTACAGCCATCACCACAATCAATTTTAGAACATTTTTGTCACTCCAAAAAAACTGCATCCCAATTAGCAGTTACTCCCCCATCCCCCTCCCCCAGCCCGTGACAACCTCTAACCCTGGTTTCTGTCTCTGTAGATTTGCTTATTCTGGAAATTTCATACAAATGGAGGCACACACTGTGTGGCCCTTTAGTGTCTGACTTTTCTCACTGAGCATCATGTTTTCAAGGTTCATCTACGTGGTAGCATGAGTCCGTGCTTCACTCCTTTTTTTTTTTTTTTTTTTTTTTTTTTTAAAGATTTTATTTATTTATTTGAGAGAGAGAGACTGAGAGAGAGAGCACATGAGAGGGGGGAGGGTTGGGAGGGTCAGAGGGAGAAGCAGACTCCCTGCCGAGCAGGGAGCCCGATGCGGGACTCGATCCCGGGACTCCAGGATCATGACCTGAGCTGAAGGCAGTCGCTTAACCAACTGAGCCACCCAGGCGCCCGCTTCACTCCTTTTTATTGCAGAATAATATTCCATTGTACGGGTTTACCATATTTCATTTATTTGTCCATCCATTGATGGTTATTTGGATTATCTTTGCTTTTGCCTGTTTTGGATAATGGCACTATGAAAATCCATGTACAAGTTTTTGTGTGGACATATGTTTTCATTTCTGTTGGGTATATATACTTAGGAGTGAAATTGCTAGCTTGTATGGCAATTCTATGTTTAACTTTTTAAGGAATCAACATACTGTTTTCCCAAGTGGCTATATCATTTTACATTTCTGCTAGCATTGTATGAGTGTTATGATTTCTCCACGTACTTGCCAATGCTTGTTATTATCTGTCTTTTTTATTATTGCCATCTTATTGGATATGAAGCAGTATTTCATTGTGGTTTTGATTTGTATTTCCCTGATGACTAACGGTTTTGAGCATCTTTTCATGGCTTATTGACCATTTGTATATCTTCTTTGAAGAAATATTTGCCCATTTTTAAATTGGGTTATTTGTCTTTTTATTGTTGAGCTGTAAGAGCTCTTTATATATTTTAGATACAAGTCCCTTATCAGATATATGATGAGCAAATATTTTCTCCCATTCTGTGGGTTGTCTTTTCACTTTAGTGATGGTGTCTTTTGAAGCACAAAAGTTTTTAATTTTGATGAAGTTTAATTAATTAATTTTCTTTTTTTCACTTGTGCTTTTACAATCACATATAAGAAACCATTGCCAAACCAAGGTCATGAAGATTTACTCCTATATTTTTTCCCAAGAGCTTTATAGTTTTAGTTCTCACATTGAAGTCTATGATCTATTTTTTTTTTTTTGAGCGATAGTACAGAGTTTATTGAGTGATAGAGTACAAAGCTCCAGAAGAGGGAAGGGACCTGAGAGGGTTGCCCAAGTCTATGATCTATTTTAAGTTAATTTTGTATATGGTGTGAGGTAGGGGTCAATGTTTATCCTTTTGCATGTGGCTATCCAGTTGTCCCAGCACCGTTTGTTTAAGAGACTGTTTTTTCCTCATTGAGTGGTCTTGACACCCTTGTCAAAAATTGACTGTAAATATGCAGATTTATTTCTGGGTTCTCAACACTATTCCATTTATCTGTATGTCTAGCCTTATGCCATTTCCACAATATAGTTTTGTAGTATGTTTTAAAATCTGGTAGTGTGGGTCTTCTAATTTTGTTCTTCTTTTGCAGTATTCTGTTTGGGCTATTCTGGTTCATTGAGTTTCTATGTGAAGTTTACAGTCAATTTCTGTGACATTGTCAATTTCTGTGGGAAAAAACAGCTGGATTTTGATAGAAATAGTCTATAGATCAGTTTGGGGAGGATTATCTTAATAATGTTAAATCTGATCCATGAACATGGGATATCTTTCGATTTACTTGGGTCTTCTCTAATTTCTTTCAATGATGTTTTTTAGTTTTCATTGTACAAATCTTGGCTTCTTTTATTAAGTTCATTTCTCTGTCTTTTATTTTTTTTTGGTGTTATTGTAAATGGAATTCTTTTTTAAATTTCATTTTCAGATTGTTCATTGCTAATGTATAGAAAAACAATTGAATTTTGCATATTGATCTTATACTCTGCAACCTTGCTGAACTCATTTATTAGTTCTAATAGCTTTTTAATGGGTTCCTTAGGATTTTTGACATACAAGATCATGTCATCTGCAAACATAGTTTTCCTGCTTCCTTTCCAATCTGGGTGCCTTTTATTTATTTTTTATATCTAATTACCCTGGCTAGAACATCTAGTACAATGCTAAATAGAAGTGGCAAGAGCAGACATCTCTGCCTTGTATATATATACACTACATCTTTTTCATCCATTCATCTGTCTATGGACATCTGACTTTTTCCATAGTTTGGCTATTGTGAACATTGCTGTTATAAACACTGGGGTGCAGGTGCCCTTTTGATCACTGCATTTGTATTTTTGAGGTAAATATCCAGTAGTGCAATTTCTGGGTCATAGGGTAGCTCTATTTTCAACTTTCTTAGGAACCTACATATTGGGGAACCTACATGGGGGAAAGCATTCAGTTTTTCACCATTAAGTATCATTGTCTTTGGTGCATTTGTAGATACCCTTTATCAGGCTGGGGAAGTCCTCTATTCCTAGTTAGTTGAGTGTTGCTTTGTTTCAATCATGAAAGAGTTTTGGATTTTATCAAATGCTTTTTTTCTGTTAAGATGATCATATAGTTTTTGTCCTCTGTTCTATTAAAATGATTAAACTTTTTTTTTTTTTTAAGTCCAAACAACCAACTTTGCATTACTGGATAAATTCCACTTGGCCATGGTGGGTAAATCTTTTTATATATTGCTAGATTTGGTTTGCTACTATTTTGCTGAGAATTTTTGCATTTGTCTTCATAAGGGATAATGGTCTGTAGTTTTCTCTTTTTGTGATGTCTTTGTCTGGTTTTGGTATCAGGATAGGATAATATTGGTTTCATAGAATGTTAGAATGGCCTCACAGAGTATTCCCTACTCTTCTATCTTTAAGAATAGTCTGAGGGATTTGTGTTAGTTCTTCTTTAAACATTTGGTAGAATTCACCAGTGATGCCATCTGGTCCTAGGCTTTTCTTTGTGGGACGTTTTTGGATTACTAATGCAGTTTTTCTCCTTTCATAGGTTCACTCAGATTTTCTATTTCTTCTTGAGTCATTTTCTAGGAATTTGCCCATTTCATCTGGGATATCTGATTTATTGGCATACAATTGTACATAGCATTGCTTTACCATCTTTTCTATTTATGTAAAGTTGTTTGTGATGTCCCCTCTTTGATTCCTGATTTGAGTCTTTTCTCTTTTTATCCTGGTCAGTCTAGTTAAAGATTTGTCAGCTTTCCTGATCTTTTCAAGGAACTAACTTGTGATCTTCTTAATTCTCTTTATTGATTTTCTAATCTCTATTTCATTTATTCCCACTCTAATCTTTATTATTTCCTTCCTTCTGCCAGCTCTGGGCTTGGTTTACTTTTATTTTCCAGATCTTAAGGTGGAAGATTCAATTATTGAATTGAGGTCTTTCTTTCTTTTTTAACACAGGTGATTACAGCTATAAATATTCCTCCACTTTAGCTGAACCCCACAAATTCTGGTATGTTGTGTTTCATTTTCATTCATCTCCAAGTATTTTCTAATTTCTAATTTCTTTTTAAAAATATTTTATTTGTTTCTTTATTTGAGAGAGTGAGAGAGCAAGAACAGGGGTGGGAGCAGAGAGAGAGGGATAAGTAGACTCTGCGCTGAGTGCAGAGCCCAACTCAGGGCTTGATCCCAGGACCCTGAGATCATGACCTGAGCCGAAATCAAGAATCAGGTGCTTAACTGACTGAGCCATCCGGGTGCCCTTCTTAATTTTCTAATTTCAAATATATTTTTTTAAGATTTTATTTATTTATTTGTCAGAGAGAGAGAGAGAGTGAGAGAGAGCACAAGGAGGGGGAGCAGAAGGCTCCTTGCCGAGGAAGGAGCCCCATGCGGGACTCGATCCCAGGACCCTGGGATCATGACCTGAGCCAAAGGCAGTTGCTTCACTGACTGAGCCACCCAGGTGTCCCTAATTTTGAATATTTCTAATTCCAAAGTATTTTCTATTTTCTCACCATTTCTTCTTTGAGGTAGCAGAGTTTTACATGTGTTAAAGGGTTAAGAAATACATAAAGATTACTGTAAATATGGCATCAAGTTGGGACAAATTTGCATTTTCAAAACAAGAGTTATAGCAGAATGGGCTGTACAACATGGCCACAAGTCACCTCCCATCATGCCCTAAAATTTTATCACTCAACTCCCTACATCCTGTCCATCAGAATGTTCTTCAAGATGTACCTTCAGGCCACCCTCTCATCCCCACCCCCAGGTCCCTAAACCAAGCCACTATACTTGTCAGTCCAGGAGAACTGTAAAAGTCTCCTGAGTTCTCGCTCTGTTTTTCTTGCCTCCTACAGTCTGTTCCCCATGCAATGAGCTTTTTGAAAATCACAAATCACCAATCTGATTACATCTCCCTCCTGTTTAAAACCTTCCAATGGCTTCCCAATCTGATGAGAAACCCTTCCCATGGCCTATCAGACTTGAAATGAAATCATCCCCTCCATCCCCTGACTCACTACCCCCCACTGATTTATGACCTCCCCATTCTTTCTGCTCCAGCCATATCCAGTGACCCTGCTGTTTCTTTAAAATGAGTTTCCATCAAAATAAATTTAAAAATAAATAAATAAAATGAGTTTCCATCCCAGAGATTTTGAATTCTTGATATTTTCTTCCCTGTCCTCATTATTCCAACGTTGGCCCAAATGTCACCCTCTCAGAGAGGCCTCGAGTGACCAGCTCTTCCTCCGTGGTCCAGAAACTTCCCATATATAGCACTGAAAGCCTCAAGTCCTGGGAAACCCCATAATATCAAGCCACTGAGGGTGGTTGGTCACCCTTGAGAGACCATCCCTGGCTACTCTATCCAAAATAAGTCCAACCCAGTCATCCCCCGAGTTGCTATTATATCACTTTTCCTATAAGCATGTGAATTGTGTCCCTAGCACCTAGAATGGTGTCTGACAAATAGTAGGCACTCGATAAATATTTTTGACTAAATTAATAATTGAAGGAAAGGAACTGATTCCTGCAGTCCTAAGCTTAAGACTCCATCACATAAAAACCTGAAAGAAGCAACCTGTTAGAAAGTTGCAAAATCAATTCAGCAGATGACCATCAGCATTTTCATTAAAATGAATAGAATAGAAAAGATCAAGCATACTTGCCTAAAGTATCATGTTATGAAAATTTTATTTTAGTTATTTTGTGTTTGTGTGGACTGGGCCTTTGGGTCAAATGTATTTTTTGCTGTGGTGTTGTGGTAAAAAATGTTTGAAAACCACTCATCTACTTACTGGTCAAATGCACAGGCTTTGGTCCCCAGACTGCTGGGGTAGCCCTTACAAACTCTTTGGCACTGTGCAAATTCACTCATTCTTTCCAGACCTCAGTTTCTTGATCTGTTATATAGGGATACTGCATAGCACATTTCTCAGGATATGAGTGTGAGATTCAACTGAGTTAGCATACAAAAAAATGCTTAGATCAGTTTCTGGCACCTAAGAACAATTTAATCGGTGCTTACTAATATGATTACTTGTTGAGTGAATGAATGAATGGATGACTGACTGAATGAATGAATGAATAGGGCTGAGGTCTAATCTTCCGTGAAACTGCCCTGCCTGTTTCTTCCCAGAACAAGTTTTCTCTCCAGCCCCTTCTCCTGAATAACTATATATGTTATTTATTCTGTTTATTGTCAGTGTCCCGGCATTAGAATAAAAGCTCCAGAAGAGTGTGGGTTGTTTGTCCTACCTATAGTTGAACCTACCATCTGGGGGTGGGGGGAGGGAAGAGGGTTGGCAAACATTTTCTGTGAAAGTCTGGATAGTAAATATTCTAGGCTCTGTTTATGCCATTCCATCTTTGTGCAACGAATTAACTCTTCACTACTCAACTCTGCCTGTGTAGTGTGAAAACAGCCTTCCACAATCTCTTAAAGGATGGGCCTGGCTGTGTTCCAATAAAACTTTATTTACAAACACAGGCAGACATAATTTGGCCCAAGGGTGTAGTCGGCCAACCTTTAAAGATACTGAAAATACTGGATTCAGTAATACAAGAGTTTCACATAGTTTTCACATGCCACTGAAGATTCTTCTTTTGATTGTTTTAAACCACTTAAAAGATATTTTAAAACTCTCAGCTTGTGGTCCATGAAAAACAGGAAGCGGGCAGGACTGGGCCCGCAGGTCGGAGTTTGCTGACCCCAGACTCAGACTATGCCTGGACGTCCGGTAATCGTTCGTGGAATAAACGAAGGCCCCATAGAGTCGCCGAAATTTAGCCTTCCCGGAGCAGCGCCACCCACCGGGAGCCGCGCGCGCTTCCCGCTCGCCAACCCTCCGAGCCGCGAGTGCCTCCCGTCAAGCCACGCCCTCCTTCGCGGCGATTGGTCAAGCCTCTCCCTCATCCTCGCCAGGGGACGCCCCCTCTGACGGACGCTGCGGGCAGCCAATGGAGTATCGCAGGGCCTTACACCCGGCCCTCCTCGCGCCCGTTGGAGGCGGGCGTAGGCGGGCCGTTGAGGGGTGGGGCTCGTGGAGCCTGGTAACCGTTGCCGGTAACAACGCCCCGCCCCATCGCGGCGGGCGGGCGAGCGAGCGGGCGGGCGCGCGAGGCGGGCGCGCGAGGCGGGCGGGCGGCGGGAGCGGGAGGAGGAGCGGCCGCCGCCGCCACCGCCGCCGCCATAGAGACTGTAGCCGTGGAGACTGTTACTTACCAACGGGGACCAACACGCAGCAGCCGCTGCTGCCGCCGCGGGAGCCGCTGCCCGAACTCCCGGCCCGAACTCCAGGTGACCGATGCGACCGCCCCGGGCCCGGCCCGGGAGTGCGGGGGGCGGCGGGGATCCGGATCGGGGGGTCGGGAGGCGGGCGGCACAGTCCTCGCCGGTCACCCCAAACGTCCGGGATGGCGCGCCCGCGGGACCCGTCTCTTCACCCCAGTTCCGCAGGCGTGGCCGAGTTTGGGGGAGTCTGGGAACCACCCCCCGACCCTTTACCCAAACTCGGGGGCAGGTGGGAACCCATCGCCTCACTTTTCAGAAAACTTCCTGAGTTGGGTGCCCCCGAGATCCCTGTCTCACTCTTACCCTAAAAGCCCCCGAATTGGGTGTGCCCCGGGACCCCTCAAACTTTTATCTTCAAACTCCCTGAACTGGGGCTCCTGGGAACCTCTTTTACTTCCCCCCTAAATCCTTAAGTTGGGGCGCCCAGAGACCCCTCTCTCACTTTCTCTCAACTTCTTGAAACCATCTCAAACCCTTGCCTTAAACTCCCAGAATTGGGGGCTCCTGCGAACCCCTCTTCTCTTTTACTCCCCAAATCTCTGCAATTGGGGTTCCCGGGGGCTCTACTCTCACTCCTAACCTCAGACTTCTGAATCAGGAGGGCCTGGAAGACTCGTTTTCACCTTTGCCCCAATTTCCTGGATTTGGGGTGTCTTGGAGACCGTCTTCTCGTTCTGACCCCCCCCAGAATTGTGAGTTTGAGGGCTCCCCTGGAACCCTTTTCTCACTGTTTACCCGAAAGTCGATGCGCTTGTCTTGGGAAAAACATCCCCCCACACACTTTTTCGCCACAAACTCACCGAGAATCGGACTTCCCAGGGACCCGTTTCTCACCTCTTTACCAAAAATCCTCGTGGTTAAGGCTCTTCGGACACTCCTCCCCTCTCTCCCTTTGAACCCCACATTCCTGAGTTTGGGGGATCCTGGGTCCGCCAGTGTTTCCTCCCCGCTCAGGAAGCCCCTTCGCACAGCCGCAGCTCCCCCATTTGGACTGATTTCCAAGCGAGAAGAGTTTCACCAGAAGTTGTGTTTTGGGGGGTTTTTTAATGTTATTTATTTTGTTTAAAGAGCCTAACTTGTGACCCAAAACTGCTCGGTGACATTTTCTCCTGAAATTGTGTGAGTGCGTGTATGTGAATGTAAACCCCACCCCTGAACCCCAGCCCCCTCCAAAGCGCACTCCGGCACACACACACACACACACAGATCCCCCCCCCCCCACTCTGTTTCTTTCCTGTCCTGAGAAGCCAGGGGCTCCCTCGGGCTCGGTCCCCGTTGGCTGTTCTCACTGCTGCACTAGGTTTCCCGATCCTAGTGGCTATTTCAAGGGCCCCTGGGGCCAAGTGCCCCTGCCATTCCAGCGGAGGCGGGGGTGGTTCACCGTCCTAATTTTAACCTCCTGGTTGCCCTGCAGGAATGAGGGAGGGAGTCCAGGTCTGCGTTCCCCATAGACCTCCTGCCTGCTTCTGGGTGTTTTCATTATGCGGCCCCCCAACACACAGGCCTGTACTCAACTGTTTCTTGCCGTGTGCAATTGACCCGCAGTGCAGACTTTCCTGAGTTTTTTCCCCTCCCAGTCAGCTTTATCTCTGCAAATCCAAAATATCAAACCTTATACAAGACTCTCGGTTTCAACTAAGACTCCCCCAACTAAATAATTATGCTAATAATAATGACCCAAACAGCAACAACAAAACCTTAATTTTTTTCCTGCACATATTGTCAACATGTTTTTATCCTTTGGCTTCATGCTCTGAAACATTATTTGTGTGCTTCTATAAAGACCCTTACCCTGCATCCTGGGAGTATCAGACCTGGCTACCTGTTCTTTCTCCCACTCAAGTTTAAAAATGTGAACCCACTCCAGAATAACCTTAGAGATGGCTTCTCACCTGCCCTTGCCAGAGAAGTGAGAGTGTATGGTGAGCACCTTCCCCTCCTTCTCCCCTCCCCGCCCCCCAACCCCCCAGAATCCATTTTCCTTAGTCACTGATCACTGCTAACTTCACCAGCCAAAGGGCCTGGTAAAGTATCAGAGGGGAATTGGTCATTTTTAAAAAAGATTTCCTATACATGATGGACAAGCTGACAGCTTCTGTGATCCTGTGATATTTGGCTGATTTAGGCTGGGAATGAGTTCAGAAACAGTTTGCTTCTGCAGTAAAAGCAAAACTGAATTATTTAGCCTTTAGGTACATTCCTCTTTTGTGCTAGATAAACTGCCCAGACACTCCAAAGGGGCATCTGGGAGCAGGGGGACAGAGTTATTAATTACACCAAGGCAACAGAATGAGTTCTTTGAAATTCTGTTGATATTTGCATTCTGGGTGAAGGACATACATTACCTTTTTTTTTTTTTTAAGATTTTATTTATTTGAGAGAGAGCATGGAGCAAGGGAGGGACAGAGGGAGAGGGAGAAGCAAACTCCCCGCTGAGTGGGGAGCCCGCCATGGGGCTAGATCCCAGGACCCTGAGATCATGACCTGAGCCAAAGGCAGCCACTTCACCTACTGAGCCACCCAGGTGCCCCAGGACATACATTACCTTAATATTCGTCTTTTAGCCATGTTTATCACCGAAGCATGTCTGGGATGGAGCCATTCACCAGAAATGCAGATGCTGGGAAATTGTTTATCTGGATCTCATTCCTTTGAGCTAATTTGTAGTTCCAGATTTGAGTTACAGTTAATTTTTATTTGTCAATATTTAATTAATTGAACTTTAGTTATTATTACAGAGTCAAAATCTTGAATGTACCGGTGGGATTTTTATAGGCACTTGTGGTTGGTTTGCTCGTAAAATTCCAAGGCCAGTAGGAACCATATCTTACCATAATCTATTTGACTCTTTTTAATTAACTGCAAGGTGACCACTTATTTAAATAATGTGCCCCCCTCCCCCGACACCTACTTACTTGTAAAATGTGAACTATTTAAAAGGCAAGGAAAGTTCCCAGAGAAATCATCTTGCTAGTTGGGACCCTCGCCAAACTTGGGGGCAGGAAGGTGTAAATCCTGACCCTGTGGCTGAAGCCAGGGGTTTCAGGTGCACCCAGCAAAGACATCCATATTTCCGCACCAGGCTGCATGAGTATTCCCACCAAATGGGTAGATAAGGACCAGAAACAACCTCAAGCCAGTTCAGGTCAGATTTTGTCTGTGCCACATTTACAAAAAAATTTCCAGTTTTTAGAGCTTTTTTGGATATCAGCATTGTTATAAGGGATCGTGGACTTCCGTATTTAAAAAGGCCTTTTGACTCTTTCTGTTATTTAAAGGATGAGTAGCTCCGTCACAGACCAAGTTCTCTAGACACGTGCCTGGCACAGAGGGTGTACTTAATTTGCTGAATGGGTGAATGAGTGGAATATGCATTGGGAATTAGAGAGGAAACTGAAAACCACCTACATGCTTCTTAGAGACCGCAAGAGCAGCAGAGGAATTCTTACGGGGTGGGGGGTGGGAGGGGGAAGAGAAGGAAGACCCAGACTCTTCCTTGAAGAGAGGAAGACCCAGAATCAAGGGTGTGTGGGATAAGGAGTAGGTGACGGAGGATGGGCAGAAGAGACAGGGAGAGAGCCTGACAGGTCTGTGGGATCACTGGGGCCTGGGAGGTGTGGGCCTGCCCAAGAGGATGAGGAGGGTCTTTCTAGCAGAGAAGTCTGTATGGCTACTCGCTGGACGCGTCCAGGTGGACTCTGACAGGCAACCTAAACACAAAGTGGCCAAACTGAGCTCCCAGTGGGCCCCACAGTCTGCTCCTCCAGGCCCTGCACCCCCTTTGTGAGTATCAGCTGGCTTCTCCTTGTTGATCAGGCCAGAACTTTCTTGCAAGCCATGGGCAGAAGCTCCAACTCCACCGCATCAGTGGAGACGTAGGCTCTGACCATGCCTCATCCACCACCTCCACGGCCAGCCCCCGCTCCAGGCCACCAGCCCCTCTTGCCCGGATGATCCCAGCCTGTTTGTTAACCTGGTGGGGGTGGGGGTGAGGGGCATAATACCTTCTGTCATGTCTCCCTCAGCTCAGAACCCACCACGGCTCCCATCTTGCCTGGAACAAAGGCGAAAGCCTCTTCCCACCCTGGGCCTCTCCACCCCAATACTCTGGCCTCATCTCTGCCGCTGATCTTGTTCCTCACTCCACGTCAAGCCTGCAGGCCTTTTGGGAGTTCCTCAAGGTTTCTGCCTAGAAATCTCTTCACCCAAGTAATGGGGGGCTGGTCCCACTCTGTCTTCAGGCCTTTTCTCAGATGTCACCTTCCCAGGCCTCCTACTCAAAAGTGACACACACTTAGCCTCCTTCCCCACTCTTTCCTCTGCATTTATCACTCACATGCGCACATAATGACATAATGCGCGTTTACTTTATTACCACCATCCGGCCCCTCATTAGAAGGTCAGCTCCTTAAGGGGAGGAAGCACTGTGTGTTTTATTAACTTCTCTTTCCTCTGGGCTGAGCACAATTCTGACGCTGAGGAGGCTCTCAATCAGTATTTGTTAAATGAATAAATAAACCGTTTCCTGCCCACCTATGGGGGAGGCCCATCTAGAAATGGAGAGTCGCTCCTTACCTGCCATATGTCGCCGCCTATGTGTCGTTGGACAGAGAAGGGCTCGCGTGCCGTGTCTCTGCTGCTTAGCTCAGGGGGCTCCAGGTAAGGTGCGGTGTCCGTGTACTAGGTAATCATACTGGCATGGCTGCTGTATTAAGAAATACTATTTTTTTTTTAAGATTTTATTTATTTATTTGACAGAGAGAGAGAGCACAGGTAGGCAGAACAGCAGGCAGAGGGAGAGGGAGAAGCAGACTCCCCGCTGAGCAAGGAGCCCAATGCGGGGCTCGATCCCAGGACTCTGGGATCATGACCTGAGCCGAAGGCAGACGCTTAACGACTGAGCCACCCAGGCGCCCCAAGAAATACTATTTATCATCGTGTGGCACTGGGCCTGGCCCGGAGTCGGTGCTCCACAAAGACTGGCTGTTTACTCTTCTATCACCATTGTTACTATTCGGGAGCAAATGAGCAGTAGCGGCCTGGGATCGTGTTCTTATTTGGGTTTTCCAACCCATGCAAGCATCGAGGAGGCATTCGGGAACTGTTTTGCCTGATGGAGCCGATGAGCCTCCACTGTCTGTCTGAGGCGGGGGAAATGCCCTTCCGTGAGTGTAGAAATTCCCTGGGACAAAGATATCATTCCTCAAGGGTAAGCGCTCGGCAAAAACACCAAGTGGCTGGAAGTCCCCCGTGCTGGTTGTGGCCAGGGCCCGTCTGCACCCAGTCCCCACACATCACCTCCTCGGGTGGGCTCTGGCAAGTGGCCAGCTCTGCCGGCAGGACTGACACACGAGAACACTTAGAAACTGGTTTCCCTTCTCTGTTATCACTGGCTCGTGGGTGCCTTCCTGGTCGGAGTCTGGAAATCGGCCACTCAGAGGTGAGACCCAGCCCACTCTTCGTGCCAGGACTCGAGTCAGGCCCTCAGGAGCCTATAGGCTGGCCCGGCTCCTGGCTGAGCTTCCCTTCGCTCTCCCCGAAACGCATTCCTGCCTTATGATACACAGGTTTCATGTGTTTGAAAACCTTGCTGTACGCCCTGGCAGCTCCTTTTTCTTATTTTCAGTTTTCTTGAATCCGATGACTTTCTGGGAAGTGGAGTTGACTTCCCAAACCTGTAGGTGGTACATACAGCAAGGGGGTATCAGATGCTGTGAATCAGACCACACCTGCCATAGTCCGCGTTGAAAAAAAAATGAAAAAAAAAAATCATACAGCCATTAAAAATATGTCGTACTTCATGGAAGGCCTGGTACAGTGGTTATTTTCACTTACTGTGTAATGCAGCCCAGACATGCTATCGGCAGTAAGCCTATAAGACTAAGGTCTCTGTAGTTAACTTTGAGCATGTGCGTGTGTGTAAGAACTAGGCCATTGGGCCCAGGATTGCCCTGCAGGAGGTGACATTTGCGCTGAGACTGAAATGAGAAGGAAGAGCAGCCCTGTGGAGGTCAGAGGGAAGAACCTTCCAGGCATGGGGTGGGGGTCAGGTGCAAAGGCCCTGTGGCTGGAGAACACAGCTGGGCCTGGTCAAGGCAGACAAAGGCAGCCATGAGGTTGATGCCTGGTGAGCAAAAGGAGGGAGGCAGAGGTCCCCAAAGGCCATGGGGGAAGAGTCTGGATGCTATTCTGATTATTTAGATGATCTAAGTACAAATCAGATCGGTGGTGGCCAGCTGTTTACTGGACCTCTGACATCTGTTCATTCATTCATTCATTCATTCATTCCTTCTTTGGAGTCAAGCATGAACCTCTGAGGCTACAAAGACCAAGAGCAACTAGGAGAGGGGGACAGTCTCAAAAGTGGTTGTGCTAGACTGGGGCAGGCAGTTGGGTGGGGACAGTGGTGGCGTGGCTGTGTTTTCAGGAACCTGCAAACAGCTCCTCCCAGCCGGGGAACAGGGTACAGGGAGATTAGGTGAGAGAGAAGAGCAAGTGTCAGCAGACTATGGCCCTCAGGTCAGTTCTAGCCTGTGCTGCGGCCTATGTCTGTGGGTAAAGCTTTATTGGAACTCAGCCATGCTCGTTCATTTACATACCACCTCTGGCTGCTTCTGCAAGACAACCGCAGAGTCGAGTATTTGTGACCAAAGCAAAAGGTGACCAGCAAAACCTAAAATATTTACTGTTTGGGCCTTTATAGGAAAAGTGTGCTGAGCTCTGGCTAAGCCGAGTAGGGCTTGTCTCTGGTGCTGGGCTGAGACAGTGGGGAAGTGGCTCTATGATCGGGCATGATTTTGGAGGGTGTGTCAGGAGGCTTGGAGTCGAGTCTGGAGTCATAGTCCAGGTGAAGGGCAACAGGGGCCTGCCCGACAGCACGGGCCATGCGGGGACTTGTGGACTCGCTGGGCCAAGGGGTGGGGAGGGCGATTCCCAGGTGCCTGACGTTGGGGAGCCGGCGGAATGTGTCACTGCGGTGAGTCAGGGACCACGGGAGAAGCTGGTGTCGGGCAGGGGAAGTAATGAGTTCAGCTGTGGGCTTGGCTGCCTTGAGGTGTCTGTGGGACATCCGGGTGGGGACTGCTTTCCAGTGGGCAGCTGGATTGCAGGGTCGGGAGCCGCCCAGCACCCCTCCAGGCTAAGGGTTAGCCTCTAGGAGCCATCAGCATATAGGTGGTCATTTCGTGGATGGAGCAGATGGAGGAGACCATCCAGGGAGACAGTGCAGAGTGAGAACAGAAGCAGGAGCCAACAAAGAGTCAGCAGAGGAAAGTGGTTTTTTTAAATTGTGGCAACATACTGTGACGGGCAATTTGCCATTTCACCCAGTTAGGTGTGCAATTCGGCGGTATTGAGTGCATTCCGATGGCGTGCGGCCATCCCCACTTGTTCCAAAACTTCTTTGTCACCCCAAATAGAAGCTCTGGTCCCAGTAGCAGAAACCCCCAGCTCCCTCTCCCACCCTCCCAGGCCCCTAGTAATCTTTGATCTACTTTCTGTCCCTCTGAATTTACCTCTTCTAGATGTTTCGCCGAATCATATAGAACTTGTGTCCTTTTGTGTCTGGCTTTTCTCGCTGCGCACAACGCCCGCCAGGTTTATCCACATTGCAGTGTGTGCTAGAGTGGTGTTCCTCTTTATGGATGAGTGATATTCCAGGGTGTGGATGGGCCACACCGTGTCCACCCACTCGTCCATCAGCGGACACTGTGACATTTGGCTACTGTGACAAATGCCAGACAGAGGAGATTTTGAAGGGATTCTGAGGCGGAACGGGGAGCAAGGCAAGGACCGCGCACCCCAGGGAGAGCAAGGCTCATGGAGACCAGGAGGATTAGACAAGGACAGCCCGTGGAAAGAAAGGAAAAGGGCCAGTCCCTAGCAACAGACAGAAGGCCCGGCTCACGAGCGCCTATCTCCCCCCCACACTGTTGAAATCGTACTAGTGATAGAGTCCACTCCTAAAGTTGCGGTCACACCTAATTATGCTTATATTTTTACAGTGCAAAGTGTTTATCTTTTAGAAACGGGGCCATGTTTCCAGGATACGTTTCTGTCGAAACGGTGGTCCGTGGGGTAAGGCAGCAGCCCCCAGCATTACCAGCCCCCAGATGGGTGCTCCTGCTCTACCCCAGCCGGTGAGAACTCAAGGAGAGGGCCAGGTTGTGCTGCCCCCCCAGCCTCAGAACACACACAGATGTAGCCTGCTTTGAGGAAAAAATAGATTTGGAACCCCAGACTCAAGGGAAAATAGCGTCAAGTTTGTGCTTCTGATTTTTTTTTTTTAAGATTTCATTTATTCATTTGAGAGAGAATGAGATAGAGAGAGCATGAGAGGGGGGAGGGTCAGAGGGAGAAGCAGACTCCCTGCCGAGCAGGGAGCCCGATGCGGGACTCGATCCCGGGACTCCAGGATCATGACCTGAGCCGAAGGCAGTCGCTTAACCAACTGAGCCACCCAGGCGCCCTGTGCTTCTGATTTTTAAAAGAATTCTTCATTTTCTAGATGAATTCACTTTCGTGGGGACTTCTGTATGTGAGTTGATCTCTGGGGGTCTCGGTTCATTCAGCAAATACGTGCGGGCCCCCAAATAGCAAGCATCTGAGGAGCTCGTGCTCGGTTGAGTACTTAAGTGTGTTAACGTAGCCTCCCAGGCGAAGTTAAGACAGTTGAAGATGCTACAGAAATTTGAAATGGTCAGCGGCCATTGGCAGCTGAGCTGTGGTTGAAGCATGAAGGGGAGACCTTTCAGGAGCTTCTCCGTTGTGTGAATCATGGCCTGGTTGTACTGGTAGCTCTTAAAATGCCCCACAGGAGTACATAGGAAGTATTTCTGGAAGCCCCGGGTTCTTGCCGGTCTTTTTTTTTTTTTTTTTTTAAGATTTTATTTATTTATTTGACAGAGACACAGCGAGAGAGGGAACACAAGCAGGGGGAGTGGGAGAGGGAGAAGCAGGCTTCCCGCGGAGCAGGGAGCCCGATGCGGGGCTCGATCCCAGGACCCTGGGACCATGACCTGAGCCGAAGGCAGACGCTTAACAACTGAGCCACCCAGGCACCCCGGTTCTTGCTGGTCTTACTTCACACCTGGGCTTGCATCTGTCAGCCTGACGGTGCCCTTCAGGGACACTGGGGGGTGGGGAGGGGGGAAAGCAAAGGTTCCTTAATTGGCGGTGATTTAACGTAACAGACTGCAGGATGGGGGGTTAGAAGCATGGCAGGGCAGCGACATGGCGCCCCCCACCTCCCCCAGTGGGGGCAGGTGCCCACCTTCCTCCCGCCTAGGTGGTCTGCACAAGCCTGGTGTCTGTCCTCCTTCTAGCTGCAGGGGTGACCGGAGTCCTCGTTCCTCCCCTTGCCACGGGCAGCACCCCTGTCCCCCCCCAGCTCTGGAAGCAGTATTGCTCCAGCGCCAAGGAGCAAGGCGCGCGCTCCGCTGTCACTCCTGTCCGTGCACACAGCCGGGCTCCCTGGCCTCCGATTCTCCCAGCCTGGTCTCTCCTCCCACCTGCCTTCCCAGCTGCGTGGGAAGGTCGCATGGGCACGTTCTGCTCCCAAAGGCCAAACCCCCTGGCCTTTGCTGTAACCACGTGGTGCTCAGGTCTGCGTTCAAGGCCGTTTCCGGCCTCAGCTCCTTTTTGTCGCCTCGTCTTTCAGTCCTCAGAATGGACTCGCCACGGCTTAACACAGGCCTCACGCTTCTGTCTGCCCTCTCTCTGAACTGTCATTTCTACTCATGAAAATCTTTTCTCTCAGGACCCTTCTCCGGGGCTCTCTTACCAGGGAAGCCCAAGACCTGGCGTAGCAAGCCCAGGGGGCAAATGTTAGGACTAGGGCTGGGTTTCTCCAATCTCACCACTGTTGCCTTTGCGCATTGCAGGATGCTGAGCCTCCACTGGCCTCCGTCTACTGGTGGCGCTCACCCCTTCCCCCCAGGTCATGACAACAGCTGTGTCTTCAGGCATGTCCTCGAATGTCCCCTCCGGGGGCAGAGTTATCCCCTAGTTCAGGACCATGGGATTCATCGGCCAGAAGGGGCATGACTGCTGAATTGCCACAGCCCAAGTCTCCTTGGACACGTAGTAGTGATTTATGGAATGTTCTCGGCCGTAAGCTCCTGGAGGACAGGGGCAGTGGTGCCTGCCACACTTCCCACGGGGCTTCACATTCAGTGCGTGAGTGACTCAGACGCCGGAGCCCAGAGCGTTCTTCTGAGAGTGAGGCCTACATCAAGTAATGGCAGCCTTTGGTTTTAGCCAAAAGCAAACATCATGAAACCCTTGCCTGAGATCCGATAACCTTAAAAATGCCATGTTTTTGATTCAGTTGAGATTAACATTCCAGTCCTTTCGACACATAGCTTTCCTTTACCAAATCCCCAAAGAAATATATATATTTTTTAATTTGACAGAGAGAGAGACAGCGAGAGAGGGAACACAAGCAGGGGGAGTGGGAGAGGGAGAAGCAGGCTTCCCGCTGAGCAGGGAGCCCGATGTGGGGCTTGATCCCAGGACCCTGGGGTCATGAACTGAGCCGAAGGCAGACGCTTAACGACTAAGCCACCCAGGCGCCCCTCCCCACAGAAATCTTAATCGAAGGCCCCTACCATTCATTGACTCCCCTCTTTGCTCAGCTAAAATTGCAAGTCACGTTCTTTTCCAGAAAGTGCAGGGGTCTTAGGAGGAAATGGAGCCCTAGAACCCAACCATAGCTGGGTCCGCTTGCCAGGAGCCATGTACACAGTGGAGAATATTAAATGTCTCATTCTGCATCTAAGCCGATCACAGCATCTTGATTCATACTTGTTTTGCTTTGGAACTTTTCAAAGATTTCACTTGGTTAAAAAGTTGATGTGAAACAAATCTGGTCATTATGCCCATCAGAATTGTTTCATCCACAAAAGGTGGCACTCACAATTTGTGCAGGTTTGAAAGCCTGCCCTGCTCTGCTAGAGGAAGTACTTACTGAGGATCAGTAGGGTTGCATAAAGTTGACTCACTTTGTAGGTAAATATGTCTGACCCTGGCTCGCTTCTTGAAAGATCCATTTCACCAGCGCTGTTCCCCAGCTCAGGAGCTGTTCCCATCAGGAGGTGCTGGTTCAAGGTCATGGCCCCCGGTGGCCGTGGCTGCAGTGGTGGACATGTGTGGGGTGAGTGTGACCGAAGGCACTCCCTTTCCTGTGGCCCCCTTTCCCTTTTCTCTTTTGAAAGGGTGAACATGAGCCAAGTACCCACCACACTGCCCAGGCTGGGGAGAGCCCCCGCTTCTAAATTTCTGCCGCGGAGCTCCAGATTCTAGTTAGATCGTCACCTTTCTTGCTGGGAAGAGAAGTAACTGTTAACGCTGGTCAAAATAGAAACCAGTTACCAGACTGGGATGCACTTCACGGAGAGCAAGGTCCCCTTGTTGTTTGCCGGTAGAGACCCCCAGATAACTGTACGTTCACTTGTCCTGTTCCAAAGCTCTTAGCTAAAACGACACATGCCATCCTTTAGCGTGCCTTTCACCCTCTCAGAGCTGTGTGAGACCTTCCAGTGCTGTAGGGGTTCTTGTCCGAGGGCGTTGGAGACCTTTGGATGCGGGAACGTATTTTCAAGTGGCCATGGTTCGTGTGCTTCCGTGGATCCTGAGAGTTTCGAGTGGAGAGACTGTCTTCTGCAGCGGGGGTGGGGAGCCGGGCAGCCCAGCACTTCTGACAAATGCCTGTGCTTCAGCCCCAGGAAGGAGGGCTTTTCAAGAAAGGCAGAGGGTGGTGGTTGGGGCAGGGAAGAGAGAGCAGCCCTCCGGAGTGAGCAGCCAGGCTTCAGAAGTCGTAACCGTTAGATCCCAAGGTTATGTTTTAAAAAATAAAGGGTTGCCACGGCCTCACGCCCTGAGCACCTACCATATGCTTGGCGTTTTACACACATTCCTTCTAACCCTGGCACGGCCCCAGCAGGGTCAGTCGGATCAGCAGGCCCGGACAAGGGGAGAAATGCCTCCTGTGCTTCCCGGTCCCTTGGGCGGGTAGCGGAGGAATCCTTCCTCCTGCTAAACCCAGCTCCACTTGCTTTTCGGCCGCAGTGTGAGCTCAGTTGAGCTCAGTCAAGACTCCTCTTCTTTGTAGCTTTAGAGAGGCCTGGGCCCAGGGCCGGCGAGGACAGCAAGGCTGCAAGTGAAGGAGAAATGATTATCCTGGTACCGTCACCTCAGGGGTCAGCTTTGAAGGCTGGGGTCCCCCTGCCTTCTCCCCCTCTCCCGCACCCCACTAACCACTGCCCGCGTGTCTCCTTTAGCTCGCGTCCTTCCCATTCCTGCTCAGGCTGTTCTAGTTCAGATCCTCTAGTGGAGCTTCCGACTGCTGCCCTCGTCCGGGGTGTGGCGCAGACCCACTGTTCTGCCTTCTTCCCAACCTTTGATGCTCCCACTGCCTTCAGCAGTGGCCTTAAGCTGCTGCTGGTGGTGGTGGTGGTGATGGGGGGGTGACGCATGACGTCTTTGTGTGACACCATGGAACATCAGTGCATTAAATTAAATGACATACACTTGCAATGTTTTTATTAAATAAAACATGATTAAATTATAAAATAGGATAGTGGTGCACAGGAGCTGCCAAAGACATATGTCCTTTAAAACTTCTGTTGCCAAGTCTGGCACAACAGGCTGACCCTGTTCTACTTGTAGAGAATTTGTTGTGTTGTTTCCTGCGGGTCACTAGCAGATAAGAGGAATCCTGTACCAAGGGCTCAAGAAATATTTGGAAGGCAAACTGTCTTTAATTGGAGAAATATATCCATTACGTATTTTTCTGCAAATCAGCAAAAGTGCCATTACTTTATTTGAGCAGAGGAAGCCCACAGAATCTTTTAGGATTCCAAGAAGAGTGGGGCGGAGGAGGGGTTTGGCAAACATTCTCTATAAAGGACCAGATAGTAAATATTTTAGGCTTTGTGGGCCAGCCGGGTCTCTATTTACGGCTACTCACTCTGCTGACGACAACATGTAAATGATTGGGTGTGGTCACGTGCCCATAAAACTTTATTTACGGGCACTGAAATGTGAATTTCATACGATATTCACATGTCACAAAATATTTTGACTCTGATTTTTTTTTTTTTCATAGCCATTTACGCATATAAAGACCATTCTTAGCTTGTGGACCATGCAAAAGCAGGCTCTGGACTGGGCGGGACTTGGCTGGGGCGTGGGCCATGGTTTGCTGACCTCTGCCCTGTGGGATGGAGTCCAGGAGCTCCACCATTCTCAGCCTTTGGCTGGGTGGCCCAGCCTGTTTCCCCAAGAGCCCCCAGCCTGTGCCCTCTGCTCCAGCCAGCTCAGTGTCTTTGCCCTTCTCCCGTCCCTGCGGGGGCACACACACCCTGCTGTGCCCAGCTCCTATTCTTGAACTAGTCCCTTCTCCCTCCTCCGTTTGCCCCACCCCACCGCTGCCAGGGTAGGTCCTGCCCCTCCCGCTGTAGCCACAGTGAAAAGGTAAGAACAGGTGAAGTTAATTGGAATAACGTATTTTATTTAATCCAGTATATCCAACAAAATATTGTTATTTTAACATGGGATCTATGGGAACACATTTTTATTGAGACGTTTCGCAGTCTTGCACGCCAAGTCTTTGAAATCCAGTGTCTGTGTTGCACTCACAGCACATCTCAGTTTGGACGAGCTACATGTCAGGTGCACAGTGGCCACAGATGGCCCGAGGTGTCGAAACGAAGACCGGCACAACGCTCGGGTCATCACTGTTCTTTTTAAAAGGTGCCCGCTGTTTGAGCTACAAACCAGCACTCGGATCCTTCCCAGCTCCCTCAGTCTCAGGTCACTCCCAAGGCGTGAGGAGCACAGGTCCACCTGACTCCAGAGTTTTCCATTTTGTAAAGTGGTTGTGGTTGGGCTTTGCACGCGGGTGTCCCCCCCAGGCCACTGAGCGGTTTGACCCCAGAATTCTGCAGTGACCCTTTCAGGACTTTGGGATCCTTCTGGCAGTCCCCAATAAGTCTGTTTCCTTCCTCTTTTACGTCAGGGAAATCTTTTCATTGTAAAGCCTCCAAAGAGTACCCAAAAATATAAAGGAAAAAAAGAGTCCCTGGCTTCCTTCTCCTCTCTTCCTCTGCCCCTGCCACCACTAACACAGTTCGGTGTGGATTCTTTCAGATATTTTGTATGCATATGAAACGTACACACTGACGCTTTATTATTTTTTAATTGAGATGTAATTCATATGCCATAAAACTCCCCCTTTTATAGTGTATAGTTTAGTGGTTTTTAGTATATTCACGAGGTTATACAATCAGTACCACTCTCCAGTTCCAAAACATTCCATCACCCCAAAACGAAACGCTTTCCCCATCAGCAGTCCTCCCCCGTTCCCTCCCCAGCCCCCCGCACCCACGAGCCCCCTTTCCATCCATGGATGAGCCTATTCTGGTCGTTTCGCACACGTGGAATCACATACCATGTGGCCTTCTGTGTCTGGTTCCCACCCTGAGCGTCGTGGGCTCAGGCTCCCTCCACGGGGCTGCGAGTGTTGGCACCTCGCTCCTTTTATGGCTGATATTTCTTGTTTTTATAAAAAAAAGGATCACATTATGCCCACTTTTCTGCACCTTCTCTCTCATCTAATACTTAGTCTATATCTTTCCTTATCACTCTCCATGTGTCGGCTTCATTCCTTCTGTAACTGCGTGAGATCCCACTGTACCGCTCTGCCCCGAGGTGCTTATTTAGTGCCTTATGAAGGGGCATCGGCTTTATCCTTTTTCACTTTACCAACAATGCTGCAGTCAACATCCTTGTCCAATGTATTTGTGCACATGTGTGGGATGTTTGCAAATTCCCGGAAGGCGACTTGCTGGGTGGAAGGGACTTCCTTCCCTTTGCATTAGATCTCTTTCACTCACGTTCATGCGCCATCCCTGCAGGGACGGTTACTTTGCACTGTGTCCTTGCCTCGCGACACGGTCCCCAGCATGTCCACTGCACCACCTCCTCCCGCTGCCACCCACGCCGTGGGCGCCTCGACAAGATGCCTGTCCTTTCCCCGCAACTCCCCGTCCCATCCGGAGAATAGCGGGTCACAGAACTTGTGGCAATCCGGTGGGGACGTGTGCCCCCCCACCCCCGGCATATGCACAGTGAACACACCCATCGAATTCTGTCTGCCATTTGGGAGGTCCTCACACCCCTTGTTGCCTCTCTCTGGACCAGCCCCTACTTCCGAAACTTGTTGTGCATCAGTTCAGCTCTGCCCAGTTCCCAGCCCACAGGTGGCTGACTCAGCCCCAGCCTGGCACCATGAGCTGCACATGCCCGCGTGTGCCTCTGCGGGAGGCCCAGCTGCCCGGCCGGTTTGTGCCCACACAAGTTCACGCTTGTTGCCCTGGCTCAGAGCTGTCTCTCCCACAGCAACGGCACTTCCCGGCGCCTTTGAGTTCCCCGCTGACCCACGGTTCCAAGTCCTTGCCACCTTGATACTCCAGCAAAGCGTTCATTCTGCTGCCCTCCCAGCAGACCTGTCCCCGAGGTCCAGCGCCCCCCCCCCCCGCCCCCCTCCATCCATGACCTGCACATCGGGTCCTGCCCTCCGCATGCCAGCCGGGATCGAGCCCTGCTGCGGTGCTGCTCTTCCAGCTCAAGTGGGAAGCTGGCTCCTGCAGCCTCCGGAGCCTGTGCTCACACCTTGCGCTTTTTGCTGTAGTGCGGACACTTCCTCCTTGATGCCGTGCAGCTTGAAACCAGAAATCCAACACCCTAATCACGGAGGTTATCCATCCTTCATCTGAGCTTTCCTCCCACTTGAAAGGCGATGGGTCATATTTTTCTTTTTACCTACCTTCCTGCCTGCCTGCCTGCCTGCCTGCCTTATATATTTTTTAAGTATGCTCCACACCCAGTGTGGAGCCCAATGCAGGGCTTGAACTCACAACCCTGAGATCAAGACCTGAGCTGAGACCAAGAGTCAGACACTTAACCGACTGAGCCACCCAGGCGCCCCATCTTTTTTAAAAAATCCTTTAAGATTCTGAGACACTAACCTAATCTGATTTCTCTTTCTTCATGCTTCATGAGTGTAGAATGTTCTAGAAACTACCCACCCTTTCTCCAGTGGTAATGTTCACATAGGGCCTGGCCAGAAATCTGTGATTCTCTCCACTCCAAAACTGGGCCCTATTCTCACTTCGAGTCCTGGTGGCGAAGCGCCTGCCTCCAGCTGCCCATTTCTCCCTTGTGCCCCTCCGCTGGGTCTGTGTATGCCACCTCTCTAACCAAATGTTTTGGCATTTCCAAAACAGACTTCCTTACACCTTTGGCTCCCTGTCACTGGAGGTTTCCAGACAGAAAGTCTCTTAGGGATTGCGTGCAAGAGGTGTTTTGCTTGTTTACAAAGTTTGTTTCTGAAAATTTTAAGAAGGATTTTGACCTGGGGCACCTGGCGGGCTCATTCTTGATCTTGGGGTCGTGAGTTGGGTGTAGAGATTACTTAAAAATAAAATCTTTAATTAAAAAAAGGGATTTTGAACTTATAAGTTCTCAGGCCTAATTTTCTTGTTGTTTTGAGTTGTATCACATTTCACTTCTTCTAAAGTAAAGAATATAGGGACAGTTTTAGTTTATATATCTTCTGTTTTTCTGCTTGTCTGGCATTTGCCAACCCATTTGCTGTGTCACCTTTCTTTAAAATTCACGTAACATAAAATCAACCTTTCTTGGGGGGCACCTGGGTGGCTTAGTCGGTTAAGTGCCTGACTCTTGATTTCAGTTCAGGTCATGATCTAGGGGTGGTGAGATCGAGCCCCTCATTCAGGCTCTGCACACAGCGGGGAGTCTGCTTCAGAGTCTCTCTCTCCCTCTCCCTTCACCCCTCCCCCCAGCTTTGCGCTCTCTTTCTCTTTCTCTAAAATAAATAAATAAATCTTTTTAAAAATTTGACCTTTTTAGAGGACAATTCAGTGGTTTTTAAGATATCTGAAATGTTACACAACCATCCTCACACCACCCTCTAACTCTAGAACATTTCCATGACCCCCCAAAAAAACCTATTCCATTAAGCAGTCACCCCCCCCCCCCCAGATCCTGGCCCCCACGGACCCCCTTCCTGTCCATGGATGAGCCTGTTTTGGATGTGTCGTCACACACGTGGACTTACACCCCGTGTGGCCTTCTCTGTCTGGTTCCCTCCCTGAGCATCGTGGGCTCAGGGTCCGTCCCTGGGGCAGCGCGTGTGGGCACCTCGCTCCTGCTTGGGGCTGAATAGTATTCCAGTGTATGGATTGGCCACAGTCATCCATTGATTGCTTCTACTTTCTGGCTGTTACAAGTGATGCTGTTGTGAACATGTGTGGACAAGCTTTTGTGTGAACGTAGGTTTTCGTTTCTCTTGGGTGGATACTCAGGAGTGGAGGTGCTGGGTCATATGGTCACTCGTATTCAACTTCTTGAGGAACTGCCAAGTGTTTTCCGTGGTGCTGCACCATTTCCATTCCCACCAGCCATGTAGGCGGGTTCCAGTTCCTCCTCACCAACACACGTCACTTTCCCTTGTTTTTATTATAGCCAACCTAGTAGGTATGCGGTGGTACTTGTGGTTTTCTACTTTCATTTTCCAAATGCCTAATGGTGTTGAGCATCTTTTCGTGTGCTCAGGGGCCATTTGTATATCTTCTTTGGAGAAATGTCTCTTCAAAGGTGTCATCGCTCACAGTTTTCTGGCATCCACACATTTCTCTTCCTCTGTGAAATGCCCAAAGACCCTGAATCATGAAGGTGCAGGGCACATGTCAGAACTACAGCAGACAGCGGAGGGGAGGTGGGTCAGAATCAACAGGACGTGAGGGCTGTCCTCTCGCACACTCGAGACATGGCTCCAGCTCTCACCTGTGGACGTGCCCTTTTCAGAGACTTCCCACGCTCCTGCATCCTCATGCTTTAGGAGGGAGACATGACAAGGATGTCAGCTGTTACCCTCTGAGTGTCCCTGACCATTTGGGCACTGAGATTTCTAGAATGTTATTTGTAAATTAAATGTGCTGTTTGATACCTGTCTGTTTATCCAGAATTATTTTAGGCTCTCTTTTGGAGACACGAGTCGAAACATTTGAGTCTGGGACAGGTTCAAAAAACCAGCTCATGGGCTAAATCCAACCCACCACCTGATTTTGGATGGCCAAGAGCTAATAATGACTTTTTATGTTTAAATGGTTGCAAAAAATAAACCTCCAGAAGAATAATATATTTTGGAACACATGACGTTATGTGAAATTTACTTTTCAGTATCCATAAATGGAGTTCTATGGGCAGATGGCCATGCTCATTAGGGTACATATTGTTGGTGGCGGCCTTTACCCTACAATGGAGGCGTTGAGCAAGTCTCAACAGAGACCATCTGACCTGCAAAGCCTAAAATATTTGCTATTGGGCCCTTTATAGAAAAAATTTACCAAGAGCTGGTCTAACAAACAGTCTGGTTATATTTGACTAGAACTAGTACTAGTATAACATCATGCATATGTAAAGACGATGGTGATTTGGAGATTCACGAACACCTTAGACTCTTCAGTAGTGATTAACATTATTATTATTATTTTTTTTTGCTTCCTCTAATGGCAAGAGGAATGATATTTACTTTATTATCTTCTCCTGTTTGCTGTAATTAAGAAGAGTCTTCGTCTGGCCACATCCATCTTACAGGCTGCGTCCCCTTTGCCTTTTTATGTCTCTGAGGCTGTGCCTTTTTTTTTTTTAATTCCACAGCACCCTGGCCTTTTTCTCCATGGCATTCCTCCTTGTCTTTCAGGCCCCGGAGAGCCTGGGTCAGGTTTAGACCAACGCTCCAGAGTGGGAAGGTGCTTAGCAGTTGGGAAGCATCAGTTTCTCTTCCGGTCTTTGGGCTCTGCAACACTCGAATGCTCTCTTTCCGCAGGTCGCCCCACCTCAGGGGGGATTTGGTGTGCAATCATGGCACCCAGGAGTGATTTCTGAAATGAGTTACTGCTGCAGGTGCAAGGAGGTGGGCTCCCGTGTGGGAGAAACTGATGTCTAAGCAGTTGTCTTTGTATTGGAACGCACTGTAACAGTGACTCATAAGAATAAAAATGTGTGGTGGCTAATCAGTAAGGAGGAAAATCAGTGTTTAGAGATCAAAAAAAGCTATTTCGACATTTCAGCCATTTCAGATTGAGCTAAAATCCCACCTAAAATGGATTCTGCATGATCTCTTCTGTTGTAGCCAAGTTTTTAAGAATTGAGACATTCTAGAAATCACTGCGAGAGCCAGGACTGGTGTCAGGCTTCTCTGGGATAAGAGTAAGGGGGACCCTCGCCTTATTCTCCTTGCCGCGGGGCTGGTCAGTGTTGGCTAGCAAAGACGGTAAATTAGGTCCGTTTCCTTGGTTCAGCTGGGGTAGACACTGTCAAAAACTGTGACTTCTTCCTTCTCCTCTCTATTCCGCAGTGGCAGATGTTTCTCTCTCAGGTTCCAAATCTGTGGCACTCCTGGGCTTGGTGGCCTGTGGGTTAATTATTGCCAAGGTGGTCATTGAAGCTGTAGCTACTTATCAGCACAACCCATTCCTGGACTGTTTGAGTTCCTAAATGTGGGGTGGTGGGAAAGAAGACTAGCTGCCTTCAGACTGCGGCTTCCCGCTAGAGACCGGGCGTGTGACTCACTCGGCTCCTGTGGCGGTCACCTGGCCCCATGTTTCTGCCGTACGTGATTGGGACCCAGGGCCACCATCGCGCCCCTCCTCCAGGAAGAGAATTGTGTCACTTTCCTCTAAAGACCACCGACCTGCCTGGATTATACAACGAGGCTCGTCTGAACTGGAGTCCTCGAGTTTATAAACTTAAGTTAAAAAAAAGACAAATCCACGTATCATGACAGCCCAGTCTTTCCTCAGTCTGGACCTCTTTCGGAGTCTGTTGAAAGTTGGGGATTTCTCCCCAGGAGAACAGGTGTAAACACATGTGCCAGCACTTCAATTTCATATTCAAGTTCAAGTTCATGGACCCTCCGAAGTGTGATCCTTGTGAATCCACAGACGGAATTATAAGATCCTGCTGTAGCTCTTTGAACAGGCACATTGCAGAGTTTAAGCCACTTCCAAAAGGGAAAAAATAAATAGGGATTCATGAAACTTAAAAACTTTTGTGCATCAGAGGGCACTATTAGAGTGAAAAGGCAACCCACAGAATGGGAAAAAATATTTGCAAATTTGTATATCTGATAAGGGGTTAATATTCAGAATATATAAAGAACTCCTACAATTTCACAACAACAAAGAAACAAACAACCCAATTAAAAAGTGGGCAAAGGACTTGAGTAGACATCTCTCCAGAGAAGGCATAGAAATAGCCAACAATCACATGAAAGGATGTTCAACATCACTAATCACATGAAAGGATGTTCATCACTCGTCATTAGGGAAACACAAATCAAAACCACAAGGAGACCACTTTGTACCCTTAGGACGGCTATCATTTTAAAAACCCCAAACAAACAGAAAATTACAAGTGTTGGCAAAGATTTGGAGAAATCGAAACCCTTGTGAACTGCTAGCAGGAACGTCAACTATGCAACTGCTGTGGAAAACAGTAAGGCGGCTCCTCAAAAAAATTAAACATAGAATTACCATGTAACCCAGCAATTCCACTTCTGGGTGTATACCCAAAGAATTGAAAACAGAGGCTTGAACAGATATTTGTACACCCACATTCAGAGCAGCAGGCTTCCCGATTAGCCCAGAGGTGGAAACCTCCCAGGCATCCATCCACAGGTGAATGGACAAACACAGTGTGGTTGGGTGGATACTATTCAGCGTAAAAAGGAAGGAAATCCAATACCTGCTACAACGTGGATGAACCTTGAGGACATTATGCTCAGTGAATTAAGCCAGTCACAAAAGGACCAAACACTGTATGATTCTCCCTCTGTGGGGGCCCTAGAGAAGCCAGATTCATAGAGACAGAAAGTAGATGGTGGGAGTCAGGGGGTGGGGGGGCTACTGTTTAATGGGGACAGAGTCTCAGTTTTTGCAAGGTGATGGTGGGGATGTTTGCACAACAACGTGAATGTGCCTAGTGCTACCGAACTGCACACTTACAAAACGGCTCAAAGGATGAATTTTGTTCTATATTTTACCACAATTAAAAAGAATAATAGTAGACACTCCAGTTGTATTTTCCGGGATTATGTTAAAGGAGGCACATTCTTCCATAGTTCATATTTCGGGAGTCCCACCTCACCTGCTGAATCCTAGGATCATAGCTTTAGTAAAGACCCTACGAATTTATCTTGTGCTTGTATGCTCGTTGGACGATGAATACATAGTTAACTCCTTTGACTCGCACACCCTCACTTGGGAGAATTACACTTCTGAGCCAGTGGTCCTAACTAGAAAGGAAAGCACGAGGACCGATTCTGCAGCACACTCACATGGGTTCTGCCCCAAATACGGATGTCTGGTGTTCTGGGTCTGGGTGCTGATGTGTTTGGGGCACCTGGTGGGTGAGAAGAGAATGATAAGTAATCTAAGCAGGAACTTCAGAAGGGAGAAAATAGGGCTCATTTGTTCAGAGTCATCTGAGTGCCAACTGGATAGCAGGTATTTTTCTAAGAATAGGAGGTTGAACAGACATGCTTCATAAACCGGCCTTCCAAACAGAGGTCAGCACACTATGCCCCCGGGGCCACATGGGACACACTACCTTCTTTTTTTTTTCCTAAGTCCTGCAAGCTGAGAATATCATCTGCATTTTCAAATGGTTGAAGAAAAATCAAAAGAATATTTCATGACCCGTGACAATTACATGAAAATCAAATTTCAATGTCCATAAATAAAGTTTTATCGGACCAGACCGAGGGCCAGGACTAGGGTGAGGCAAGTGAGGCACTCACCTTGGGCACAAAATTTCAGGCACCCCAAAAACTCAGTCATCAAGATAGGTAATATTTTAATGGGGTATTTAAAAAATCAAAACAAATGCCACACACACAGAAAAATCCCTGATGAGCAAAATATCAACATTTTAAAAACAGGATCAGGATTGCTGATTTCCTTTGCCCCCGGCTCCAGTAAGGCTCTGAATGCAACCATGCTCATTCCTTTCATAAGGGCACTGGCAGCTTTCTAGAAACCGTGAGGGTTGAGTAGTTTTGACAGAGACCTTATGGCCTGCGAAACCAAAAACCTTCTCTGGCCCTTTAAAGAAAAAGTTGGTCAACGCTGATTGAAATCAGTGTACTGTATTAATCCCTACCAGTGCGTAACTATAACCAAACTATAAACTCAACGCCTTTCCATGTCCTCCGTCTATTTTTTATGTGCCTTTTTAAAAAATGAGTGTACACTTGTAAATTATTTAATTTTTGGATAATGGCATCCATAAGTCAATAGGGACAATTAACACTGAATTAATAAGCAAGCTGATGGTTGTGGGCTGTGATGATTGACTAAGTGTATAATTACCTGCATTAAAATTGTAGAGGCCATCATTTCCTTTCGTGGTGACTAAATACTTAATTAGTTAACCCTTCATTTACTGGGCTATAATGTTACTTGGCTTCTTTATAAAATGATGTATTTCCTGTCCAGCTTCCATATATAGGTCTTAATAAGCTCAATTAAGAACTTAAGCATTAATTATTATTAAAATCTTAAAATAGTAAATGCCATGGGAGCTTCCTCCCTGGTTTTCCTGCTTTCAGTCCTTCTCCTAGTAGTCTAAGAAGAGTGCTCTTTGAAGAACATAAACCAGAATGTATTGCTCTGGGGCTTCTCTCGGGAACTGGAATAAAATCCAGACTTTTGACTAGGCCCTCAGGGTCTCTGCTGCTGCCTCCAGCCCCCTGCCCTCCCCTGCCACAGGGCCTTTGCACCGACTATTCCCTGTGCTGGGAATGCTCTCTTCCATCTTCCCATGTCTGGCCGGGTCTCAGCTCAGTGCCATCCTTCACAACACCCTTAACTGGCCTGGCGAAAGCTTGGGAGCCCCTTTCCATCACCTCTCCCCACCAGCTCTGTCCCTCTGCTGTGTCCTTTTGTCCTGGCCCAGATCTCTCTGAAATAACCTTGTATATCTGGTGATTGGCTTCCTGTCTGACTCCCCTGCATGAGGATGTCAGCACCCCAAGATCTGGCTTGTTCACAGAACCTGGAATAGTGCCTGGTACACTTTGTTCCTTTTTGTGTATTTATAGTTTACATTTATATACAGTCATATTTACCTTTTGGGGTGTACTGCTCTGTAAGTTTTCACACACACATAGATATCTATGTAACCACCACCCACCATCAAGAGGGCACAGAGCAGTTCCAACACCCCAGTGAATTCTCTTGAGCTGTCCCTCCGCAGCTGGACCCTCATTCCACCCTTGACCCCTAGCCACCATGCTCCGCTCCCCATCCCGTCACTCAGCCTGATGCCTTTGAGATTCATCGTGCTTTTGCATGATCGATAGCTTGTTCTTTGTATCTCTGCGTTGTAGTCCATTGTACGAATGCACCACTGTTGGTTTGTCCAGGAAATTTCCTCTTGGTGTTCAGTGTTGAATTCATATTAAAGCCTCTGGCCATAAGAATGGCAGCATAGTGTATATAGATCAAGTGAGTTGAACAACAGTGGTATTCCCTGTACACACTGCATTCACTAGGTACAGTGTGCAAATTTATAAGAACTGATTGGCTTTCCAGTGCTTACAAATGTTACCACAATTTTTAAAATGATACATAAGTAATATGAGTTGTATTCCTAAAAAGGACCATCATCTACAGAAGTCAATTAAGAAATGAAATTTTTTTTAAATATTATATTTATTTATTTATTTATTTATTTATTTATTTATTTATTTGAGAGAGAGAGAGCGTGAGCAGGGAGAGTGGCAGAGGGAGAGGGAGAAGCAGACTCCTCGCTGAGTGCAGAGCCCTGTGCAGGCTCGATGCAGGGCTCAGTCTCACTTCCCTGAGATCATGACCTGAGCCAAAAAATCAAGAGTCAGACGCTTAACTGACTGAGCCACCCAGGCGCCCCAAAAGTTTCTCTTTGATCTTCCTGTCTCCTTCACCTCCCATGAGGAAAGCACTGTTAGTAATATGATTTGTGTCCTTCTAGACCTTTTTAATGAATTTACCTATTTTATAACATGTATAGCTGTATCTTTTTTACATAAATTTATTCTTGAAGTATTTGAGAGCCTGCTGTGTGCCAGGCATTACATATCTTGGAGATCTTCCTTAGAGAATGCACTTCATTCTTTCTGATGGCATGATAGCCTCATAGCAAGGATTACCATAATTTATTTAACAATATCACTGTTGATGAACATTGAAGTGATTTGCAATTTTTTGTGCCTTCAAGTGATACCACCAGGGATATGTTACCTGTATATCTTATTTTTACAGCTTTATTGAGATATATTTTACTTACCATAAAGTTGGCCCATTTAAAGTGTACAAGTCAGGGCGCCTGGGTGGCTCAGTCGGTTAAGCGTCTGCCTTCGGCTCGGGTCATGATCTGGGAGTCCCAGGTTCGAGTCCCACATCGGGCTCCCTGCTCAGTGCGGAGTCTGCTTCTCCCTCTGGCCCTCCCCCATCTTCATGCTCTCTCTCTCAAATAAATAAATAAAGTCTTAACAAAAAATAAAGTGTGTAAGTCAGTGGGTTTTAGCATATCTTCAGGGTTATGTAACCATCACAACTGTCTAACTCCAGAACATTTCCATCATTCCAAAAAGAAGCCCCATCCCCATTAGCAGTCACCCCACGGCCCCCTGCCCCAGGCCCTGGTACCCGCTAACCCACTTTCTGTCTGTGGATTTTCCTGTTCTGGACATTTCACATGAATGCAATCATACGCTATGTGGCCTTTTGTGTCTGGATCTCTCACTGAGCATCGTGTTTTCAAGGTCCACACACTATGGTATGAGTCAGAGCTTCACTCCTTATGGCCGAATAATATTCTATTGTATGGGTAGACCACATTTTGTTTAACCAGCTGATGGACATTTGCATTGTTTCTACTCGGGGGCTACCACGAATGCTGCTGTTAGGAACATTGGCGTACGCCAACGTGCTTGGCCATTCGCCCCTTTGGACATGTGTGTTTCTCCAAGATAAATTCTGAGGGAGAAATGAAACACGGCTTCCAGCTAGCTCCTCATCCTCTGACTACGCAGTCTCAGACGTGACCTAGGCTTTGAGGGGTGCTTGGAGGCCGACCCTGCTTTGGGGCAGGACCCCTCCGCGTCCCCTGCAGCCAGTCTGAGGTCTGCACGGCAGGACGGGATCCCTGAGAAGGGAAAGGGGGCAATGATAAAATGTAATTTTTATAACTGTAAGGCAACAATATTAAGTTGGAAGGAGAGCTGCTCCATTGGCTTGATGTTGGGACAGAAAGGAGTATGAAGTATTGGCCAAAATGACGAACCCTACAAATATGCCCTGGAATGAACGTAGCGCACAGCATGAGGCATTCCCTGAGGAGTTTATCATGCTTGTTTGTTTTTGAAATCACAAATAGCAAGGCGCATCACTGCTTTTAGAGTTTCAGACATTTAAAATAGGCACAAATCGGCAGATGCTCTTGGTCACCTTAAAATGGAGCAAATTACAGCAACGGCGTTAACAGGCGTTGACTGACGTTTATCGAGCACTTACTGTGTGTGCGACTGGCAGTGAAACTCCACGCTTTGTAGGCTTCATTTTCTTTAGCACAGTGACCCACAGAGGCAGGCCGACTTTTTCTCCATTTACCAATAAAGAAATGGAAGCTCTGAAAGCCTTAAGCCACTGGCTGCCTGTGGCCAGCTAGAAAGGGGGAGGGTGTGGGAGTGTAGAAGACACGCAGGCCCTGGACGGTTTCCCCTGTTGCGCACTCAAGGGGAGGAAGGTGCTGGTCCGGGAGGAGAGGAGGAGTGAGGGGAGCTGCGTCAGGGAGGGCCCTGGCCCCTCGATGCTTCTCTCTCTCAGCAAGCACCCCTGCCCTAGGTGCATCCTGCCCTGCCCCCAGCTCCGCAGCTGCTCCCACCTGGGCCCAGCAGTCCCTGTTTTGGGGGGCCTGCTTTGGGCGGGGCTGCCCCTCCTCCATCTTCTGTCTGCTGGAGTGTTGACCTTGACTGGGGCGCTGCGCAGAGCCCCCACGGCCTGGGGAGGTCTGTCTCACAGGCCACAGGAAGTCCTCGTGTGGTTGGCCACGGTCACGCACAAGTGAGGACAAAATGCACACTTGGTGTCTGCTAGAGAGAAGCATCTGGCAGCTCTGCTGGTGTCCTGCATCCCCACAGATGCTCTCCTCATCAACCCGCGCTGAGCGAGACTGGGTAGATGCCTCAGATCCCCAGAGAGGGCCACTCAGCCCACACCACTGAGGTCAGCCATCCACATTTAACTGCATCTGAAGCATGAAATTTGCGTCGTGAGAGAGATTTGACTTTCCCAGGATGTCACTGCGTCTTCGTTCTTCCAGTCGGTAGTAAGCCTTTAGAGGGCTTTTTATTGGTTCAACCTGACTTTTTTCTTTATCCCAATAGTTTCAGATTTCATCTGGATGAAAATCTCTCAAATACATGTATCTTTTAAAAACTCACGCTGAAGTAGTAGTGAATGCTTCTCAAAAGCAGCGACGGTCAGGATCACCCAGCAGCTGGGTGACCTTAACCCCTGAGACGTCTAGAAAGAAGCAAGGAGGACTGGAAGCAGTGTTGGACCTGGGAAGGCTTGAGAGGGGGCTGGCGGTGGCAGGCAGTAGTGGCCAGGGGAGGCCGCTCACTGTTACTTGAGTTCCGTTTCCGAGGACTCCTCTCTGTGTCGCTCTTGCCACCGTCCAAGCAGAGCTAGAACATTTTATTCCCCTTTTTTCCAAAATTATCTTTTGCTCTGCTTCGGGAACTGACTTGATACAGAGCTGGGAATGGAGATCCCAAACCAGCAGCTCACAAAGTCGGGCATTTGTGCGGGACAGTGTGAGCGGCTCCCTCGTCTCCTGCCCCCCAGTCCTCCCCAGCCTCGCACCAGCCGAGAGCGTCTCCTGAGGAAGACGAGGGCCTGTCGCAAATCTTTATGCAAGAGAAAAGCCAGTTAAAATATTTTCAAGGTTTTATGGCACCTTTTTAAATTAAAAAAAAAAAAAAATTTCCCCCAACCTTATCATTAGAATGTCTTTCTAAAATGGAATCAATTTTAGTGTATCTTCTTAGAATTAATTAGGTTTAAAAACCTAAAATACCTCCAAGATTTCTCTCTTTGGATTTAATTAGAATAATGAGTTTAACATTTTTTTTTAAGTTGTTTTGCATTGGGGTTGATACTTTCACGGCGACAGAAATAGAATGTCCTTTTGTTCTCGTAGGATTGGATGGCAGAGACTAGATGAGGAGGGAGACGACAGGTTGGATAAACATTTCCAATTCTGCCTTTCGTTGCTTCATTTTCATTTCCTCAGTGATCCCTGGGTCCTGCTGATGGGATCTCGGACTAGATTCTCGGTCCCAGGCCCCTCGAGGAGCAGCTGTTCCCCAGAGACCTAGGGCCCCTACCAGCAACAGGCAGTGCCCCCAAGCAGGCGAGAGCGCACCATGTCACCGGCCCAGTGCTGCGTGCGCTCGTGGCCCCAGCTGCAGGCCTCTGCTTTTGCAACTCCCACGGCAGGATTCCTGGCCGCGCTTGTTTATCTTACATTAAATTTTTGGGTAATCTTGCATAGTTCAAGCATGACTTAGCAAGAAATACACTTTTGCTTTTCAGTGTGACTCTAGGACTTTTTCTTATTTAAACTTGCATGTTTGTACGTTGACATGGCAGAAAAATTTGGTGTATTAGAACTAATCTCTAGTAATGGTGGGGCATGGAAAGATCAGACATTTTGGTGGATTTGAAAAGAGGTGTATAGTCATCCTAAAGGAAGCAATGAAAAGAGCCAATTGTGTGGGGGGCGCAACGTCAAGGGTGGGTTCTATAAGGCTGTTTGGGGAGTAGTCTCAGGGTGGGGGGTGAGCATGGGGCTGGCCCAGTCCATTGTAACAATACCACAGACTGGCTGGCTTCTAAAACACAGAAATGTACTGTTCCCAGTTGGGAGATGAGGTGCCGGCATGATCAGTGAGGACCCTCTTCTGGGTCACAGACTTCTCGCTGTGGCCTCATGGGGTGGAAGGGCGGTGGGGGTCGAGGGGGCTCCCTGGGACCTCTGTTATAAGGCCACTAACCCCTCCTCCTAACACCTTGGGCTTTAGGTGTTCCCACATATGAACTTTGGGGGAACACAAACTTTGAGACCCATGCATGGTCAGACGGGCTCATCCCCATGTCCAGCTCGCCCTTGTCAGCCTGGGCTCTGCTGGAGGCTCTGATGTGAGATCTGCAGACCCGAGTCATCTTGCACGATGTCCAGTTCCCACTCCAAGGCTTCCAGCCTTCCTCCTCGCTGAGGTTAGAGGCCTCCCAGCAGCCTTGCAGGGGCCGGTGCTCTGGCTCTCCAGGGGAGGGCCCTGGCATCATCCCATGGGGATCCCTCGGCTGAGGGATGGGATTGGGGACTGAGAGCTCCTGAAGATGACTTGGTGGCACCGCACCTCCATGCATCTGGGTTGAGGCTCTGCCTTCTGTCCTGGGTTGATGGACCAATGTCCGTGTGCAAGTTCTGGCCAACCCCTCCTCTCTGCAAGATCTCTCCATCCCCTCTCTCTCGGGCACCCAGTCCCTCCCACTGGGTCCTGTCCATCTCAATGCACACCTGCTGTTACTTCTTCCCTTTCAGAAATCCTCTCAACTGTCTCAAGAGCTATGTGTGCCTGGGGTCTCCAGTTCCACAACTCTTGGTCACTCTTGAATCCATGTCAATCTCTGCGGACTTTGCCTATAGGGCTCCCCTGGGACTGCTCTATCATGCCACAGTGATCCACCCAGTGGTCGATTCTCAGCCCCCAGTTCAGTCAACGCTCATGACACCACTTGCTCGTACTTCTTTTTAGTCTCATTTGCTGGATTTCCTCGTCTTGAGGATCTCTAAATTGTGGGGAGCCAAAGAGCCCAGCCCTGGGCCTCTTCTTTGCTCTCCTTTGATGAGCTCAGCCAGGCTCATGGCCTTAACTAGGCCATCTATACACTGATGGCTCCAGCCCTTGTCACCTATACACTGCTGGCTCCAGTCCACATCCTGAGACCCTACACATCTACACATCTATATAGGAATACTCTAGCCCAGGTCATCTGTACACTGCTGGCTCCGGCCTTGCCCCTCAGGCCCTCACGTATGTTTCTGCTGACTTTTTCAGCATCCCAACTTAGTGTCTTAGAGCCTCTCACACCTCACACCTTTAAAACTCCACTTCTGAGTGCTCCCCAGGCCTGCTTCTCCTGCAAGTTTCCTGCTCTTATCCTTTCACTTGCCAAAAATCTTTGAGCCACTCTTGACTCCTTTCTCTCCCGCTCCACATCCAACCCATTAGTAACTCCTACTGACTCCACCCCCAGTATTTATCCAGATTCTGACTGCTCTGCACCCCTCCGCTGCTGTCATCCAGGCTCGGCCACGTCACCATCTCTCACCTGATCATCACGTTACCCTCTTAACTGCTCTCTCTATTTCCGTCCTTTTCCTTCTTTGCCTCTCCTCAACCCAGCAGCCAGAGGGACCTGGTTAAAACCAAGTCAGTTCAGGTCATCCCCAGGCTGAAACCCTCTGATCCCTTCCACTTAACCCCAAGCAAAAGCTGAAGCCTGTATGATTGGGTGGGCCTTTTCCCCTCCTCCTTGTCTCCTGGCTCGCTCAGCTCGGGTCACCAGCCAGGCACGGTCCCACCTCAGGGCCTTTGCACTGGCTCTTCCCTCCACAGGAATGCTCTTTCCCCAGACATCTGAATGGCTTGTCCCTCACTTTCCTTGTGTCCTTCATGAATCTTCTCAGGGAGGCATTCAGCAATCCTTTAAAAATTGCAACCCCACCTCACCCCAATACTCCCTGTCTCTGCTTTGTTTCCCCCCCGGCATCTGGCGCCATCTGACATACTATAGCTTTTCTTATTTTATTTACAGTTTCTATCACTCCCCACCCACCCCCACCACCTTCTAGAATATAAGTTCCATAAGGAAAGGGAATTTTGTCTGTTTTGATTACTGGGCAAGCGTGGCCCATGCTAGGCACTCAATATTTTTTACTGAGATCAATGAATAATGCACATAGGACTGCCTTCCGAGTCAATCCTCTTTCCAGAAATGGCATTTGGGACCCTTACAGCTGTGTGTCAGAGCCTCCCTTCAGATAGGGTGTCCAGGCCGAATTGACAGTGTTCCCTAGGCGGTGGGAGCAGGGCTACTGGTGGTCTCATCTCCAGGCTGGAGATCACCATTACCACTTTGCCACACATTAATGGCCCAAGAGTCTGGCTTCAAATCCCACATCTCACTGGAGCCCAGGTTCAGATTTTAACAGTGTGGAATCTGCCTCCTCTTATTCTTAAGGAAACACATCCATTCCAACCTGCTTATTCTAAGAGCATCTCCTGGATGCTGTCTTATGAAAACAAGGTTTCTTTGTGTCAGTCGTGTCTGTCTCAAAGGCCGGGTTTTGTTACAAAGTATGCCTTAATCACGCACAAACCTGTTAGTGCTGGGTGCCTTTATAATAAAACCTGAAATGTGGACCCACTGTGGCTAGAGCCACGTGCTTCCCATTCTTCCAACATGTTTTAAGATCCTTGGCCATGCTCCCCTCCCCCAAATAAGACCATCCCCTTTGAACTCTGCCCTCCCCTTGTAAGATGGAGTGCTGTCCTCTTCCCTTCCAAGTTCCAAAGCCCAAACTGCTCTGGACACAGCCAAGGCTGGGTTGGCTTTGAGGTTAGCTTGTTTTTTTTTTCCTCTGTGGGACAAGATTGGCCGACACTAGGGACCTCCCTGTCACCTCTTTCCGGGGCTGTATGTCCCTGTGCTTCCCAGGCCTGGCTTCCTCTTCCTCTTCCTCTTCCTCTTGCTGAGTGGGCAGGAAGAGTAGGCACAGGGACGCCAGATGCTCTGGGTTCCTTCCCGCAAAGTCCCAGGAGGCATTTCTAACGATTTGGTTTGCAACCTGTTTATCTGCACATATGACATTCTCAAAAGTCTTTTAACCTAGGTATCTACTCCTCTGTTCTTACATCTTTTTCAAATAGCTCAATCCCCAGTTTGTTTTAGTTTGTATAATCCCTGCCCAGAAAACCCGTGTGCAGCTATGAATATCCCACATTGTTTGCCCGATGATAAATAAATTCTTTCCTCTTGGAGAAAAAGGCACTTTCTCCTCCCGGCACCAGGAAGGACTGTAGAAGTCCCTGCTACGATGCTGACCATGCGGAGAGTTGGTCCTTCTTGGGTTTTGTTATTTCAGAACAAATATGGTAAACTGTTTCCCCGTTGGTTACTATAGAGAAGAGATTATTTGCCTTTCTCTTAGGGCTTCTGAAAATAATAGATTACATATTTGGGAGGGTTTTTTTTAGATCTGGTTAATGTGAGATAGAGGGGATTGCTCCGGGGATGACATTGTTTGGTTTGGGAAGTATTCTTGTTGTTGCCCAGCAACAGGCTCTTAGAGACGGGAGTGGACTGCGTTGTCCCTGGCAACCGTTGTTACTCAGCAAACAATGAGGGCCTGCAAAGAGCGCCAGGACTGCGGGCTCCAGGTTTTAACTGAACATCTGCATATATTTTTCTCTGATGAAATTATGTTTGAGTTTGCTTTGCCACGACAGGTAGACCTGGGTCCACCTGGGGTCTCCTTGGCAGAAAGCATGCTGTCATTTTGACATCTCATCTTGTATAAAGCAAGAGGAGCTGATGGAAGGGGAAAAAAAAAAAAAACAACTTTCAGCCGTTTGACTATGTCGTAGACTGCTCTCCGCTGGAGACTTATTCCAGTCTTAAGTGGAATTTCTTTTTTGATCGAATTCCTCTTGTTTGTAAGATCATTACCTGGCCAGCCTGCTCTCGAGTGCCTTCCCGCATGACGTTTTCCTTGCGGCCGCTGGAGAATATCAGAAAAGCCGGGACTTGAACCCAGTGGGCCACACGTGAAAACAGCATCCACGCATGAGCTTGGCTGGCGATGGAGACGGGACCCAGAGCCTTCTGGTTTTTTAATGTTCCTTGCTATTCCTGTTAAGAAGTTGGGAATGCAGGTGACCCTCAGGGGAAACGTGCATATTACGCTTCTTGGGGAAGCAGGTGTGTCCCCACTGCCAGGAGTGGGACACCCTCACCCTGACGACGGGCACTTTGCAGCCACTGGGAGGATTCTGGCAAAACAGTGTCACTCCCCGCCTCCTCCTCAGCGGGCCAGAGATAGCGATTGTTTACCAGGGCTGGTTGCTTGGGTAAACACTGCCCCTGAACTTCATTCAAAGCCAGTGACACATTTCTTTCCCCGCGCTCTCTGCCCCGCCCTCCGTGCCCCGCCCACCCGCCGGGGCTATAAACCGGGCGTGTTACTCAGTGCAGGTTTTTGGCGGGGACTTGATCCTGCCTTGTTCGTCTCTCTCGAATGCAATCTGACTAAGGCAGCAGCACCAGTACGGCCTGTATCAGAACACAGCGCCCGCGGTCACACAGCTCCGCGGTGAGATTAGCTTTAGTTGTGCCAATTGGGTGTTTTTTGGTTTTTGTTTTTTCCAGCGCAGTTCACTCTGTAGCCGAATGCCCCACGAAAATGTCCGTGGCACTTTCGTGCCTGCATTCCAGCTAATGGCTCAGGACGGTGTTAAGTATCTGAACAAGCTTCCCAACTTTCTTTTGCAGCCAGAACGTATAATGAGATGTCATTTGTGTTCTAGAGCAAATAAAAGCCAGTCATATATATATATAATACATATACATATATATATATATATAATATATATACATATATGGCAAGCTTGTCAGCCACCAGCCCTATGAGGTATAATAACTAAGCTTCAGTTACGTCAAGTGTTCGTGGAATCAAAATGAGTAAGTTCTGACTTACACAAGGATTCCCCAGAAGATTAAGGAGAACACAGGATTCTTCCTGTAACCTGGAATAGCAGCAGGAAGGAGATCAGTTTTGTGCCGAGAAAGCTCAGTCCCTCCAAAGAAATGCTACTCTGCATTCCAGGAAATGAGTTTATACCCAGTTCCAGTTTAGGCAAGTCATTTTTCAGGAATTGTAGCCTCATTTAGACATTTTCTTTAAGGGGATCATTTAAAAAATGTCCCCACAGAGATACCACCCTACCCCCCCCCCCCCCCAATCAGGCCTTGCAGCTTGAACAAAGCGCTTAACATCTTTGGGTCCCAGCGGGCCTGGCTGGTCCGCAAGGGCCCCTTCAGTGCTGCTATGTTAGGTGAAGCTCCTGATTTCAGCTCGGCCCTTTCTCTGCTTTTGAAACTCCAGAGTAAGGGGTGACCGGAGAGGAACGGGGGGTCAGTTGGAAAGGCCCGGGGCATGATGTTGGCAGCAGGAGAAAAGCCAGCCTAATTTGCCTGAGTCAGCCGTGGAGGTCCTGCCCATTGCTTGTGCTTATTGGCCATTCCCGGGAACCGGAAGTGCCCTTGTCACAAGGCAGGACCGCCCAGTGCAGGGTGGGGTCAGCAGGCTCAAAATCCGGCAGATGCCCTGGAGGAGGGAGCTCCTGGCTGGCCCCGGGGCCCCGCCTTGCTCCTTCTCCCTCAGGTTGTAGGGGGAGCTCCGAAGGCTTGGTTTTCTTGAGGACTGGCTGGTCCAGGAGCCAAACGTGCACAACGGGGAGAGAGGAAGCAGAACCCAGAGCAGCGAGCGTGGAGGATGGCTTGGTTAGTCTAGAAATACCAGGTTTAGCGAGGACGTGGCGTTAGACCAGTGGTTCTCAAAGGGGGTGACTCTGACCCTCAGGGAACACTGGGGGGTGTCATGTTTGGTTGTTGTGACTGAGGAGCGGGTGCTCCAGGCATGGAGTAGGTGGGGCCAGGGATGCTGCTCCCCCCTCCCCACAGTGCCCCGGGACACCCCACAGAGAACAGTCGGGCCCCAAATGTCTGGACCGGGGAGGGGGAGAAATGGTGGTTCAGAGCAGGGCTTCTTAAACTTTAGTGTGCATACAAATCTCCTGGGAATTTGGGTTGAAATGCAGGTTATAGTTTATGAGCAGTTCCAGAAAAGGCAAAGCCATGCATCTCATCCCCTGCTGACTTTGTCCCTTCGGGGGCATTTGGTTTTCACAACTGGGGGTGCTCCTGGCATCAAGCAGGTGGAAGCCAGGATGCTGCTCAACCCCCCACAGGGCCCTGGACAGCCCCCCACAGCCAAAAATGACCCAGCTTCAGCGACCACAGGGCCGAGACCGGGGAGCCTGCACGAGATGCCGGGGGACTGGATGGCAGGGGGATGGCAGGTTTTAATCGCTGTGCACAGTGCTACTTGGGTCCAGTCTGAAGCTGCTGGTGGCGGCCCCGTGCTCCCTAACCCAGCCATCCTCCTGCTCTAGCTATCATGGGGGTGGGGGGTTCTCTGAGGGCCTCGGCCCTCTCCAGGCTAGCCTCAGCCACCCTGTTCTGCAGCATCACATCCACCCCATCCTGGCAGGCGCCCTCGGCCCTGTCCTCACCATCGCGGGGACACCAGTCCCAGCCTCCGGTGGCCCTCCATGCCAGAATGGCCGCCAGCCACCTTCTCACTGCCGGTCAGGACCACTGTAACCACACCGGCCACCCTCGATTCTGCAGAGACGTGTATTTGGCACAGCCTGCACAGCCCTGTGGCCCGCACTCAGGCCCTCGGTCCCGCAGGCCTGGGCTCGGAGCCCAGCACATAGCGTTCCACTTGGATCGAACTGGGGGTGCCCGAGGGCTTGGGTAACCATCCCATTTAAACACTGCCCCCAAAGTGAGAGGAAGCCTGGCTTTCTCCATGGAGTGCCTGCGGAAGTGTATACAAAGCAGAGACAGGGTGGGGAGGGCTCAGAGGACTGAGCGTGCCCAAGGGGACAGGGCGCGTGGACAGAGGAGCGTGTGAGGTTGGAAGAGGGCTGAGAGGCACGCGGACAGCAAGATGGACAGCAGATAGCCTCGGTCTCCAGGGGCAGGGAACATGCCCAGCTGGGCAGGGGGGCTAGATGGAGGGAAGAGTGTCGCCGGGGCCATTATCGACAAGTCCCTTCCGGTTAGTGAGTGGCATAAACTTTGACCTCTCTGAGTCTCAGTCTGTCTGTTGTTGTTTCTAAAATGAGGGTGATAGTCTCAGTCGGTGGAGTGTGGGACTCTTGATCTCGGGGTTGTGAGTTCGAGCCCCATGTTGGAGGTAGAGATGACCTAAATAAAAACATTTTTAAAAATAAAAATAAAATGAGGATGATAACGGACTTGCTTCCTGAAGAGTTAAGAAAGGTCCCACGTGTAGCCTGCTTTGCCCAGAGTCTGGGGTACAATTAATGCTGAATTGCATTGCTGGCTTCTGTCACTGCAGATGTCCTTGGGGTTCTCGCTCCTCTCACTCCTTCCCACTAGGTCGTATTTTATTTATCAGGCACGAGCTGGGGTCCAACCCATCACTGCACTTCATCCTCCCCACCCCTTTGTCAGATAAGGAAACTGAGGCCACAGCCATGGCCACAGCGAGTGACAGAACTGAACTCAGTTGTGTCCGAGTCCACAGTCTGTGCCCGTTCGGTGTGCCGGCCACCGTAGTATCTGTTCCGAACTTGTGTCTGCTGTATTTATGTGATGAAGGCTGCTGGGTCTTTTCCGTGATGGAGCGGAGATGCAATGGCGGGCAGGGAAATAGGAAGGGAGCCAGGTGGCGGTTCCTGGGATGCACTCCACAGAGCAGGGCTCTCAGACTAGCTCTGAGTAGACAGCCTTCATGTCAGAAGGTCTGGATCATCCAGAGCAGGCTGAGCTGCCTCATGAGTGTGGAGGGCACGCCTGGAACCATCTGATGCACCATACTCAACCTTCTCAAGGACCCCAGACCCTTGTCACCGGAATGTTCCGCATACCACCCACCCTCTCAGTAGTGAGACTCCCGGTAGTCCTTGATTTAGAACATGCAGTGCTCCAGAATGCGAGGAGGAGGCAGGGGTCGCCCTGGGTCACTGGGAGGTAGTCCTCAGAGGAGACATCAGGGCTGGGTCACCACTTAGACGTGGCCTGGCAGCCAAGGGAGATGCCCAGTGACTTGAACTAGTCCAGTGGCTTAGGAAACACAGAAGAAGCAGCAAGTTTGAGGGAAAGAAGTTGCCGTTTGGATTTGCTAGAGACTAAGTCTGGTGGCGTTTAAGTGATTACAGATAAGCAGTGGAATGGGGTTGCCTGCCAAAAGCATATTCGCTGGGTGAAAATGTTGGTGAAGGCTGGGTGGTTTTTTAATTCCCGTTTCCCTCCTGAATCCATGACATTGTGAGTGGCAACTAAATCAGACCACACGTGAGCCGAGGTAACCATACCTTTGTTTGGACAGTTTTTTAAAGTAATAGTCAAATCATGTCTCTTTAAGAGGAAAGTAAGTGGGCGTTGCCCCATTACGATGGGGCGAAAGGCCGCTGTCCTTTGAGATCAGAGTAGCCTGTCCCACGGAGGAGACAGGAGGAGGACAGGAGCCTGCAGCTTCAGGGGACCTCACCCCCCACGTCCTGGCTGGAGCCCTGCAGACGGCCAACTTCCAGGGCTCAGGCCTGCTCCTCTGCTGGAGAGCAAGTGAACACTTGGCCACTGAGAAGAAAACAGGAACGGAAGCCCAGTTCTTACCAACAGAAAAAGGAATTTGAATTCTGTAGATACTTTATTCCAGAGTAGCTCGGATCCAGCTCCGATCCTTCCAAGTCCATTGCTGCAAAAGAAAAAAAAAAAGTGAAAAATTAAGGAATGACAGGGCACCCAGATGGCTTTGGCAAAGAGGGAATAATGGGCCGACCTTGCTGGAAGTTGAGACTTGATGCTCCTAGAGACGGTGGGTAGGCTTTCCAGGGCCCGGCCTTTTCAGCCTCTAATTCCAGCTCCCGTCGGGCAGACTGCAATGCCCTCTGTTATCCTTCCTGTTCCTCACCTGCCTGCACGTCCCTTTCACTCAAGGCCCGTCTGTCCAGCTCATTTCTCAGACATTGCACCCCAGTCAGAGCGGGGGCTCTCAGTTGGGGCAGTCTTGTCCCCCGGGGGACATTCACCAATGTCTGGAGACTCCGGGCAAAGGGAGGTTCCTGGCGTGTGGTGGGTGGGGGCAAGGAGGAGATGGACATTAAGTTCTCCAAACATACGAGTCTCCTCTCAGTGCCTGGTGCTGAGCAGGGCTATCCTGAGGGCCAAGCTGGGCCCCAGGCCAGCAGGCACAGTGCGGACAGAATCTAAAGCTCACATCACCTGCTCCGTAGACCTTGCACTCAAAGGAAGGGGATCCAAGAGAAGCAAATGGACATGATTTTTCTGGTCACCTTAATGCCACTTGGAATGTCAGCGCAAGCATCCGGGCAGACGCCGGGGTTTGGGACAACGGGTACTCTCTGAGCGCGTTCTGGACTTGTCGCTTCTTGCTCATGGGGAAAATAGGAATTGCTTTCTCGGAGGCCAAGGGAGCCTGGTGCCATCCAGGTGCTGCCCTGCGCCAGGAGAACATGAACCACTAGCTTTGAGGAGGCCATGCGTCTCTCCCCAAAGGAAAAGGAAAAGGCCAGGTGTCTCCCCAAAGCGGAAGTTAACTGGCCAATCAGAACGAAGGGAACTAAAACCCGCTGTGCTTGCTCCTTGCTCCTTACAGAGAAGATGACAAGATGTTTTCTAAATACCATGAGACCTATGTAAGGCAGGTGACCCCTCCGCTTGGCATATGGAGGAACAGGAATAGAAATGAGATTGCTTCAGGTCGCGGTGAGTCAGCGCCCGGCCAGGAGCAGGGCCCAGAACTGCCCTCAGCTTTTTCTGCGTTTCCTTTCCTGTCATTACTGGTTACTAGGCAACCGGAGTATTTTCCTGTAAACAGAAGCCTCTTCCCTTTGTGCCCGGGGCAGATCCATTCATCGGGTGTGATCCCCGCCCGTTGCCCCTCACTTACACTGGGGGAGGGGGGAACCTCGCACAGGCTCCCCCTGCTGAGTGTCCCGAGCAGCGTCCCCGGATCCACTGTGCCTTCTCCACGATCCAGTGAGGCCTCGCTTGCCCACTTTATTCCTCAAGTGTGTCTTCATTTGGGACCAGATGGCCAATGAAACGTGCTAGGCTTACAAACAACACACTGGGTGTGTTTCTGAGCTCCGGGAGCTTGGGGCCAACCTTGCCAAGCTGGGCAATGGCTCGTATCGAGGCCTCTCTCCTTTTTATTGGCCATCCTGAGGCCCCTGGGACCCAGTCGAGAGTGGCCACAGATGAAGAGAGTCAGGGAAAGAATGCTCAGTCCCCAGCCTTGTGCAGAGAAACAGGAGAGAGGACAAATGAAGCTGATCGAGCAAGCAGGAAAGACAGTCACTGAATGATTCCCACCCAGTTCCTGTTGAAGTTCAAGTTCAGAGCAGAAGCGCAGACCCGCACATAGACCTACGAGAGTGTGTCTAGGGCGTCTCGGGACTGCCGTCAATGAGGAGCCTGACCAGCAGAATTTAGGGATTCCCAAACTTCCCGCTGAATGTGGCTGGTTGGTGCCCTTATCCGCGGGGCCAGCCCTCTCGCTTCCCCTCCTGGCTGGCCCCTGTTCTGCCAGGTGGAGGGGTCGCTCAGATCCGGCCTCACACTTTCTAGAGGGACCACCTGACCTACTCTTTTCATCTCCAAGGGCTGCTAGCATAGCAAACCAGAGCTTGTGGAGGAAGGCAGTGATAAAATATGCTGGCACGTACCCTTTGGGGCTGAAAACTGATTGCCAGGTGGGTTTTTTATTTAACTCTTTGGTATGGAAAATTCAAACATCTACAAAATCAACACACAGTATAATGAACCGGGTGCAGCTGTCACCAGGCTGTACACTTACCATCACTCTGCCATCTTGTGCCACTTACACCCACACACCCCCACCCTCCACTCCGTGATTATATTTTTACACCGTTTTTCAGGTTAAAATTTACATACCGTAGATGCACAAATCTTTACTGTCTAATATTGACAAATGGGTATTCCATGGAATGCACACCCTGTTCTTATGGAGAGAAATCTACAATTTCTCATCTCCTCTCCTGATGTGGGCATTTGGGTTTTTGCACTTTTTGGCTGTTGTGAATAAAACTGCTGTAAACCTGTGTGTACAGGGATTTTTTTTTTTTTTTGTAGACGTGTTTCCGTATTTCCTGGATGAACACCTCGGAGAGGAATTCTGGGCTAAAGGGTGGGCTTAACTTTCTACAAAACTGTCAAACCTTTTTTCTGACATGATTGTATCATTTTACATTCCCACAAGCGTGTGAGAGATACGATTTCTCCCTGTGCTCACAACACTGGTTGTTGCGAGACTTTTATTTTAGCCATTCTAGAGAGGGTTTACTGGTACCTCATTGTGGTTTTAATTTGCATTTCCCTAGTGACTAACACTGTTGAGCACCATTTCATATACTTGTTGGACATCTGGGTATCTTTGTGAAGAGGCTGTTAAAGTCTTTTGCCCATTAGGTTGTCTTTTTATTATTAAATTGTAGGAGCTTTTTACATATTGTGGATAAAAGCCTTTTGTCAGATACATGTTTTGCAAATATTTTTTGCAAAGCCCAGACTGGGGCTTACTGATTTGTGTGATGTTGTTAAGAAGTTTATTTATGTAGGGGCTCCTGGGTGGCTCAGTCGGTTAAGCATCTACTTTTGGCTCAGGTCGTGATCCCAGAGTTCTGGGATCGAGCCCCGAGTCTGGCTCTGTGCTCAGCAGGGAGTCAGCATCTCCCTCTCCCTCTGCTTCTCCCCCTGCTTGTGCTCTCTCTCTCTCTTGCTCTGCTCCCTCTCTCAAATAAATGAATAAAATCTTTTTTTAAAGCTTATTTATTTATTTTTAAAGTAATCTCTATACCTGACATGGGGCTCAAACTAAAGACCCCAAGATCAAGAGTCACATGCTCCTCCAACTAAGCCAGCCAGGAGCCCCTGATTTGTGTTCTTGAAGTCTTTTAATGAACAGAAGTTTTTAGTTTTCACAAATCTAACTTATCGAGTTCTTTGGTCATACTTACTACTTTCTGCATTCTGTCTAAGAAACTCTTGCCTATGCCCCTATGTTTTGTCTTAGAAGTTTTATAGTTTTAGTTTTTATGAGTAAGTCTATGATCTAATTTAAAATCATTTTTGTGTGTGGTATAGGATAGGGATTGAAGTTCATTTGTTTTCTTCTTCCCATGTGGATATATCATTTATTTAAACAACTTTCCTTTCTCTGTTGAGTTGCTTTGACACCTTTGTCAAAAATCATTTGAGGAGGAAAGGAGCTGGGGCTTCATTAGGGAAAAAAAGCGGTTGAAAATGTAAGTATGGGTTATTAGTTTTATATTGCTCGCTTTGATTTATTAATATTTTGTATCATTTTTGCATACATGTTCATGAGAGATATTGGTCTAAATACTTCTCTTGTAATATCTTTATCAAGTTTTGGCATCAGGGTTTTGATGACCTCCTAAAATGAGTGAAGTATTCCTTTCTGTATTTTCTGATGAAATTTGTGTATTAATTCCTTTTTCAGTGTTTTATACATTTAACAGTGAAAGGCTCTGTGCCTGAAGTTTTCTTTGTAAGGAGGCTTTCAATAACATATTCAATTTCTTTGCTAATAGGGCATTCACATTTTCTATTTCATCTTGTGTCAGTTTTTGTATGTTGTGTTTTTCCCCAAAAACTGTTCATTTGATCTAAGTTGGTGAATTTATTGGCTAAAGCTGTTCATAAGAGTTCCTTGTGATTTTGGTTTCTATAAGATTTGTAATGGTGTATCTCATTTCATTTTTTATATTGGCAATTTGGGTTTTTTTTCTTTCTCTTACCAGTCTTTTATAGGGAGTTGCCAATCTTTTTTCTAAGACTTTATCTTTTTTATTTTTATTTTTATATTTTTTTAAGATTTTATTTATTTATTTGACACAGAGAGAGAGAGCACAAGCAGGCAGAGGGAGAAACAGGCTCCTGGCTGAGCAAGGAGCCCGATGTGGGACCCAATCCCAGGACCCCGGGATCATGACCTGAGCCGAAGGCAGACGCTGAACAACTGAGCCACCCAGGCGCCCCAGACTTTATCTTTTTTAGAGCAATTTTAGGCTCACAGCAAAATTGAAAGGAATGTACAGAGATTTTCTGTGTACTCTCTGCCCTCACACATGCCTAGCCTCCCCCTTTATCAACATACCCCACCTGAGTGGTGCATTTGTAGATGAGACTTGCACTAACATGACACATCTTCATCACCAAAAATCCATAATTGACATCGGGGTTCCCTCCTAATGTTGTACATTCTCTGGGTTTGGACAGATGTATAATGACATGTGTCCACCATTACAGTATCACACCAAGTAATTTCTCTACCCTAAAAATCCTCTGTGCTCCACTGATTCATCCCTCCTTCCCCTTAGACCTCTGGCAACCACTTTTTACCCTCTCCATAGTTTTTCCTTTTCCAGAATTGTTGTATTGTTAGAATCATACAGCACATATGGATTTACTCTTACTTAATAGGATGAATTTATGTTTCCTCCATGTCTTTTCATGGCTTTTATAGCTCATTTCTTTTTCAAAGAAATTTCAGTTTGGGGGAAATTTTGGTTCTGCTCATTTTCTCCATGGTTTGTGGAGTTTTATTTCTTCTTTATTATTATTATTTCCTTTTTTCTGCTTAAGTTTAGTTTGCTTGTCTTTTTATAGCTTCCTAAGGCTGAAAACTCAAATGATTGATTTTTAAACCATTCTTTCTTATTTGTTTATAAAGCTAAACATTTCCCTCTAAGCACTGCTTTAGATACATCCCTAAATTTTGATATATGGTGTTTTCATTATTATTCAGTTCAAAATATTTTCTAATTTCTTTTATGGTTTATTCTTTGCCTATGGGTTATTTTAGAGGTGTATTTTAAATTTTCTAAGTATTTAGCATTTTTCTAGACATCTTACTGACCTCTAATTTATTCTCTTGTCAAAATACATATATGCTCTGTATAATTCAATCTTTTGAAACGTATCAAGACTTGTTTTGTGGCCCAGAATATGACCCATCTTAGTGAATATTCCTTGTACATTTGAAAAGAACGTGCAGGTTTGGGTTGTTGTGCTCTATAAATGTCAGATCACTGTGGTTGATAGTGTTACCCAGATAAATCCTTCCTGGTGTTTTTGTTTAGTTTCTATCAAAATCACTGAGAGAAGAGTGTCTAAAATCTCTAACTGTGACTCTTTATCTCTTTTTTCCTTTAGTTCTGTTAATTTTTTCTTTGTGTATTTTGAAGCTATACTACTAGGTGCATACACTTCTATAATGATTATGTCATTATCAATTTATCAGGATGGAATGTCCCTCCCTCATTATTTCTAGTAGTATTCCTTGTCTTGAAGGAATTTTGTCTCATTATTACAGCCACTCCAGCTTAATTAGAGTTTGCATGGTATATCCTTTTCCATTCTATTACTTTCCACCCATGTGTGCCTTTGTATTTAATGAGTGTTTCAGGGTGCCTTGGTGGCTCAGTCGGTTGAGCATCCAACTCTCGGTTTCAGTTCAGGTCATGATTTCAGAGTCATGGGATCGAGCCCCACATGGGGCTCTGTGCTCAGAGTGGAGTCCGCTTGGGATTCTCCCTTTCCTCTCTCTCTGCCCTCTACCCCAGCCCTGTCCATGCCCCCCCCCCCCCCCCCCGCTTGCATGCACTCCCTCTCTCTTTCAAATAAATAAATAAAATCTTTCAAAAAATTAAAAATAAAAAGAGGGTTTCTTTTAAAAAGGCAGCATATCATGGGATCTTGGTTGTTTTTTTTTTAAATTGAGGCTGACCATTTCTGTCTTTTCATTCAAACGTTTAATCTTTTTACACTTAATGTAATAATTAATGTATCTGAATTTAGGAAAGCCATTTTGCTATTTGTTTCATCTGGATTTTGTTCCTTTGTTCTTCATTAGCTGCCTTTTTTGAGGACAAATGTGTTTAGCATTTCATTTACTTGTAACTTCATTAATTTTTAAGCTATATGTTTTGGGGTTTTATTTATTTATTTATTTTTTTAGAGATTACCTTAGGGATTACATAATGTATCTTTAATTTATCACAAATAAGACTACTACATGTTGTAAAATACAAGAACCTTGCATGTCTAATTCCATTTACCCCTCCTCATTCCTTCGTGCTATTATTGTTGTATAGATTACTGCTACATATGTTATAAAAACACACAATAGAGTGTTATAATTTTTTGTAAATAGATGTATTTTAAAGAAATTAAGAGAAGAGAAAGGAAACAATACAGTATTTTGTAATTACCCACATATTTATAATTTCAAGTGATCTTTATTCCTTCTTGCAGATCCAAGTGTACCATCTGGTGTTATTTCCCTTCACCCTGAAGAACTTGCTTTTGTGTTTCTCATAGTGTAGGCAACAAAATTTCTCAAGTTTTGTTTATCATAAAATGTCTTTGTCCCACCTTTCTTTTAAGAATAGTTTTGCTGGATATAGAGTTCTAGGTTGACAGCTTTCCCCCAGCACTTTAAATATGTCATCCCATTGTCTTCTGGTCACCGTTGTCACTGATGGAAGTCAGTTATCATTCATGCTATTGTTCCTTTTAATATAATATGTAGTTTTTCTCTGGCTGCTTTCAAGATTTTCTTTTTCTTTTTTTAATTTTAGCAGTTTAAATATGACACATCTAAGTTAGTTTCCTTTGTATTTATCATTCTTGGGCTTTGTTGAAATTCTTGGATCTGTAAGTTGATGTCTTTCACCAAATTTAAGAGATATATCTTTTTCCTCTCCCATTCTCTCCTTTTCTTCTGGGACTTCAGTTACATATATGTTAGATTGCATATTCTGTTCATTTTTCTCCAATTTTTCCACTCTCAGCTCTTCAGATTGGCTTCCATTGATCTCTCTTCAAGTTCACTAACTCTTCCTTCTGCCATTTCTAATCAGCTGTTAAGTGTAGTCGGTGAAATTTCCATTTTAGGTATTGCACTTTTCAGCTCCAGAATTTCTACTAATTTTTTTAATAATTTGTCCTCCCCCATTGGGATTCCTATATGTTCATTTATTGTGCATATAACTTCCTTTAAGTTCTTGGACATATTTTTAGTAGCTGCTTTATCTGTACCACCTGAATTATCATGGTTTGGTTATAATTGACTCCTCCCTTCTTTTTCTTGGGTATGGGTCGTAGCTATTTCTTCTCCTAGTTCATGGTCTTTATTGGGTCCTGGATATCATGAATGCTATGTTGTAGAATTTCTGGATTCTGTTGTGTTCCCTCTGCTAGTGTTTATCTTGGCTGGACTCAAACTCTGCCCCTCATGCAAATATATCTTTTTCAGCAGTAGCTGAAATCTCCTCTAAGTTTGTTCATCTTTGAGCTGCTGGTTTTTCTCCCAAACCCCTCATGTCTTCCCCACACAAGTGTAGGTTAGTCAGTTGGCCAAAGATTTGGATAGACTCTAGGCAGATCTGGGGGCTTTCCCCCTCTGTGGCTCTCTCTCTTCCAGGACTTCCCCCTAATATTCTGAACTGTCTCCTCTCACACTTCAGGACAACCAGATTGCTGCTTTCTGCCACCTAAGCATTCGTGGACTGGGGCATGCCCCTGGCAAAAATTCAGAATCACTGGTCTGACTGTGACAGAGGTCTTTCAAGGGTGGACTCCTGGGCAATGTCTGCCTGCTTTGATCACCCCCCCAATGTCTTTAAATAGGTGTGTGTGTGTGTGTGTGTGTGTGTGTGTAAGTGTTGTGTGTTTTAATATTTTGTCAAGATTTTTTAACTGTTATCTGTAGGAGGGTTGGTCCAGCCAGTCTGCTCCACCATTACTGAAAGCCAGTGCTGTTGCATACCTCTTAATAAACAATTTTTTTAAAAACCTTAACTTTGATGTGTTAGGAGTCCTTATTAACGGACCCAAATAAAAAGAAAATCAGAGAAACAAAATTCAGGAAACTGGACCAGCTTATATGCAACGTATGACCTTGGTTATCTTAGATGGGTAGGGAAGGATTTCATGCCCTCGACATATTGGAGCAGCCAGGCTGGCCCCCATGGATCTGTCATCTGTCTCTGATGCTAACATTAAGGGATGTGTTCAGGGCGAGTAGAACAGTCAGTCTCAAAAGGTCATTACATTTCCCAGAATAGTCCTACACATGCTTAAAATAACGAGGTAGATTGTAAATGTCCTGGAACTTTATGTAGACTCTCACTATCTGAAACACTATATATCATCTTGTATAATTCGGTATGGGCTGTAATACTAAGGAGACACTGAAGTGTTTATTCATTTGGTAAATATTTATCAACTGCCCGGGTTGTGCACTGAAGCACTACCCAGAAGCCATTGCACGGGATGCTTTTGTCCCAGCTGTGCTGCTCATCATATGGATCCCTGCATGAGGTCCCTGGAGCTGCCATTCAAAGTACCACAGACTGGGTGGCTTGGAACAACTGAAACTTGTCCTCTCACGGTTCTGGAGACCAGAAGGTGTCGGCGGGCTGTGCTCCCTCTAGGGAAGGATCCTTTCTGCCTCCTCCGGTTTCTGGTGGCCCCAGCCATCTTGGCTTCCTTGGCGTGTTGCTGCATGCCACCCTTTCTGCCTCCATCATCACGTGGCCTTCTTCCCCGCGTGTCCCATTCTGTCTGTTACAAGAACACAGTCCTTGGATTTCGGGCCCACCCTACTCCAGTACGACCTCTTCTTGATCCTTACCTTGATTATCTCTGCGAAGACACTCTTTCCAGAGAAGGTCACATTCAGAGCTTCTGAGTGGCCATGAGTTGTGGGGGTCACTGTTCAACCCACTACAACTCCCCAGAGTGACTTGTCCCTTGTGCCCAAACTCCTGTCTTCAGTTTCAAGGGCTGTACCTGGCTCCTGAGTTTCCAGGATTTGGCGATTTTATTTGTGACATTATAACCTTCAGGAGCACTGCTGTCATTTCAGACCAGATGATAATTCCATTTGTCTTTAAATGCCGGCAGCTTCATCCTCCTAACAGTTTGGGTCATCCCTTGTGGCCCCTCGTTCTGTCATGTTGGGGAGATGTGGACACAAGGACTCCGCACTAGATCCAGGGCCCCTGGACCTCAAGGTTTTGATCCAGACAGTAACATTTTTCTACCCATCTTCCAAACCCACATCACTTCAGCAAATGCAAATTATACGAACCAAGGACCAGCAAACCTGGCCTGTCACCTTTTTTTTTTCCTAAATGAAGTCTTATTAGAACACAACCAGGATCATTCTGTGTGTGTGTGTGTGTGTGTGTGTGTGTGTGTGAGCAATGGCCACTCTTGTGCCAGGACAGCAAAGTCTAGTAGTTGTAATAGGACCAGATGTACCCAAAAGTCTCTGGTCCTTGGCAGAAAAGCTTTGGCGACCCTTGGTCTAAACACCATGCACTAAACACTGTGACAAATAGCACATGGCAAACAGTGTGTTAATCTAGGAAACACATTCGTGTGAAAACCTGGCACAATCTTGAATAACTTGCATTCTGGAAGTTGCGTTCTGGCCACAGTGAGCCGAGCATGGGCTCACTGTCGAGCCTCACGCTCTCACGGGCTCCCCTGGTTTTAATAAGACTTAGACTTTGGGGCACTATTATTTCTGCCTGTGAACAAGGAACTGGCCTCTGAGTCAGCTTTCCCACTCTGTGACCAGTGGATTCTCTCCACAAAGAGCCCTAGTCCAGCGATTTCCTCCCACTACCACTGAAGTGACCCACTTCCTGGCTTCAGACTGGAACAAAGTGGTGTGTGGGGTGCAGATGACTGGTTCCAATGTTGGGGAAAATTGTAAATAAGACCTCGATTAAGCAACTTCCTACAGAATAATTCCAAAAGTCAGGGAATTATCGGGAAGGCAGAGAGTTGGAGACCCAGAAAATAAATACACATTGGAAATTCTCCATCTCCTTCTTCCCTAAAAGAGAAGAAAGTGGGGGATGCCAGTCACCGCATGCCTCTGAGGACATCTAGTGGTAAGGACTGAGTCAGGGACCCGGGAACCTGCCACAGGCGCAGGCAACACATCCACGGATCCGTCCCGTGGCTCTTAGGGTACCAAGGGCTTTGGGAGGGGAATGGGCTGAGTCCTAGAATATTCCTTGTCAGTGAAGATGGGGTTAAGCCAACACTCAGAGAAAAACACCCACACACTGCTCTCTGCTTTCTTCCTTCGTTGTTAGAGGTGGGAGTTCCTGGGCTGCGGAAGCATGTGTAACGTTCTGGCAGTCCGTCCTGGGCACTGCGGGGCATGGTGTGTGCCGTGCTGCTCAGGGCTCCCCATGAAGCAGAAGTGGGGAGACTCCACTTAACAGCTGGGGGGACGTGCACAGGACGGGGGTGCACCTGCCCACAGAGTCACCCCCTTTCTGCAGTTCGCATATTTAACAGCTTCTCAAATGCCAAGAGCAGTCAGTTCTTAAAGAGTGAAAACCGTTTGCCCTTGAGCATTTTCATGGAATGATTTTTTTGTATCAGCTGCCACGTTGTCCTGGTATGAAGTGAGTCTTTTGGGGGCGCCTGCGTGTCTCAGTCGGTTATGCTTCTGCCTTCCGCTCAGGTCATGATCTCAGGGTCCTCGGATGGAGCCCTGCGTCAGGCTCCCTGCTCCGCAGGGAGTCTGCTTCTCCCTCTCCCTCTGCCACTCCCCCTGCTTTTGCTCTCTCTCTCTCTCTCTCAAATAAATAAATCTTTAAAAAAAATGAAATGAGTCTTTCTGTATAGAATTTTTAAACTACCTATTTGAAAGATATATGCATCTGGCTGCAAAGAAATACACTTTTATGCTTTCTCATCGGCAAGGATCTCTAGGAACAGAAGGCAGCACTTCTATCCAGCCCAAGATAAAATGCTTCTTTACTTCCACTGTGTATCACCTTTTTCCTCCCTTGGACAGTGTCTGGAAATATTTTTGGTTGTCATGACGGCGGGGCGGGGCGGGGAGAGCGGTGCTCCGGGCATCTGATGAGCAGAGGTCAGGGATGCCGGGGTCCACATGAAGAACGATCCGGCCCTGGTGGTCCCCAGTGCTGAGGGAGAGAAACCCTGCTCTAGGAGAATGCCCTTGTTGTTTGGGGTACAGTAGCTCCCCAGATGGCAAGCATCCATCAAGAGCTTGTGATTTGCTGGATAAATGAGTAAACAGTTGTCTGAGCCCTGGGAAGTCGTTCAGCCGGATCAGCCTGGCCAGGGGAGAAGCAGTTAGTCGTCCCAGCCGGCCATTGAGAAGTGCCTGCAGAGCTGAGTTTTGGTTTTATATTGGGAAAAACATTTCCTGCCCCACCCCCTCTCTTTCTAGGAGCAGCTGGGCCCCCGTTTCCCTGTCTCCTTACACATTTGAATTTTGAAGACCGTAGGTAATAACCACTCGCCGATCTTGTGCGTGTCTGATGTTGCCTCTTGGGGTTTCGTGATGGCAACCCTGCTCCACTCAATCTCTCTCCACCTTTCTTTAGAACTGAGCATGCAGAATTCAGAGGGTGGATCCGATTCGCCAGCTTCTGTGACTCTGTGTCCGTCAGCGGCAGCCCAGGCCCCCGCGGCCCCGCCAGTACCAGCCTCCCCGCAGGTAACAGACCAGCCCGCCTGCTGCTCGGGGAAAACCTGCGTGGCCGGTGCAGGGGCGGGGGGCACATCCTCTTAGGTTTTGAAAAACACCCGGGTCAGCAGAGAGAGCTTTCCCAAATTAACATGTCAGTCGCTATTTGTTGAAAAGGTCCCACCGAGGACTCAAGGATACAAACACGAAAAGAAACCAAGTTAGTCTCTTCCTCTCTTTTAATGGAAGTTTTCTCGTACCTGGGAATTAACCCTGTTACCCAGGAAGACTTTAGGGATAAGGCAAAAGATCAGTTAGAATTCTAGCATTAGAATGGATATATTCTTTAAGATTTGCAGAGAGAGGGGCTCCTGGGTGGCTCAGTCAGTTAAGCGGCTGCTTTCGGCTCAGGTCATGATCCCAGGGTCCTGGGATGGAGCCCCGCATCGGGCTCCCTGCCCAGCGGGGAGCCTGCTTCTCCCTCTCCCTCTGCCTGCCTGCCGCTCGCCCTGCTTGTGCTCTCTCTCTCACTATCTGTCTCTGTGTCAAATAAATAAATAAAAAGTCTTTTAAAAAAAAATCTCTAAAATTTGCAGAGAGACTTTCCACATGAAGGCTCCTGACTTCCAGGTTTCTGCCATGGATGGAAATACATCATAGACACAAACATAAAGTTAGTGACATAAGATCACACAAAGCCGAGGGCAGTGGAACAGAGTGGAAGCTTGGAGGTGTGTGCAGAGGCCCACTGTGGCTGTGTGACCCCCCACGAGCCGTATTCCAGAAGTTAGAAGCATGACAGAATTGATGAAGCTGAAAACGCCCCTTCATTCAGCAAAAACAAAAAGGCAGACCTCAGAGAGGTTTATTCATTTTAGAAAGGACAATCAGACTTGTTTAGCTTCTATTTCCTGCAAATACAGCAGCCCCTGCGTGGGCCTTGCAAGCCCCTCCCGGGGTGCCAAGGGGGCATGATCAGATTCAGTGGTAGCCTAATTGATTTGTTTCCCTGCCCGCTTGAAGCTGACCCTTCAGCCCCCCATCCCCTGGCTGTCTGGTGCCAGGGGCCCACCTCCAGGGGCGCACCATGGCCACGGTGTCCCTCCCGAGTTCCAGGCCTTCCATCCCTGCTAGAGACGCATCCAGTCCGCCCAGGTGTCTCCTCTGCTCCTCGAGCAGAGACTTCCTGCTGCTTACTCGGGGCTCTCCCTTTCTGGAAAGCTGCAAGCACTCATGCTCACAGGCCGCCCTGCCTTCCCTCAACAGCGGGTGCCTCGCTCCTTGCCAGAGAGAGGCATTCCTGCCGCCTCACTTAGCCGGGTGTGCGCCTCCCGCTTCACCTCCCCGCCCTGCGCCCTCCGGCCCAGCTTCCCACCACAGCGGCCATGTTCTGCCACCAGCCCCAGCTTGGTGCCAGGGCCGGGGAAAGGTGGTGTGGACAGCTGTCTAGAGGGTCCTTCTTTTCACCCAGCCTCTCAGCTTGGTGCCAGGGACAGCCCACGTCACCTTGCAGAACAGACCCCAGGGAGGGAGAGCTGCTGGGGGCAGGTGAAGGTGCGTGTGCTGGTGCACGTGAACGAGTGTGTGTGTGTGTGTGTGCGTGCACGCACACTGTCCTGTCCTCCTATCAGTCCTGCTTATGTGTCTGTAAGGTGACAGTGGAGAAGGTAGCAGTGCTCTGGTTGTAATCTGTGTTTGTTTTAAGGGCTAAACTCTGACTAAAGTCTAAACGTCCTTCTCTCCTTCCCTTTTAGAGGGTGTTGGTCCAGGCAGCGGGCTCGGCTCCCAAAGGGGCCCAGATGCAGCCAATCTCCCTCCCCAGGGTCCAGCAGGTGCCACAGCAGGTAACCACAGCACAGGGGACATGGGACACGTTAGCCCTTAGCGATCTGGAGCCCTCTCTGAACGAGGCATCCTTTCCTCTTGTTGCCATTCCTTTGTCTTTAATATCTTCAGTTCTTGACCAGAAGGTTCTTTCGGAAGCTATGTTTAAAAAAAAAAAAAAGAATCTTTTACTGCAGAGAGTTTGCAACAGGCCAAGAACGCTGATGATCTTTCATTCATCCAGAAATTCAGCATTCGGGGTGCAAGCCAGCACCTCGGTAGAGCACTGGGGTACCGAGGTGGACACGCAGACAGAGAAGCCCAGTGTCTGGGTTGAAGGAATGTGGAACTTGCTGGGGAAGCAAGTGCCGTACCCTCAGACCAATGCCATGACCCAGGAAGTGCTTCTTGTGAAATCCAGTGATCCCGGAACAGAGCTTCAGAGCGAGCGCTCCCCAGGCACACAGCTGCACAGATCAGCAGCTCGACAGAGTCCGGGTGACCTAGAGCAGCGGGGGGCAGACCTTTTCTGGAAGAGGCCAAACAGCACATGTTTCGGCTTGGCGGGCTAGCGGCCCCCGACACCACTGCTGAACTCTGCCTCTGTCTTGAGAAAGCGGCTGTGGATGCAAGCGGTGGGGCGTGGCTGTGTGCCCGGAAAACTTTATTTGCAGAAAGAGGCAGGCCAGATTTGGCCCGAGGGCTGGAGTTTGCGGACTTGAGCTCTGTAACACGCTGAATTAAAATCACTGCAGGCTCTTGGAACCGGGACAGACGGCACACCCCTCTGCCCAGGGGGTTCCGGCTTAGATTGCTGGTGTGTTTAGAGGCGCTTGTCTGGAGGCAACTGGGGCAGGTTTCGGGGCCATGGGAGAGAAGCAAAGGCTTCTGGCAGGCCCAGCAGGGAACCAGCGGTTCGGTCTCAGCTCCTTGAGGGAGACACGAGCAGTGTCATGATTCCAGAAGCTTCCTCTCTGTGGGGCCGGGCCTGCCCCAGCCTTTCTCTCTGGGCAGCTTGGACTTGCAGAGTGACTTCTGCATCTCCCCCAGCCCCCTAAGGCATAGCCCACCCCTAGCATGTTAGCCCCCGGAACCTTCTCGGGCATGCTCCCTATTCCAGGGGCTTGTGTGTGTGCATCGCGCACCGCGTTGGGTTGTCCTAGGAGGTGGGAATCAGCCCCATCCTACCGCTCCACGAAAAGGCTTAGAGAGAGGCCACGAAGAAACCCAGTCCCTGATTCTCTCACCCCAAAAGGAGGTTGGATGAGGCGTCCGTTAAGTTTCCCTCTGTGGTGAGGGTGTAAGGTTCTGCGCGCAGAGCTTGGGCTTCCACCACCCGGGCCAGCGCCCCTGTCTGCTGAGATGCTGAACTGACGTGGCCACAGGTGAAGGCAGGGGTGCGGCGGGCCTAGGCTGGGGGCTTCCCAGTGACCCTCTCCATCTCCCACTCCATTCTGCTCAGACTGAAGGTCTCCCTGGTGTGCCTCCCAGGACCCCCGCCCCTCTGGGGAGGGGTGCCAGGGCCACCCAAAGGGGACGTCAGGGAGGCCATGTAGAGTATGACCAGCTCAAGCCCTCTGCCCTGCGGGGGGTAAGGGGTGTCTGACCCCCCCCAAGGTCACGTTCTGTCCACAGCTCTGGCTTCTCCTGTCCAGCGGGACCCACACCTCTGTGCAGTGGCTGGCGGGTGGCAGGGACCGACCGACCCAGCTCTGCTCTGCAGCTTTGCTCCGAGCTGCGAGCTGGGTTCCCCCCGACCCGCCACAGAATGGGGGCCGCCCACCTCGCTCCCCTCGGGCTCCGCAGCAGAAACGAGCCGCCGCGCCCAGAAAATGCAGCAGAGCTGTGGATCGGCAGCAGCTCCATTCCCGTGGGGCCTTTTGGTGACCAGTTCTCCTGGTTTCTTGGTTGAAGCGCCGGCTGGGGAGGGAAATCTGACACGTAGGAGTCACTGTTCGCAAAAGGCACGAGAAGACGCGCCCAGCCGGCCCCTCCAGGAGCCCGCCTTGCCTCACGCCCGGTACCTGCTGTCGTTCCAGGTGCAGCACGTGTACCCCCCGCAGGTGCAGTACGTGGAAGGCGGAGACGCCGTCTACACGAATGGAGCCTTGTACGTGGGTTGCCTCTCCGCTCGGAAGGGCCCTCCTCGCAGACAAGCGTGGGCCGCGTCCGGAACCTTCTCTCACGACTCCCCCCACCCCTTCCCATTTGGGGCTGTGTGTGTGGAAACTTCTCCTCCTCCTCCTGGTGATGTTGGAACTGTTACAACAGTTCTAGGACATCAGAGCCCTGTGGAGATTTCAGAAATCACAGGCCTTTGTAGTTCTCACTGCCAGAAAAGGCAGCCTTTCCAACAAAGCAGAACGTGAAACAAAACCCCAGTCCAGCTTTTAAGTCAGAAGATTCAGTCTTCACAATCCAGGCACCATTTCTGTCTCTACCTTCTCATCCTTGCCTGTGTCCACCTCTGGCTGTTTATGATGTTGCTAAAACTTGATTTTCCATTTGTCAAGGACTTCTAGAGCATTCTGCCTTCGAACTATGTGGTGTTCGGGGCAGAAAATGATACATTTCCCATGAAGCTCATTGCACTCAAGACGCGAGCCCTTTGGCTCATTTGATTTCCACGACCTCCTCCCAGAAGTTCAGGGATGGGGCGTGAGGGTTGGCTACGGTGATGGCCGGAGCTGTGCGAGTCTCTGCAGCACAGCCCCGAGGCGGTGCCAGACATACGCAGACGCACGTCAGTGCCTGGACAGCCCAGGAAATCTGAGCAAGGTCTGTAGGTCGCCCCAGCATCAACGTCCTGAGCTTCATCTTGTGCCACAGATAAATCGGCTGTCACCCCGGGAGGTGGGACGGGGTGCAGGCCTCCTGGAGGCCAGTCGGAGGGGCCTCGATGCCACCCACAGGGAAGCTCTCGAGACACACCACTAAGCTTCAGGCACCGCCTTTTACTGGGGCCAGCTCTACACGAGCGAGCAGAACCTAAAAATTTGAGTCGCAAACCACAGGGTGAATCATTTAATCCAAACGGTGAAGGAATATCAGACGAATTCTTGGTATCGCTTAGAAATTCTTTTTATTAGGCAATTTCATTTTGCAAACACTTTCTGTTTTGAAAGAATCACGGACTCTCAGGCAGTTACAGACTTAGGACCAAGTCCCGTGTGCCCTTTGCCCCGCTTCCCCCAGTGGTGACATCTTCTGTGACCATAGCACAATACCAGGAGATTGGCATTGCGATGGACTGTCAGCTAGCCCGCGGGCCTAATTCACACTTAGCAGCCTACATGCCATCGCGTGCGTGCGTGCGTGCGTGTGTGGTCTAGGCCATTTTACCCCGTGTGCAGATGGCACGTAACCGCAGTAAGATGCAGAATCGTTCCGTCTCCTCAAAGGAGCTCCCCCATGCAACGCCTTTACACACTTAGAATTTTTCAGCGATAGTTTCAATGAGTCATCCTGTGATCCTTAATATTTCCAGAAATGATCACTTTGAACTTTGCACTGCCCTGACATTTCATGTCTGAATGACCCCGTGTGCTTGGTGTCGAGGGGCTCCAGCTTTAACGTGAAGTCTTGCTGGATTCCCGTGGAGACTCAGACGAGGCCCTTCTCTCTTCCTGACAGACGGACTGCCTATGCCTACAACCCCGAGCCTCAGATGTATGCCCCCAGCAGCGCAGCTTCTTACTTCGAGGCCCCGGGCGGCGCCCAGGTGACCGTGGCAGGCTCCTCCCCGCCAACGGTCCCCTCGCACAGCATGGTGGGCATCACCATGGATGTCGGGGGGAGCCCTATTGTCTCCAGCGCAGGAGCCTATCTCATCCACGGGGGGATGGACAGCACCAGACACTCCCTGGCCCACACCTCCCGCTCATCGCCAGCTACGGTATGTACGAGGCTCTCGGGGGCAGCAGGGTAGACCCTGAATAGACCCAACTCAGCAGCAGGGATGCTGAGTGGAAGGCAGCCTGGGGTGCTGGAGCCGGAGCCCTGCCACCTGGAAGGGCGTGTGATCCGAGGCAAGTGTCCACCCCTGGGAACCAGATACTCTGTGGTAGACAGAGAGGGCAGAAGGCCCCTCCTGGGCTGCTGTGGAAATGGCGTCTGAGCCCAGCATCACCGTGCTGGGGGGTACCCCCACCGTTGGCGTCGCTCTCCCGGAGGCCCCGGGCCCATCCATCCGTGTGACCGCTGGAGCGAACTAGGCACGGGGCAGTCCCGCTTGGGAACTGCACCCACTCGTTGCCGCCATGCCCCTGCCCCAGACAATTCCCGACCTGCTTTAAAACTGTGTCTGCTCTGAAAGTCTATTTTCCATGCTTACTTTTATTTCATTTGGAAAATTAACACAGAGTAAAACTGACCCATTTTGGCATGCAGCCCTGAGGTTTGACGCAACGACCTCATGTCACTGCAGCCACGGTGAGGGTGCAGAGCAGCTCCTCACCCTAAAATCTCCGTTCTCCCGTGACCCACAGCCCCTGGCAATGCTGATCGGTTGTCTGTCACTCTAGTTTTGTCTTTTCGGGAGTGTCGTATACACAGAACATACAGTCGGTGACCGTCTGAGGCCACCTCTTTCACTCGCGGTGGTGCCTTTGAGACCCATTAACGTTGTCACGTGAATCAGTGCTTGCTTCTTCTTTGCTCCTGGGTAGGGTTCCGCCATACCACAGCTCCTCCATCCAGTCACCATTTGAGGGCCATTCGGGCAGCTTCCAGTTTTTGGTGATTATGAATAAAGTCTCTATAAGTACTCATGTACAGGTTTTTGTATGGACATATGTTTTCCTTTCTTTTGGATCAATACGTACAAGCAGGATTGTTGGTTCACACGGTAAGTGTATGTTTAACGTTATGGAACACCACCAACAGTTTTCCCAAGTGGTTGTATGGTTTTGCGTCTCCCCCCGCCCCCCAGTGATGTATGAGTCCCTGTGTCCCACCTCGTCACCAGCACTTGGTGTTGTCAACCATTCTTCATTTTCGACATTCTGATGGGCGTGTAGTGGTATCTCGCTGTGGTTGTGATTGGTGTTTTCTTGATTGCTAATGATGTGCTTGTTTGCCTTTCATTATATGCTCTTTGGTGACCTCTTGGTTCAAGTAATTTGCCTAATTTTTTAACTGGATTGTTTGTTTGCTTACTGTTGAGTTTTGAGAGTTCTTTATATATCCTGGATACAAGTCCCCTGTCAGATATGTGACTTGCAAATATGTTCACCCAGTCTTTAGAGTGTCTTTCCATCCAAAATTGTGTAGAGTGTTTCCTCTCACTTCACCATTGTGTTGGCGATTTATATAATTTTAGAATTTTCTATATAAATTTTAGTTCGTTCTATCTATGTCTACAAAAAATTCATAGTAAGATTTACATAATTTTAGAATTTTCTATATAAATTTTAGGTCGTTCTATCTATGTCTACAAAAAATTCATAGTAAGATTTTGATTAAGCAGCCTTAGACCTATAGATCAATTTGGGGAGAACTGACGTCTTTCCTATGTCGGGTCTTCCCATCCATGAACATAGTATTTTTTTTCCCATTTATTTAGATCTTTGATTTCTATCATCAGCATTTTGTAATTTTTAGCATGCAAATTCTGTATGTATTTTGTTAGATTTATGCCTTAATATTTTATGTTTCTGGAGCTATTATAAGTGGTATTGATTTTTAACTTCAGTTTCCAGCTGTTGATTTTTGGCTGTCGGCCTTGCATCCTGTAGCCTTGCTGAACTCACTTGTAAGAGCTGCAAGAGTTTTTTGCTCTCTGCAAATAGGAACAATTTTATTTTTCCCTTTCCAATCTGGATGACTTTCATTCATTTTTCTTGTCTTTTTGCACTATCTAGGACTTGTAGTACAGTGTTGAACAGGAGTGGCAAGAGTGGACATCTGTGCTTTGTTCCCAATCTTAAGGGAAAATCTTCAGTCTTTCACTGCTAAGTGTGATGTTGACTGTAGGTTTTCTTAGATGCCCTTTTTCAGGTTGAGGAAATTCCCCTCTATCCCTCGTTTTCTTCAAGTCTTTATCATAAATGAATATTAATTTTTATCAAATGCTTTTTCTTCATTGATATGATCATGAGATTTTTTTCTTTTGTAGACTGTTACTGTGATGGATTACATTGGTTGATTGTCAGTTAGAAAATAATTTTGTCTTTTGGTGTGGGGCTAATAATCTCCTGAAATAGAAGATGATGATCTTGCCTTATCCCTGTCCTTTTGGTCCTGATGTGCTTTGGGGTCACCTGACATCGGAGAGCTTCCCGTCCCCCACCGGGTCTTGCTGTCCTCTATGTCCAGAGTGCTCCGCAGGACCCAGTTCTGTGGGCAGGATGGGGAGAAGTCACTTGCTCTCCAGAGGCCGTAACGCATGGGGCAGTGCCTGGTGTACCAGCCTGCACCTCACCTCACTCAGTCCCTGCAACCCACCAGGGCCTGGGCACCCACAGGCAACCACACATGTCCTTCCTTGGACGACTGGCCGAATGGACATGAGTTTCAAGCTGGTATCGATGAGAAAGCATTCCTCATAGACTACATTAACTGTCACAAACACGACAGGTTCAATGTTAGCAAATTGCATCAGTGCATAATAACAGCATGTACTAGGATCACAGGTCACAGACCTCCTGAGAAACTACAGCGTTCTCTATGGTCCACACTATCCTGTTGCAAAGAAAGGTGCAGCCCAGACCCCGGGCAACCCGGCTACTGTGGTTTGTCATCTGAGTTGCTTCAGAAGAATCGTATTTTCAGATCCATTGGGAATCCATGAATGGGCTGTGTTTACAGCCCTCTCTGTGCAAGCCCGGGAGTGATCATCTCAGAAGGCGGTCTGATTCCCGACCCTGCCCGCGCTGTGGTCTATCGACTTGCTTTGGCATGAGAACATCTCCACACATGCAGCAGAGATCTGTGGGGTTTTCCAGGAGCCGAGAACAAGAACAGCCTTGAGACTGCCCCAGAACTAAAACAGGGCTCCAGCATCCAACACTTGAGGCCTCCAGCTTTTCCTATCAAGAGTTTTGGGACTTTAAGTCGGTTCTGAAAGCAGAGCGTGAAGACCAGAGGGAATCACCCGTACAGCCTCAGTAAGAGGTTTCAGACTTCTGGGGGCAGATTTTCTTGAGTCTTTATTTCATCAGTATTACATAAATCTTAAAGCTGAATGGCCCACATGAGGAGTTTTGGATAAAACCTTTTGCTGTGGTGCTTTTATTAACCACACAGAGCACAGGCTCTAAACCCAGAGGCTTGCTCTTGCGGTTTGGGTCGTGTCGAGGGGAGGCTGGGGGCTCTCAGGCTGCACCAGGTAGAGATCCTGCCACCCCGGGCTGCAGGAGGCCATGCTGTGCAGACAGGGGGCCCCCACGGGCCACACAGCGGGGACTGAGGAAGACAAATGTTCTAACCAGTTCTTACAATAATAAAAATACAGCATTCCTGCCCATGGGGAGACATGCCATTGCAGTGGTTCATCAGGGCCTCAGGGTCTAGCCCAAGTGAAGGATAAGCTGACCCAGGGGTCAAGTCCCCCCTCTGAGTGGCGTCTTTGTGAACTCTTTGTTTCCAGGAAATCGGAGTCCTAGCTCATCGGTAGTGGTGGCCCTGGCTACGCAGATCATGAGATCGGGACGGTGTCTGCCCTGGCGACTCCACTTGGGATCGCCACGCACCATCAGCACATGCTGCGCTGAAGCCAGAGGGGTGAGGAGTGAAGTCACCTCGGAGAACAGCGGCGAGGGGGTTCTGAGCTTTCTCGGGCTGCATTCCGCTACCTAAAGAGCTTGCATCAGCTTCGTGGCACCTGATGTGACTTTCAAATATGCCTAGGACTGCACCATCGATTTCTTCCTCCGCCAAATAAAGAAAAACCCTCATGTGTTGGGTTTGAGAAGCCAGAGTGTCAGCAGCCCAGCCCCTTGGGACACTGAGTCTTCTTCGAAAATCCCGAGATCTGGTTCCCAATATTAAAAGTCATAATATAGGGCTCTGGACTGATGGATTCAAGTTCTACAACATATAACCCGGAAATATGTGACTTGAAATCACAGGAATTTCTTTACCGGTGTCATCAGAAACTCAGCTCCTGCTTTCAACACGTAAGGAGCATCTTGCCCCTGACCACCAGCACACGTGGGTTCAGAAAAGCCAAATCTTGTATTCACTATCCAGCTCATCAGCACCGAGTCAAGCCGGGGAGACTGTGAATGGACCGTCTGTGGCTCCCTGTGTGTGGCCTGGCTTCCCACACGTGCCCTTCCAATCTCACGGCCACCCTTCCAGGTGGCCCAGGGCGGCGTGCCACCCACACAGGTCAGAGTTCACGATGGATCATTAACCGCAAAACATGTCTTCTCTGTAGCCTGTATTTCCAGCGAAGATGCAGAATATCTCGACTGTACTGTGACCTCATGCATGTGCCAAGCATTTGCTAGAAGCTTCCTCATCCTCTGCACATCAGAGCTTTTGTCCAACTGTCAGAGCAAAAACTTTGCAAGCATATGCACATTGTTTGAGAAAGGAATTTTGCCAATAGCGCATCTGCTTTTTTCTCTGACTCAAGTATTATCACTTTTTTCTTTAACTGAATAGACCCCCCCCTTTTTTTTAAGCGCCACTTTAGGTTCACAGGAAAATCGAGCGGGAAGTCAGAGAATCCCCGTAGCCCCCCAACACCCCCACACTCACACGCTTCCCCTCATTAGCCTTTCACAGAAGTTTGGTATGTTTGTCACCGTCAATGAGCCAATCTGGACACACGGTTACTATTAACTAAAGCTCCTGGTCAACATTAGGGTTCGCGCTTGGTGCTATGCGTTCTCTGGGTTTTGACAGACATTCAGTGATATCATCACTTCTGAAGCTGGTTTTGCACGTTTCTTTGTGAAGGTGGGAGCAGCACCTGGGTTTACTCGGGAGCACTGCTCTGAAAGAGAGATCTGAGGTTTTCATCTCTCTTCCGCCTCCAGTGACAAAGCTAAAGAAGGAGAATGTCATCCTGGAAAGAAAGCACTCTTTGGCGCTTATTCGGAGAAGTCGCAAATAATTTACCAGGGAAGTCGTTCCTGTGCGGGGTAATACAGACCCGCTTAGAATGTCAAGGGCGACTGTGGACAAATGGGCCGTTCATTGATCTGATAAAATCCTCTTCCACTCTTCACCCATTTCTCATTTTCTGGTATTTTCTCTCATTGCTGTGTATGCAAAATGACCACAGTGTCTGTCTCTGGACTGGATCCCGGTCCTGAAAAAGGACACCAGTGCAGTGGTCATCACATTCAAATGAGATCTTTCATTGACTCATCGTGGTGAATGGGGGTTGGTTTCTGGGTCTTGATCCTTGTGCTGAGATCATGCGAGATGCTAACATCTGGGAGGGCTGGCTTAGGGTATACAGTATACAGTGCTATTTTTGCAATGTTTTTGTAAGTCTGGAATTATTCCAAATGAAAAGTTTACATTTTTTTTAATTGAGTAGACCTCTATTGTTTAAAGCTCTAGGAATTACGAGAACTGAGCACGTCAGCTGCTAAAAATGATTACCAGTAGCCCTTAGGACACTCACAATATCGTGCAGCCAGCCCATCTATACCCATGTCATTTTTAAAAATCGGTTTAACAACAAGGTCTAATACATCCGTAATGTGTAATTCTTGGTAGAATTATGGGGCAGTGGGGAGCAGCAAACTACAGCCCTGCAGCCAAATCCAGCCAGCTGCCTGGCTTTGTAAATAAAGTTTTATTGGCACACGGCCACACCCATTCCTTCACTTGTCTGTGGCTGCTTTCCAACTACAAGGACAGAGTTGAGTAGTCGTGGACAGAGACTGGCCCACAGAGCCCAGAATATTTACTATCTGGCCCTTTACAAAAAAAGTTTGCCAATCCTTGAGCTATAAGAACGGGCTCAGAAAGATAATCACAGAAGATTAAGTGATAAACACAAGTATCAGAACTGAATACGTAGCACAACCCCAACTGCAGAGAAAATCATGAAAGCCAATGTAAATCTGATAAAATGCACCTGAGAGGACCCACACCAGGCTACTGGTAAAGGCTTCTCCTCCTATGTGGGAGTTGGGTGGGGCTGGGGAGAAGTTGAGGCAGGGCTTGAATGGGGTGTGCCGGTCCAGGTGCCCAGGGCACCAAATTTAAGGAGGTATTCACCTCCACCTGCCAAGCTTGCCCTGACACGATCTTGAGGATGAGCACCTCCTTAAGTCTGGAGCCCTGGGTGCCTCGTTGGCCCCACCGCAGTCCTGGCCCTCAGTGGAGACTGTTCTCTGTTGTAATCAGATTTTCCTACAGCAAGCATGTAAAATATTACTTACATATTCTTAAAATGTTTAATTAGCAAAAGAAAAGTGGGCAAACAGATTTACAATGCCCTGTTTTCTCAAGCCAGCCTCCCCCTGTCCCCAGGGGTGAGCCCCAAGATTCTCTCCATCTTCCCATCTGGCCCTTCACTGCAGGCCGTTTCCTTTCTGCATGCAGAATTCTGTGATTTATATCCCTGCCCTCAAAGTTCCAGCAGTGTCTCTTTCTTTCTTTTTAAACTACTCTCCATGTTCGGGCGCCTGGGTGGCTCAGTCGTTAAGCGTCTGCCTTCGGCTCAGGTCATGATCCCAGGGTCCTGGGATCGAGTCCCATATCGGGCTCCCTGCTCGGCAGGAAGCCTGCCTCTCCCTCTCCCACTCCCCCTGCTTGTGTTCCTGCTCTAGCTATCTCTCTCTCTGTCAAATAAATAAATAAAATCTTTTAAAAAAAATAAAAAAAAAAAAATAAACTACTCTCCATGTTCTTTAAAGATCCAAAAGGGTTGCTCATAAAGCATTTATACTTGTATTTTCTCTATGGTCACATAACTAAGCTAGATCTGAGGATGCAGGGTTAACCCTAGCATCTTTCTGTCCTTGTTCCCACTCCTCCCTGGCCTTTCCAGAGACATCCCTTCCTTTCCCACTGCTAGCTCCTGGAGGCATGGTCCCGATGTCAGATTGCGGCAGACCCAGTCTGGAGATGCCGCCGTTGCTTCAACAGTGGTCATTGCTGGCCCTTGGCAGGGGCGACCCCTATCTGGTGGGCCCTTTTAATGAGATTATTATGTTATAAATGGAATGGCCACTTGGGCATACACTCGTGAACTCAGAGAACTAACCTCCACCCTCCATTAGGAGGCCCCAGTACAGTCCTTACATCTTGGTGGATCTTGCTAGATTATACATGAAAGGAGAGGAACTTTCTAAATAGTTGGCTTATTTTAATATACTTGGGAGCTACTAAAACTTGTCTGCTATCTGCTATTACATTAGGTTCTTGAGACACTATATCTTTGATCACGAGTCCTTACATATTTTCTGCCCTCCTTCTGAACAAGCCCTTAAAGCACGATATGTGTCCGTTCCCCCCCATATTCTGTTAATAATTCATGTAGCAGAAACAGATGATATTAAATGACAAGGAATACTGCTGCAGGGCATCGAATCAAAAATAAAAATTAAGCTCTTGATAAGTCAAGAAACGGATGCATAAGCATATGCACAATACCAAGATGGAAGGAAACTGCGGAAGTTCAGAAACCGGAAATGATTTTCGCGAAAGCTGCCTGGGCCTGGGGTGGGGTGGGGCACCACTACGTCCATCCTTGGCTCCTCCTTATTGTTTGATATGTGGGCCTGTGGAGATAGCACCCTGATAAGTATCTTTAAATAGCAAAAAGTTAAACTCCGGTCAAGTATAAAATCAGTTTTTATTTTAAACATATTTAAACACTAACTTCTCCAGCCACTGAGGGGACTGAACAAAGCGTTTGTACTTGTGCAGTGAGAATCGCTCTGGCAAGTGTGTAAGGAAGACTAGGACTTGAAGTCAAGTGCAAGATGCTCCTTGTCCACGGATGCAGGGCTGGGAGGTGGCGCCATGGCGCCCTCTGCTGGACAGACGTGCGCACTGCGCCGTCAGTGCTGACTCCGGGGCGGTAACATCCCCATTTGGCCTTGGGCGACGTGGGGGGATGGTTTCCTGACCTTCACCGCCTACTGATGTTTACGCGAAGATTTAATTTTAAAACAGTGAACAACTTGGGAGGTTCCACTGTGCATTAAATTAATTTTCTGCATCCATGGGCTTGATCGGACCCTATTTAATAGCTATGGGTTCTTCAGGATGATCTTATGCAGCAAGCCTTAATTTGTGTTCTTTTCCACAATACTCTACAGTAGTTTTTAGCAGGCAGTCCTAAATATGTCTGGCCCTCCTCTGGGTGTCCCCAAGACCCTCCCAGGGGCCCCACAGGGTCAAAACTGTTTTCATAATAATACCAAGCCATCAGCCGCCACTTTCCCTGTGCTGACATTTGCACTGACTGCAAAATCAACATCGATGAGCCCCCAGGGCACAAATGCAGGTGCAGAGGGAGGCAGAGGCGTCAGACTCTCCCAGACGTCGCCGTGGTCTTCCCCACCCTGCGCTCACAGTGAAAAAGAAAAGAGAAGCTGAGGATGGGGTACTGCAATTTCCAGTTAAGGTTAACCTATGGTCCTTGGTGGAGCTGTTAATTGCTATTAATTGTATTAAATCTCAGTCCTGGAATTCACATCTTTCCAATATTCTGTGTGAGAAAAGGCACTTCTCCTGCCAACGTATGATGACTGTCCTAAGGAAAAGCCGCCGGCAAATGACTGTGAGCTGAACCAGCCATTTTTGTCACGAAACGCTGTTTGCTTGAAGGAGTAACAGACAAATGATGATTATTCAGACTTGGGGAATTGGCAGGCATTTTCTCAAAAATGAATGGTGCGAGGTGGATGTATCCAGGAAAACAGCCAACTAATTTGGTTGCCAATACATTTTCAACCAAAAAAGAATTAGAATTTTGAGCTTGGTAGTGATACTAACAAATGTGATTTTTCAGTACTGTATAATGAAAGCATGTCAACATTTGGAACATCTGCAAAATCAGTGAACCAATATTTTCCAAGTGACTGGTGCAGGAGGTTACAAAACCACGCATGTGGGGAGAAGATCCATTCAAATCGCAAGGGAGAATAATGGGTTTTTTAATTAGTTGTATATTTTTTATCAAGGTCAAATTCACATAACATAAAATGCATCATTTTAACGACTTAAAAGTATATGATTCAGCGGCATTCGGTACATTCTCAGTGTTGTACAACCATTACCTTCTTTAGTTCCAGAACATTCTCATCACCCTGTAAACTGGTAACCCTGACCAGTTAGCAGTCACCCCTCCCGCCAGTCCCTCCTCCTTCAGCCTCTGGTAACTACTCTGCTTCCTGTCTCCACGGATTTTCCTGTCCTGGACATTTCATATAAATGGCACCATACACCCTGTGGTCTTTTGTGCTTGCCTTCTGTCACTGAGCATCATGCTCTTGAGGCTCATCCACATTGTAACATGTATCACTACTTCCTTCCTTTTGGTGGATGAATAATATTCCATTGTGTAGATACACCGCATTGTGTTCATCCAGTCATCCGTGACTGACACTTGGATTTTTCCGCGTTTGGCCACGGTGAATCACGCTGCTATGAACATTCACGTACACGTTTTTCTGAATACACCCAGGAGCGGAATTGCTCGGACGTAACAGTTTAACTGAGTTTATGTGTAACTTTTGGAGGAACTGCCGGCCTGTTTTCCACAGCAGCTGCACCATTTTATATCCCGCCAGCTGTGTGTGAGGGTTCAAGTGTCTCCGCATCCTTGCCTACACTGGTGGGTTTTTTTTTTTTTTCTTTCCTTTATTTTTGAATAGCCGTACTAGTGTGTGTGAAGCGGTAGCTCCCTGTGCTTTTCGTTTGTATTTCCCTAATGACTAATGATGCCAAGCATCTTATCATGTGCTTCTTGCAGACACGTCTGTTCAAGTCCTTTGCCCATTTTTCAATTGGGTCGTTGGTCATTTGGCTGTTGAGTTGTGACAGGTCTTTATATATTCTGGATACAAGACCCTTATCAGATACACAGTTTGCAAATATGTTCTCCCATTCTGTGGCTTGTCTTTTCACTCTCCTGATAGTGTCCTTTGCCGTACAAAAGTTTTTAGTTCAGGTGAAGTCCGATGTATCTTTGTAAAGATTTCTTTTATCTTTTATTTGTGCTTTTGGTGTCATATCTAAAAATCCATTGCCAAATCCAAGGTCATGAAGATAACCTTATTGTACATGACTACCTTATGTTTTCTTCCAATCATTTTATAGTTGTAGCTCTTACATTTAGTTCTTTGATTCATTTTGAGTTGATTTTTGTATATATTGTGAGGTAGGGGTCCAACTCCGTTCGTTTGCATGTGGAAACCCATTTATCCCAGCACCATTTGGTGGAAAGTTTACTCTTTCTCCATTCAGTGGTCTTGACACCCCTGTCAAAAATCAGTTGACCACAGACATACGGGATTATTCCTGGATGTTTAATTCCATTCCATTGACCTGTGTACATCTATGTCTATCCTTATCCCAGTACTGCACTGTTTTGGTTACTGTAACTTTGTAGTAAGTTTTGAAATCGGGAAATGTGAGCCTTCCAGATTTGTTCTTTTTCAAGGTTGTTTTGGCCTAATACCATATGAATTTTAAGATCAACTTGTCCGTTTCTGAAAAAGCAGTTGGAAGTTTAATAGAGAATTTGGCTAAGGATTGCACTGATCAACTTGGAGAGTATTGCCATCTAAATATTAAGTCTTCTGATCCATGAACATAGAATATCTTCTGTTTATGTAGGTCTTCTTTAATTTCAGTCAGCAACGTTATAGTTTTTAATGTAAGTATTTTACCTCGTTGGCTAAATTTATTCCTAGGTATTTTATTTTCTTTGATGCTGTCGTAAATGGGATTGTTTTCTTTATTTCATTTTCCTATTGTTCATTGCTGAGAAATATAACTGATTTCTGTATGTTCATCTTGTATCCTACAACTCTGCCGGGTTTGTTTATGAGCATTCATTATTTTTTTGTGGCTCCTTCAGGATTTTCTATGTCTAAGATCATGTTATCTACAAATATAGTTTTACTTCTTCTTTTCCAATATGGATGTCTTCTATTTCTCACTCTTGCCTGACTGCCCTGGCTAGAACTTCCAGCACAGTGTTGAGTAAAAGTGGTGACAGTGGACACCCACAGAGCAGTCGGAAGAGGTGATGGGCAAAGCAGAACCCTCTCATTCCTGCACTCGGGCCCAGGAGCCCCGTCCAGCCGTTCTTTCCAAAATCCGTGTTCCACCTGCTTTTTGCACACACATTGCTGAAGTCTGCCTTCCCTGCGTGTTTGAGGAAGGTCAGGGTGTGCATTGGGTTATTTCCTTCCATTGCTGTTCTCTGCCTGTCGTGGTGGGCTCCAGCAGATTTCCCATTTCCGTTTAATATGCACAAGTGGGCGTCAAATGCGGCACGTACGAATGTGGCAGGAGCCGCACACAGCCGGGTGTTTGCTCCAGTGCGTCGGCCTGCTGGACCACCTTAGCTCCCTCCCTCCATGAGGTCCTCGGAACCCAGTTCAGAAGCCCCTTCCCCCAGGAAGGCGTCCCTCTTAGCTCCCTGTGACTTTGCCCAGCTCACGCTTCATAAACACTCAGGAGTGTATCTCTTTGACATGTCCAGTGGCCCCAGGGTTTGACGCCGCCCTATGGCAGGGCCAGGGTATTGGCCTGGTTCTCCCTAGCAACTGATAACGGGTCCAGGGGAGCAGCGGGGTGATTATTCTGCTGGCTTTGCTTCTACCTGAACTTGCGCCTCGGCTCAGTAGTCATGCTATGCAGACGTGAAATGCCACAGCGGGTGTTTGCAGATGCTCCTTTGTGCTGTTGGCGCTCCCGTGCTCACCCGCATGTCAGGAGTCATGCTCCCCTCCCAAGCCACAGCTTTTACTCGCCGCCTAACCGCGCCACCCGCCCCCCCAACCTGCGTCAAGCCTTGTTTTTATTTTGTAGGCGCTTGAATCATTATTTGGATATTAATAAAAACAAATCTTGGCTGATGCTAACCATCTGATTTCCTTTTTTTTTTTTTCCGTTTTGTTTTGTTTCTGCACACATTTTCTTTAGCTTGAAATGGCGATTGAAAACCTCCAAAAAAGCGAAGGGATCACTTCACACAAAAGCGGTTTACTCAACAGCCATGTAAGTGTGTGTCGACCCGGCGGCCTGCCCTGCCGCACTCGTAACCTTCGTAGGCATCTTAAAAACAAGCAAAGACCATGAAATGACGCCTCTCGGGTGCTGAAAGGTGGCGGGGGGCGGGGGGAGCCAACCTAGGATGCTACATCCAGCAAAAAAAAGAACAACCTTTCAGCAGCGTGAGGGAAAGGGTCCTGCATCCGTGCAGGTGGCTGGTAACAGCATGTACCCTCCCGGTGCTCGCGGAGGGAAGAGCGAGACGCGTGCTCCCTGCAGGGCCCGGGAAGGCAACGGGCATCACAGATAAAGTGATACTGAGATAGGCAGCAACCACAACAGAAAAGGCAGGACTGGGGGCACCTTAATGACTCTCAGCTGCCTTTCCTGTCTGTGGTCAGCTCTTTGGGGGAAAAAAAATAATAATAATAGGAGAAAAGTGCAAAGCAACATATTTCTACTGATTTTAACTGTATAGGATCTTTCTCCTTCGCTCTCCTCCTGGGGAGACCTTGATGGTAGCTTCCGTGCCAGGAGGCAGCAAACGTCCCTGTCTCTGGGCAGCTTCGTGGGGCAGGATGGGACTGGAGGAGGTGACCAGCTAAGAGTCTTTATTTCCTAACTAGGGCCCTGTCAAGACTTTGGTACTGGCCGACGTGCCAAGTGAGGTGTTGGCTCAAAGGGCAGTGATGTTGGGGCAGAAACCCAGCTAGGGAAGGTCCAGAAACTTCTAGGTTTCTGGATTGGCACAGGTGTCCTGGGCTGCTCCAGGTACACGTAACGAGGGCCGTGCACTCCTGGGCCTCAGAGGCCCAGTCACTGGAAGGGAGAGCAGTCTCACACCCATCATCTCAAAGCAATAAATATATGAATAAATAAGAGAGCATCAGGCCCCTGCTGAGTGCCCCCCCCCCCCCGCCCCTCAGAGTAGGTGGCTCATGGCCTCCCTGTCTCCAGTTACTGCTAGACAGTGTCAGCCCCATGGCCGATCTGGGGAGGGAACAATCGGCAGTGTGTGCTTGCTCAGTCTTAAACTCAGGCCACTGTGCGGGCACGTCTGCACAGTGGCCCGCTCTGTTCAGCAGGGCCCTGAAGCAAACACGCGTGGCCTCAACACGGCCAGCAAGCCCCGGCCCCGGGTCAGCCCCGAGGAAGGCAGAGTGTGGGGCACAAACCCCAGGCAGGCAGGGCTCCGCAGGAAACTTAAAATGTCTGTGGGGAAACGCATGAGCCGCTTGTCTCTGGCTGCAGGGGTGCTTCTGGTTTCTAACATGTTTCCTTTGGAAGGAGACACCTTTGACTGCTTCCCTGCTGGTTCCGTTTGCGAGCGGGAAACACTCCCTGCGCCTGTTTCTCCCTGGCCGTGTGTCGTGTGTCGTGGAGCTGTGAGCAGCAGGGTCTGGGCTTGGTGGCTCAGAATCAGAGAAGAGAAATTATCTTTCTGAAGAGTCGACCCCACGCACAGGTGAAAGCCTCCTGGAGCTTGTCCAGCCGATGTGAGAGCCAGGAGGGGAGGGAGAGCATGGGTCCTGGCCCCTAGGTGGGGCCCTGTGTCCCTGCAGCAGCCGGCCATGCTCGCTCATGATGCTTGTCACCCTGGCCGCCCACAGCTGAGTGGGCTCCGGTGCCGAGAGACACTGGCCGAGTCCCGGCTCCTTTGCCAGCCCGGCCCTAGGGCAGACGAGCCGGACTGGGGGCTGTGCCCCACGGACCCATTTTCCTGGTGGCCTCCCAGCCGACCCTTCTCCGAGAGCCAGGGTCACGGCATCCCACCCACACCAGAGCTGTGCTGAACACAGGGGCAGAAGGAACAAGGAGAACTCCCGCCCGGGAGCTGGGAATGCGCAGGCCGTAGCCCAGCGGCTGTGAGAAGGCGCACCCAGGTCACACCGAAGTGGGCACAGAAGCCAGCCGTGCAGGTTTTCCGCTGGAGCTGGTTCTCGTGCTCTGCGGAGTTTGCTTCCCGACGACAGTGATGGCGACGGGCTACCATGGGGTGGTGTCCAGGGCTAGCGAGATGCCCTGAGCCTGGGAGGCGAGACAGTGCCTTCCAGACCCAGCCGGTGTCGGGGTCTCCGGGAATTTCCCCAGCTGCCCTCGAGGGGCTGAGTGAGACCCAGGGGGTCTGCAGGTGGAAGGAACCTTCCAGCCTGGGGCCAAAACAGGCTCAGCAGTCTCGAAGACGGGGATGGGCAGATTTGGTGGTGTGAAAACCAGGGATAGCTGCTTGCAGGGAAGGAGGCGAAGCGCTTGCCCTGGGCAGGAAAACGCCTTCCCCCACCACAGATGCAACCACCGTGGTGCCTGGTCTGGGGGTACTTCAGTCAAGGTCCCCCGCTTTGAGCAGGAGAGGGGCCTGGGCTCCTCCCAGGGCTGCCCCTCAGCCGTCCCCCAGATCCCTGCACAGAACAACACCCCCCCCATGCAGGGACCCCCCCCACCAGTGGTTCACGGTCACTGTCACATGGGGACAGCGTGGTCTATGTAATAAACAAACCCTGGGAGGAGGACCTGCTTGTAGATTAATTGTATTTAGATTCTATGACTTTTTTTTTTAATTGAGGACCACAAATTGCCAAAGATCACGTGGTCTTCAGTTGGTGGCAGACTGCAGGCCCGTGTGATGACAAAGTATGCCATGCAGACCAGCGTTGGGGCTTGGCTAGAATCGGCAGCTTCCTGGGATGGGTTCCTTGTCCAGAAGTTGCTCCAAATTATCGTGGCAAATGCCTCCAGCAGTTGTCGTGGTCAGACCCGGGCTTCTTTCCCGAAGCCTCCTCACCGCCTTGCTGACCCCACCCTGACTCCCAGTGGAAAGGCTGTTTCCCAGGCGGCCCCACCAGCTGGCCTCTCCCACCTGTTGGCTTGGAGCTGCAGCTCAACACGGCATGTCCAAAGCCGAGCCCCGACTGCCCCTCTAGCCCCTGAGCCTCCCATCCTCTGCTGCTCACCCTCGCTTCCCAGACCCCACCGCCAGATGCTCTTGACCTCATCTTCAGAACCATCCCAAAGCAGACCACTTCCCCTTCCTCCACCACCACAGCCCCCACCATCTCTCCCGTGGAGTGTCGTGGCCACCATCTAGTGAGCCCTTGGCAGCTGCCCTCCCCCAGCTTCCAGGCCCTTCTCACAGCAGCGGCCACAGTGATTCTCCTGAAACCAAAGTCAGATCATGGCACCTCTCTGTCCAGAAGCCTCCAGGTCCCCCATCACACTCCAAGTAGAAGCCAGCATCATCAAAACAGCCTCTGGGGCCCTGCCCGACTGGCCCTGTCCCCTCCTTCCCCTCCCCTTCCCCTTCTCTCTGGTCCAGCCACACAGGTCCCCCCTCACTGTTCCTCCAACACGCTAGGCCCAGTGCTACCCCAGGGCCTTTGCACGGGCTGTTCCCTCTGCCTCGAATGCTTCCCCATGGCTCCCTCCCTCAGCTCCGTCATGACTTGACTCATTGGTCACTTGAATCAGCTTCCCCTCTGTTGCAAAAGGGGGAGAAGGTGTAACTGATTGTTCTGGGGGCTGCGAGAGGTGTCAGCTGTCTCTGGAGTTACTTCTGCTTGGGAAGAACTTGTCGAGATAACCATGCATCATTGTTGTCAATGCCAACATAATTATCCAAGTAAAGAGATCCATTTTTCATTTCAACAACATGGGGCTGGGGGATGGTGGTAAGCCGAAGCGATCATTCTTCCCGAGCACTTCCTCATACATGTGAGCCGGTCCTGTCGAGGGCCCCCTCCAGCCCACCACCTATGGAACCTGACCTCACCCTTCTCGCCTGAAAGTCCGTGTTCCTCTCCTGCTCCCTGAGGATTCCCTAACAAGCGGTGCTCTGTGCTCCCGGGGCCGGGGGGCGGGGGAGAGGGCAGAGAGAGAAAATCTCCAGCTTCTGCACCCTGACCGTTGGCTTCCCGCATGCTGGGGGCCCCTCTGCATTTCAGGACCCCTTCTCTTGGTCCGTTGCACCTCCTGGGGGTGCAAATATGGGCAGATCTGGTTCCATCTCTACCTGCCTGGGGTTCTCATTCCAGTGGGGGAGACGAGCAATAAATAGATAAAATGCACCTGCTAGCTTCAAAGGAGGAAAGTTCTCTGAAGAAAACCCCGGGGCTCAAAGGACCCCCTCAAATACCAGCCCTTCCTCACCTGGATCCCAAACTGAAAATAAGAGAGGGTGGCAGCCGGGGAACCCAGTTACCCCTGCCCCCGTGCCTTGTCGCTGGGGGGGGGGGGGCAGCTTCCTGACGCCGATGGGGCTGTGCTCACCCCCTGCCCCTTCCAGATACCCCAGGCCTACCGTCCCGCAGCCTCCCCGAGCCCAAGCGGGCAGGGGTGCTCAGGGAGGGGAGGAAGGTGCACCCCGAGGGTCAGAGGGCATTGCCACGCTGCCGTCACAGCTTCCGGCAGCAAGGGGAGAGGGGTCAGGGGCCAGGGAGGACCAAGGAGGCGGCTCCTGGGCCAGAGCAAAACTCTGGAGAGAAAAAGGTGGTAGAAAAAGCACATTTAAGGAGAGTCGGAAAACTAAATATCGAGTGAGGCGACAGGAAGTTCTTTTCGCAGAGGGGCGGCTGAGGGGGGTCAGGTGTCCTTCCTGGGTGCCGTCCTGTTCCCCAGGGCCTCTGCCGGGGGCTGCGTCCACCCTCCTCCCCCATTGCTGTATGCTGTCTTAACTGCCCCTCAGTGGCCCCGCTGCTGAGGCCGGGAGGAGGCCACCTGGGGTTCTCCAACACTGGGACGCTGGGTGGGTGAGGGGCCAGCTGTCAGCCACGCAGGCCCTCAGCTTGGGGCGGGAGGGCACAGGGCCACGCAGGCCACACGGGGAGCAGGCCAGCTTCATAGTGACCATGGTGCCAGGGCCCAGGGAGAAGCAGGAGCTGCGCCCGGTCCCTCCCTGAGGAGGCTCCTGCAGCTCAGAGACTTCTCTGCAGAAGCCTGTGGGGAGGGAGCCTCTCCTGGCTCCCTGGGCGGCAGGGCAGCAAAATATACTGGGCCTGAATGCTAGGCCTTCCGGCCACTCTTCCTCCTCCTCCTCGGGCCCTACGTGAGTGAACACCCTCTCTGTGCATGCCCCCGGAGACCCCGTCCTCAGCCCTGGTGCCCCGTTAACGCGCCTGCGCCCAACCTCTGCCCTGAAGCCGGCCCAGCAGTCAGCCGACCTCTCCAAAGCAGAGCCCACGACCCCAGCCCTTCCTGACGCCCGATGTCTGTCCTTCTGTTACAGGACTCTCTGCTCTGTCAGTCCCCCACGTGTCCCTTCACTTGGACCTTTGGCCTGTGGCCCACCTTCATCCCGCACATGCAGCCGTGCCCACCTCAACCTCTGAACCTTTCCTTGCCCCCGGCCGGCCCACCACCTGCCTCCCACTTGGCCCTGCGCTAGATCAGGGAGGTCCAACAGAGGCAGGAGGCGGCAGGTGGGGCCCCGAGCTGACGACTGTAGAAGCAGGGGTCAGTTACACTGGTCTCTCTACCTCTGTGCCTGTTAGAACCTTTCCATAATAAAACTATCTTTGAAAGGGGAGACTCCAGCCGACCCCCCAGCGTGCGCGTGTGGGGCCGAGCAGGGCCACAATGGCCCGGGGCCGGCTGTGGCTGAGCTCTCCCTGGGCAGACACTCACTTCGGGTCTAGAAGGGTGCAAAGGGTGTGCGACGTGCTGGGGCCCCCACACCCAGGTCCGCGGTGGGCCGGGAGCCCCTCACCCTTCCCATGCAGGATCCTGCCTCAGGCCTGGGGCCCGGGCACGGCTCCTGCCCTTCTCCAAATCCCCAGCATGTTCAGGGCTTTAGTATTCACACATCAGACCTCCCTTGATCAGAGAACAGACGCACTCTGCTGGGCAGGCCTCCTCTGGGCCGCTGCCCGGTGTGGGGGCTTGACTGTGGGGACAGCTCCTGCCCTTCTGACCCGATGCTGAGCCCGGGGGGCGGGGGTGGGGGCTGCTGGGGGCAGCGACTTGGCTGCCCTCCGGCCTGGGCCCAGAACCTGGCGCGGAAGCCTCTTCAGTACTGTGTCCTGTTTCTGCGTACAACCTCTCTCTGAGACACGAGGAGAGGTCAGTCCGCCTCTGCCCGTCGTCCTGTTTTTTGTTTTCTTTTGTTGTTTCTGAAAGAAAAAGGAAAAGCTTTCCTGAGAGAAAATACACCACACATTCCAGAGTGTATGGTTTCCGGGCCACTCAGCCAGCCCCCCAGCTGTGAACACAGACCCCTCAGGAGGCACACACGTCCTACCTCAGGGAGGAAGCGCAGTCGCTCGCATCGGGTCTGAGAGCTAAGAAGAGGGGCAGGGGGAAGGAGTGTCTGGGAATCCCACCTTCCACTCCTCCCTTCCTTCCCAGCCTGTTCTAGTAGAATCTGGTTGCCCCAAGGTGCAGAATTCCTGGTTGGAGCCATGGATAGTAGCACAAGCAATAGGGCAAGAATTCAAGCAGGACTTTCCTCTTCAGTGACCAGCGATGAGACAGGTGGCCGAGCCCCAGCCATCTTAATCCTTAGATGAACGATTTGTCCCTCAGTCACAAGATGTCAGGAGGTGGACAAGCTCTAAAGGCCCACGTCGCCCTGTTTAATGCCGGGGGCAGTGCTGATGGGTCCGCCGAGCTTTCTTCAATCTTCCTCTTCATCTTGACATTCCTGTAAGTTTAGGAGACATGGTGTCTAAATGATTAGGAGACACCCAAGAGGTCTCAGTCACTTGCAGGCTTTTGTAAATTAAGTCAAGGAATCTGAAAACCAGGCTGAACGTTGAAGGAATAAATACAGGAGTGGAGAGAAGCTGTTAATTCATGTGCCCGGAATCTCTCAAATCCAAATCAGCGACAGTGGCTATGAACTTCCTCATCATGTTAATGGAGAGAAAGCATGTGCTTCTTGAGGCCATGTTAGCCTTTCAGCATTTTGGGGGATCCTGACGAACGTGAGTGTGTCTTTCTTCATCCAGCTCCAGTGGCTGTTGGATAACTATGAAACCGCAGAAGGCGTGAGTCTCCCCAGAAGCTCTCTCTACAACCATTACCTTCGGCACTGCCAGGAGCACAAGCTGGACCCTGTGAATGCCGCCTCCTTTGGGAAGCTGATCCGCTCCGTGTTCATGGGCCTGCGGACGCGGCGGCTGGGCACCAGGTGGGTACATGGGGGTGCCCGGTAGCCCCACGCCCACCTGTCCTCCTGCGTCCTCTATACAGATATTGAGCTTTTGGAGAATGTGGTCTTTCTCCTTCTGCCTGCATGCCTCTGGGTGAACTTGGAGTTGTTCTGAATTGGCGGCAGCACGGGCCTGACCAGCCCGAGGCGTTGGCCATGGGCCATCTCTCTCCTGATGACAAGAACAAAGGCTTTGCTTCAGCACTCAGTGCTTCTTTAAAATTTTCCATAGTAACAGGTTTTCTTAAAAAGCAGCCTCTGGATTATCAAGTAGAGTTGGATTTATGATTTCTTGGTGCTTTCTGCTCTGCCTGGACCAGTCCACCACAGCAGCTCGCCCTTGGCCTGCAGCAGCCAGGGACTGCCATATGCTGCAGACTTACCCAGGCAGGAAACGAACACTCCTCCCACTAGAAAACAGCAGCCATACTCTATTCAAAGTGGGGGGCCTAGAGCACACAGAAGGGACCAAGAGAATGTTCTCTGCCACCCTCTGATCCTTTACAGAGAACATCCTTACAGAGCATCAATGGATAGAGGAGGGAAGGACGGGGGAGAAGGAGAGGAAGCCCCTGGTCTCTGGGGACACAGCCACCACTGCCTTTGGGGCCTCTCCAGACAGCTCATGCATGGCCTCCACCGTCAGAGTGTCCTGGATGCTGGCCTCAGGATTGGGGCTTTTCTCCCCCCTGCTTTCCAACTCCTCCTGGCACCAGCCAAGCTGCTACCTCATCCAGAAAGGACCCATGCTCCGCCCACTTGTCCCTATTGCCAGACGCATGTCTATCCTTCACTGCTTCTCTCCTGAGGAGCCCTTCTGGCCTGTTTTCTTAACCAAATTGTCTAAAGCCCTCTGATCATTCATTTCTCACATAATAAGCTACGATAGTGTTTCCCAAAGCGTTACCATTTCCTAGATCATGTTGTCAGATGACTAGGGGTCGGGGGTGAGGATGGTGATGCTGATGGTGGTGATGGTGATGATGGTGAAGATGATGATGATGATGGGATAGTGATGACGGTGGTGATGATGATGGTGGTGATGGTGATGATGACAGTGATGATGGTGAAGATGATGATGGGATAGTGATGACGGTGATGGTGATGATGGTGATGCTGATGATGGTGATGATGACAGTGATGATGGTGAAGATGATGATGATGGGATAGTGATGACAGTGATGATGGTGGTGATGGTGATGATGGTGATGGTGGTGGTGATGATGCTATGGTGGTGATGATGATGGTGATGATGGTGATATTGGTAATGATGGTGATGTTGGTAAAGATGATGATGATGGTGGTGATGTTGGTGATGATGGTGATGGTGGTGGTGATGATGATGATGGTGGTGATGGTGATAATGATGGTGATGGCGGTGATGCTGGTGATGATGCTGGTGATTGTGTTGATGGTGACGATGGTATGATGATGATGATAATGACGGTGATGCTGGTGATGATGATGGTGGTGAGGCCATGCCAGGTCAAACAAAGCTGGACTGCTTTTCCCACTGCAGGACTTCTCAGAGCCTTTAGAATACTAAAATGCAAGGGGGGGAAATCTCCGAGAGGCGGATGCCCAGTCCAGAATTTCCTAAACCCCTCTCTGATCATGAAACAGCCCGTGAACATTTCCCACATGGTCCAGGGAACACTGAACCTGAGCACCCAAAATGAAGGGCCAAGATAGAGCACTTGTCTTGTCATTCAGAACATCTGCAAGGAGAACTGACCCTGAGATGCTTGGTTTCTAGGGGCAACTCCAAGTATCATTACTATGGGATCCGCCTGAAACCAGATTCACCCTTGAACCGGCTGCAGGAGGACACCCAGTATATGGCCATGCGGCAACAGCCCATGCATCAGAAGCCAAGGTGGGTGACCTGGCCCAAAGCCAGCCTGAGGACTGACTTTCCTGCCCAAGGCAAGGGTTGGGTCTGAGTTTCACTTGGGAGAACATACAGAAAAGTGTCTCTCAAACATTAAATACATAGGGAGGAGGGAACTCTCCAAACTGTGATGGAAAAAATAGATTCCTATGAACCTCTGTCTCCAACGTCCTGGGAGAGCCAAGGCACAGGAAGCTGGGGATGCAACCTCATCCAGCTAACAGAGCCTTCGGATCTTTCTCTTTTTAAAAAAAAAATAGACATTATTTTTTAGAACAGTTTTAGGTTCCCAGCAAAATTGGGTAGAAAGTGCAGTTTTCCATATGTCCCCTGTGCTCAATGCACAGCCTCCCCCCCATCAACGTGGCACCAGAGCTATGTGTTGTGCCAACTGGCAAACCTACATCGACATATCATTACCACCTCAAGTCCATACTGGACATTAGGGGTCACTCTGGGTGCTCCATTCAAATGGGTTTGTACAAATGTATAATGACATGTATCCAGCATTACGGATCACACAGAGTAGTTTCACTGCCCTGAAAATGCTCTGTGTCCTGACTATTCATCCTTCCCTCCCCTCAACCTCCGGCAGCCACTGACCCTTCTACTGTCCCCATAGTTTTGCCTTTTCCAGAATATCATAGAGCTGGAATCCTAGATCTTTAATTTTCAACTATAGGGGGGAAAAAAAGAGAGAACACTGAAACTAACCCAAGAAGCCTGGAGAAAGAAGCTTATATACTTAAGTTGCTGCTTCTTCCTGACATTCTGATCCAATGGCTGGAAAGGCCTGGTCATTTTCTGGAATGTTCTCTTCTCTATCCATCACACACTGACTCATCTTTTAAGGCAGGGGTCAGCAAACCTTTCTGTAAAGGGCCAAAGAGCAAATATCTTAGGCTTTGCAGGCCACTCTGTCAAGACTATTCAGTCCTCCATGGTAGCATGAAAGCCGACACAGGTGATACAGAGACCAATGGGCGTGGCTGTGTGCCAATAAAACTTTATTCACAAAACAAGGAGCAGCACTGGCCCTCCACAGCTGGGATTTGCAGGCCCCTGGTTCATGGCCCCACTCAAATGTCACCTCCCTGGCAGTCCTGCAGTCACCTCTCCTTTCCTGCTTCCCTCTGTCCCTGGCTCCTCTCCAGAGTCCAGACTGCTCCACGTGGCACCTTCATAACTTGGCCCATCCGTGTGTGGCTAAGAACCCACTTTAGTGGCTCTAAGGCCATCCCAGGGACTCTAAACCACATGTCCAATCGCAGGAGTTGGAGGTCACAGAAGAGAGTCTCCAGGACATTCTCCAGCAGCCAACAGATAGGAGTGGAACCAACAGTCCATCCTGAAGCTATTTGTCCAGACCTGGACTCTGTAGCTTCTTGTTGTTGTTTGGTTTGGGGTTTGGGCCCCTACAAACACCCGTGAATCACGACACCAGGCAGAGTATTATCTTAGGAGCAGCTGTACATCTCATGGCGACAGGCTCGTGCCATTTGCGCTTGGAACCACCGCCCGAGTCAGGCAGTCCACACGTGTCTGAGAGGCTTTTCTCCATCCTCACGGGAAGCCTGGCCCCACTTTCCACAAGGAAAGGCGCTCCCCACTGGAGTTGGGTCCCCCCGCTCTTCCCACAGCACCACCATCACCACCTCGCAGCCGCCTGCTGGGCTCAAGGCACGCCGGGCCCTGGGGAGCCCTTCTTGGGGAATGTTTCCCGTTTGCCGCCAGGACAGGCTGTCCACTGCTTTCTGACTCAAGGCAAAAAAAAGTCCCAGAATTTCCTTTGAGACCATATAATAGTAAGATATTTGTGATTCTATATAAAGAAGTTCACTTATCTTCTAAGGGAGAAGTATTAGGGGGAAAAAAAATACACACACACACGCACACACACACAAGCAACCCTGAATATCCATCAGCAGATGAATGGATACGCCAATGTGTCCATCCAGACAACGGAATGTTACTCAGTCTTAAAAAGGAAGGACGCCTGACACCTGCCACGACATGGAGGGACCCTGAGGACACTGGGCTCAGTGAGAAGAGCCAGACCCAGAAGGACACATCCCACAGGACCCCACTCCCAGGAGGTCCCCAGAGGAGTCCCGTCCACAGAGACAGAGAGGAGAGGGTGGGAGCGGGGGCTGGGGCAAGGGGTGGGGAGTCCATGCTTCGTGGGGACAGGGTCTCTGTGTGAGGAGATGGAACGTTCTGGGGACACAGGATGGGGTGGTCTCAGGACGGCGTGAGTGTGCTTCACGCCGCTGAGCTGTGCACTTAGAGACAGTTACAATGGTGAATTTCATGTTGTGTGTATTTTACCACAAGTTTTTAAACATTACACACACACACACACCCACCCCAAACTGAATCCTGCTCAGTTCTGTGCTCCTTGAGCCCCCTTCGGGCCGTACAGCTAGGGCCTCGTGATGGCGCAGTGTCCCCTGCCCAGGTACCGGCCAGCCCAGAAGACAGACAGCCTCGGGGACAGTGGTTCGCATGGCAGCCTGCACAGCACACCAGAGCAGGCCATGGCCGCGCAGAGCCAGCACCACCAGCAGTACATAGGTGAGTGCCCCCCGCCCCGCGGGCAGGGCCTCCCGGGGAAGCTCCCGTGTCCACTCAGCTCTTCTGGGGCTCGCGGGTTTCAGCACCTGCAGCATCTGCAGGGGTGCTTGAAACAGTTGGCTTGTAGAATACCTCCTGACGTAGAAATGTTCTAGATCAACCTTTGTGGCATCCCCAAGATTTTAGAATAGTCAGCAGATGCCCCCAGAATGAGTGTGTAAAGTGACCATCAGGAAAAGAAGTAAAGAAAAGGAAATGCCCATCGGAAAGAAGACTGGATGTATTTTAAAACCTGTTGCCTCAGGACTTGGCTACCCTCCTCGGGTCTCTTCCTTGCTTCCCTGGAGCATTTACGATGCTCAGGACTCCTTAAAACTGGCTCTCCCGGGGCGCCTGGGTGGCTCAGTTGGTTAAGCGACTGCCTTCGGCTCAGGTCATGATCCTGGAGTCCCGGGATCGAGTCCCACATCGGGCTCCCTGCTCGGCAGGGGGTCTGCTTCTCCCTCTGACCCTCCTCCCTCTCATGCTCTCTGTCTCTCATTCTCTCTCTCGCAAATAAATAAAATCTTAAAAAAAAAAAAAATTAAAAAAAAAAAAACTGGCTCTCCCCTCCTGCTGGCCTGACCCACGGCTGCCTGGCCCTTCCCTGTGAGAGCCCCTCCCCTGCTGGTGCCACGGCCGCCCCGGGGAGCGCCTGACTCGCAGCCTGCCTCATGGGTTGCGCCCAGGGAGGCTCGCTGCAGTCAGCGTCCATGGGCACACACACCGAAGGCGTCAGTGGCCTTCATCTACGTTTAGTGTGTTTTTGGAGCCCAGACAGAACCCTTCAGGGAAGTAACTAGGGACAGCCATGGCTGGCTCCCTCCCCAGATTCACTGCCTGGGGTGGCCCCCACGCTGGGGTGATGGGAGCGCCCGCTGAGTGCCGGGGCCTGGGCTCAGGGCTCATCTGCATATTCACTGTCCCTGGGAGATGACAGTGTTTTCCCCATTCCGTCCCTGAGAAAACCAAAGCTTAAAAGTTGTGAGACCCAGGGCTGTGGAGCAGTCACTGGCAACCCTAACCCTGACCCTAATCCCCCAGCACATGGGCCTCCTATACGTGGCCCTTCTGCAGCTCGGCTAAGGCCCGTTTTCCTCCCAGATGTCTCTCACGTCTTCCCGGAGTTCCCAGCGCCCGACCTGGGCAGCGTCCTGCTGCAGGAGAGCATCACGCCGCACGACGTCAAGGCCCTGCAGCTGGTCTACCGGCGGCACTGCGAGGTGACTGCCCTCCCCCTGCCCCGCCCGGGGAGACCCTGGGGTCCCCCCAGGGCCGGGGTTGGAGAGCCGAGCGAGCCTGCCCTCCCCCCACAACCCGGTGAGGCGGTCAGCCTCCCGCGTCGCCAGAACTGCCAAACTCTCCAACATCACCAGGTGTCCCTGGGTGACCTGGAGGAGGAGGAAGAGGCGGGAGCGGCCCCCTGCTTCCTCTCGCCAAGTAGATAGAATCTCCCCCCTCTAAACCGTGGCACGTCTGTCTGTCCTCTCTTGGGGTCTCTCTCTGGATTTCAGGGGACCCCACTGCAGCTCTCCACGCTGCCCGCTTGGCATGTCCCGACAACACGTGATAGGCACACTTTTTAACACGCACACCCGTGAGGTCGACGGCTGTGTTTATTCGCAGGCAACTTTAGACGTCGTGGTGAACCTCCAGTTTCACTACATTGAGAAGCTGTGGCTTTCCTTCTGGAACTCAAAAGCCTCCTCGGGCGATGGCCCTGCCTCTCTACCTGCCAGGTAACTGCCCTCGCCCTGCCCCCGCCCCCAGTGGCCACGGAGCCACCAGCTCATTTCCCAGGACCCCGGCGCTAACCTGCAGGCTGCGGACACCCACACTGTGACCCACAGACAAATGCGTCCCCTTTCCAAGAATCGGCGCTCAGAGCCCCCTTCTGTGTGTGTGTGTGTGTGTGTGTGTGTGTGTGTGTGTGTGTGTATGTGGTTTCCACACTGACTGTGTTGCCCATTCCCTTGCTTCAGCACGAGACACTGTAGAGGGGACCCCATGCCGGCCCAAATAGGGGACATGTCATCCCCCGGCCACAGGCAGGGAAGGGGGCGGCGCGGGCCCACTGGGGAATGAGAGGTGGGGCGAGGTCTGTCCCGGGGGCCCTCTGACACCCTGCGGGCCGCGGCTCACCCCGGCTGTCCCGTCCCCCACAGCGACGGGGAACCTGAAGGCGCCGTCCTCCCGAAGGACAAGCTGGTGTCTCTGTGTAAATGCGAGCCCATTCTCAAGTGGATGAGGAACTGCGACCACATCCTGTACCAGGCCCTGGTGGAGATCCTCATCCCCGACGTGCTGCGGCCGGTGCCCAGTAAGCAGCTCTGTGGGCTGCTGTGCCCCCCCGGCACCCCTGTGCTTTCCCTGCCCTGCCCCCAGAACGAGGCCAAGCGGAGGGCCAGCTCGTGGCTCTGGGGAGGCCTGTCACCCTTGGGTCACCGCCCGCCAGCACTGGCCCGGGCTTTGGCGTGCTCGGTGCTGCGGGGCTCCCAGTGACACTCCAGTCTCCAAGTTCCTCTGGGACCCGGGATGCCCCCCAGGAGATCCCCAGAGTGGGGCCGAGGTCACGGGATAGCCCTACCCCTCCCTGTCTGCACGTTTGCTGAAAGCCCTGGGAGGGTCTCCACCCGCTGTGCCCCTCTGCCTCCAGGGCCTCCCCGCAGGAGGCATGCCCTGCCAGCCCCTTATAGGCTCTCCCTTGCAGCCCCCAGGGTCCTGAGGGTAGAAGCCCCGGAGTGAGGATGCTGGGCCCTGAGGCCTCACGCTTAAGGAATGACTGCGGGGGGGGGGGGGGGGGGGCAGAGCATGGGTACACCTGGTGGTGACCTATCGGTTTTTGTGCCCTTTGGCACGACGGAAACTTCGGTCTTTCTTAATGAACTGGTCTGCTGCTTTTGTGCCACAAAATGGGAAACAGCCAAACCGCTGCGCTTCTCCTTTGGGCTTGCCCGCCCCGGAGCTGTTCACCGCAATGCGCAGTTAGAGTCTCCGTGTTCAGGTTTGGGTTGGGGTATATTTGCTTTTACATTTTTGAAGTTTTTTCTTTTTAAACAGTCTGATTTGTTTCTTATTTGCCAGCACCTCACAATAAACTCGGAAGTTGGTGGAAGATCTGTACATGCATGTGTGTGGGTCAGGGCTTCTCCTCAGCACTGTGGACTGTTCTCTGTAATGCTGGGCCGTCCTGGGCACTAAAGGGGGGGTTGAGCCCAGCCCCCACCCGCTCGATGCTGGAGCTTCCCCCACTGGGACGACCACAGATGTCTGTACACACCCCCCAGTGTCCCCGGGGGCAGAGTCGCGCTGGGTGAGGGGACCACTAAGGAAGGAGGCAGAGGAACAGAGATGAAGGCACTGGGTGGCCCCAATTCTCACCCGGCGCCTCCCTCACTAAATGCCCTACGTTCTCCCTGGTCCCTCGTCCATGTGTGCTCAGCCGCCTTTCTCTTGCTCCAACAGCTTCATTGCATGTGCGCCTCTTCCATTCCTGCTGATCCTGATGGGGATCAGGACTGCCTTTCTCACTGTGTCATGGCTTGTGTCCCCCAGGTACCTTGACACAGGCCATCCGTAATTTTGCCAAGAGCTTGGAAGGCTGGTTGACGAACGCCATGAGAGACTTCCCACAGCAGGTCATCCAGACCAAGGTAACCGCTCTGCTCTGGGGGGCAGCTGGGAAGGGCTCAGGGAGGGGCTCTTGGCCCTGTGCCCAGGCAAAGCAGGCCGCTCCCGAGGGTCCTGAGGACCATGAGTCCCCTGCCCCCCACGAAGCCTCGAGGATGCTGGCAATGTGGGACGGACACTCGCAGGGAGGGGCCCAACAGAAGCTGTCATTTGCTGTGATGCATTTGGGTGGATTCAGAACAGATAGAATGTTTCTGTGCACCTCACGGGCGGGAGGGTTTAAACTCCTTGCTGTCACCCTTACTGCAATAGTCTTGGCCGCAAAGCAGAATTTAAAATGTGGAGAGTGGGCCTCCATGCGCAGAAGAGAGTGACGGCTGCTCTCGCAAGCGCCGCTTAGAGACCTGCGCACAGGTGAGGCCGCGCTCCAAGACGGGCCGCCCTGACCGCGGTCTGGAACAATCTGTCCGACCAGTGACTCAAACCTCAGGGTGCGGGGCGCCTGGGGCTCAGTCGGCTGAGCGTCTGCCTTCAGCTCAGCTCGTGATCCCAGGGTCCTGGGATCGAGCCCCGCGTGGGGCTCCCTGCACAGCGGAGAGCCTGCTTCTCCCTCTGCCTGCCGCTCCCCCTGCTTGTGCACGCACGCGCTCCCTCTCTAATAAATAAATAAAATCTTAACAACAAAAAAAAGAAACATAGCCATGCTTATTAAAAAAAAACCAAGTGGGTAAAATCGCAGATTCCCAGGCCCCGGCCCCACCAAGCTTGATCCAGTGGCACCCAGGGATCCGTATTCCCCCGCCCCGGCCGCTCCAGAGAGCCGAAGGAATTCTAGAAACAGCGGCGTCAGCACCCTGTCCCGGGTGCTAATTCAGCGACGCTATGGCGTCTGCTCTAGATGCCAAGATGCCTCAGGAGGTTCGTGTCCTTCGCTTATTCTCACTCTTCGGGTCCTTGAGACCGTCGGAAGGGTGGGTCCCCCCTCCCTCCCCTCCGCACTGTCCCGGAGCCCACGATCCCCTCCACAGAGAGGAGAGAATGCGCTCTCCCCCGCACCTCACCGTCTGCACCTCCCCCGGCCACAGGTCGGCGTGGTCAGCGCCTTTGCCCAGACCCTGCGCAGATACACGTCGCTCAACCACCTCGCTCAGGCGGCGCGCGCTGTGCTGCAGAACACCTCCCAGATCAACCAGATGCTCAGTGACCTCAACCGCGTGGACTTCGCCAACGTGCAGGTGACTTTCTCCAATGCAATTCCCCATGACCTGGGATGGGGCGTGGGGACCGGGCTGCAGATCAGCGACCCCCACCCCGCCTTCTAGCCTCGAGAAAAAGGCTCAAAACCACAAAATGCAACCCGCAGCAAAACCCAGTATGCATGAGAACAGGGTCAGGGCGGAAGCCCCCTCCCTGCAGCCCCCCAGGCCTCCAGGTGCTGGGACCCACACCTTGGGTCACCCTCCTTAAGAATCTACCTTCCTGGGCGCCTGGGTGGCTCAGTTGGTTAAGCGACTGCCTTCGGCTCAGGTCATGATCCTGGAGTCCTGGGATCGAGTCCCGCATCGGGCTCCCTGCTCGGCAGGGAGTCTGCTTCTCCCTCTGACCCTCCTCCCTCTCAAACTCTCTGTCTCTCATTCTCTCTCTCTCAAATAAATAAATAAAATCTTTAAAAAAAAAAAAAAAAAGAATCTACCTTCCTGCTGCCATTTTCACAGCTCTCTCCTCTGGGCTCAGAAAAGTGCAGGCTGTGTTCCTGCGCGTCCTGCCTCAGTGATACTCACGCTGAGTTCAGGCTCTGAATTCATCCGCTAAATAAACACACACACCTTTAGAGAAAGGAGCACTTAAAACACCACAAACACACGGTGTGTGGTCTGAGCTTTGGCCCCAGGAAACATGGGTTTCCGCGTTTGGAACCAGGGCAGGCTCCCCCTCTGGCTGTCCGTCTGTCCGGCTCCACCCCGGGGGCTCAAGTGGCAGCCGGCAAAGGCCCAGAGTGGGTGCTGGCCCCCATGCTCCCCCCGCACCCCACACGGCGCTGGGCCGGGGGTGGGGGTGGGGGGCCACCCTGACCTGCCGCCCACGCCCCGCAGGAGCAGGCCTCGTGGGTGTGCCAGTGTGAGGAGAGCATGGTGCAGCGGCTGGAGCAGGACTTCAAGCTGACCCTGCAGCAGCAGAGCTCCCTGGACCAGTGGGCCAGCTGGCTGGACAACGTGGTCACCCAGGTCCTGAAGCAGCATGCCGGCAGCCCCAGCTTCCCCAAGGCTGCCCGCCAGTTCCTTCTGAAATGGTCCTTTTACAGGTAAGTCCGGCTTGGTTTCCGAGAGAACCCAGGGAAGGCGGGCATGGTGGGCTCCGAAGGTCCAGCGGCCCGCTCACCAGGCTCCCGGGGCAGGCACCGTGTGCTGACGGAGACAGCCTGCAACTTTTCTTTCCAGACCTGTGCTCTCCTCTGGCTGACATGAGGCATTCGGGAGAAGGGCTGGTGCAGCATTAACGGCCAAGCCACGGCTCCCCGGGTGGGGGAAGGGGCACGCAGAGACATCCCCCTCCACTCCCCCACCCCCCGCTGGGGACCCAAAATCCGAGTTCGCTTGTTTACCTTTAGGGGGCTTGGCCATACAGAGCCAAGGAGCTTCTGAGGAGAAAACAGCCCAAATCCCAAGCCGTTCCACTCTGTCCACTGACTCGGCCTTTGGGTTCACACACGTTCAAGCGACCTTTGCTTTCCACATGCTGGTCTGGACGTGGTGGTCAGCACCTGGCTTCCCTCCTTGGCTGCCTTTGCTAAGCCGTCTCAGATCCACAGCCTGCTGAAGCCACCTCTCTTTCCCCCACTGCCAAACCAAGTGCCTTAAGAGTGCATCTACGCGCCGGCCCAGGAGGACGTGCGAAGCCTTAAGTATAATGTCATCAGCTGCTCTTACCGACTCACCTGCACACCCCATCGTTCCCACACAAGCACAGAGTGTCAGCCTGTTAAAAAAAAAAATAACAGGGCACGCTAACATTTTCAAAAGTTGATTGGAGCAGCCCCAACCCGCAGGTGCTCAGTGAGCGAGGGGAGAGGTGTTTACAGAGAATTTGCGGGAGCAAAGCAAGGAAATGAGGTGATTGGCTTGAGCTTGAGCTTCGCTGCTGCCACTGTGGAGGGGGGAGCCTGGCCCTTCGTGGCTGGTGGTTCGAGGGTTCCCTCAGAATCGCACACGTCACCTCCAGCTTGGTTCTGGGATGCTTGGGCCACACGGCGTCAGAGCTACTGCTGTGCAGGGCCCCCTGCTTGGTGACTCTGTCGGGGGCTCACACACATCTCCTCCTGCCTTGTCCCCTCATGGTTCTTTTGCTACCACAGCGATGAGTGGGGAAGCTCTGAGGTGGGGCAGTCGGGTGTTTGGGGTCGGGTGCCAAGTGATCTCATCCCTTTAGATCAGGGGCCGCTTTTTCTGTGAAGAATCAGATAGTAAGTATTTCCAAGAAATAAATAAACTTTTATCGGCACACAACATGTAAATGAACAGGCATGACCAATGTGCCAATAAAACTTTATTTATGGACACCAAACTGAATTTCAGGTACTTTTCACGGGTCGTGAAACATAATTCTTCTTTTGACTGTGTCTCCGACCATTTAAACCTGTAAAACCCATTGTTAGTTCGCGGGATGTACAGGAGTGGGCAGTGGGCTGGATCTGGTCTGGATTTGGGGCCATACGTCCCCAGCCCCTGCTGCAAATGAAAGAGGCGGAAGCTCCCTGACGTTCTGTCTTGTTTTAGGCACCTAAACCACTGACTGAGGAGCCAAGGCTGGATGGGAGGGAATCCCAGGAGGAGGGAAGGCCGGGAAAGGCTGCCCGCCGTGGGCGAGTCGTAAGGGCACTACGACTGACCACAGGCCATTGGCTAAGGCTTGTGTCAGACAGAGACAATGTCCCGTCTCCACGGCCCCCTGCTTAGAGCTGACCGCCCCGCCCGCCTCCCCTCCACCCCTGCCTGTCACAACGGACACAGGGGCGGTCTGGGTGGCTGGCAGGCCCCTCGTGGGATCTATGGGCCCCCCCCCCCCAAAAAGCCTGGCCCGACTGCCTGCCTGCGAGTCCATGCTCCCCGGAAGTCCCCAGCCTCTGTCTGTCCATCCCCCCAGCTCCATGGTGATCCGCGACCTCACGCTACGCAGCGCCGCCAGCTTTGGCTCCTTCCACCTGATCCGCCTGCTCTATGACGAGTACATGTTCTACCTGGTGGAGCACCGTGTCGCCGAGGCGACCGGAGAGACGCCCATTGCTGTGATGGGAGAGGTGAGGGCCCCTCCTGCCCTGGGGACCCCGGCACGCCATGGGCAGTGTGTGTGACACAGTGGACGGCCCAAAGAGAAAACACTCACAGGAGGCCTGTGGGTGGGAAAGCGCTCGCAGGCTGGAGCCCACTGGCCTGGGTTCAGCCCTGGCCCCTCCGCCTCCTAGAGCGTTCCTGCCCCTGAAATGAGACCTGGAACACCCGGCCCGTGGGAGGTCTCCTGTTGGAACGGACATATAAAATGTACCATTCTGGCCATTTTAAAGTGAACGATTCAGTGGCATTTAGTACACTAAGAGTTGTGCAGCCACCACTTCTAAGTCCAGAACATTCCATCACCCCAAAGGCAAACCCCACCCCTATCAGCAGTCACCACCATCCCTCTCCCCAGGCGCTGGCACCCACCACCCTGCTTTCTGCCAGGATCTGCCTGTTGTGGGCGCCATACCCGGGTGGAATCATACGTGGGTGTGGCCTTTCTTATCTGGCATCTGTCACTCCACATCATCTTTGCAAGATGCAGCCGCACTGTAGCGCGGATCATTGCCTCACTGCTTCTGTGGCCAGATAATATTTCCTTGCACGGACAGTCCACATTTGGCTTTACCTGTTCATATGCTGATGATCACATGGGTTGTTTACAGCTTTGCGCTGCTGTGGGCACACATTCTTGTTTGAATACCTGTGTTCACTTCTTTTGAGTACATTCCTAGGAGCAGAATTGCCGGGTCATGTGGGGTTGTTTTGAGGAAAAAATGAGGTGATGCCTAGAGAGCTTTTAGTACATAATAAGCCTGTCACCTTTAGAGGCCACAGTCCCTGTCCTTTCAGTGGCCTGAGCAGTCAGCACCCACTCAGCCCTCCAGCAGCTCCCAGGCAAGACCCAGAAGGTGCCAGAGGGGACACACCAGCATCAGCGCCACTTCTCATGGGGGAACCACTCTCCTTTACAAGCGAAGCCTGTGTTAACTACAGATAGAGGACAGTGCTGACATTCACCAGGACCAGGCCCCTCTGTGGAGGCCCCTGACTCTGGGCTTCTCTCTTTCAGTTCAACGATCTCGCTTCCCTATCGCTGACACTGCTCGATAAAGGTGGGTGTGTCCGTGGCTTTTCCGTGAGGCTCTCCCAGGGGCTATTCCTCCCACCCTGGGCCTAGTAGACATCGAGGCAGCTCCCAGGGTGGGTTTGAGGGCCTTCAGGAGCTGGCATCCAGACAGGCTGGTGAGGCCTGGGCAGCAGCAGGTGTCCCAGTGATGCTTATGCGGGCCTGGCCCCTGCTGGGGCTCAGAGGAGCAGCCCTGCACCTCCTTCTTGGGTGGGTGCTTTGGGATGCCATCTAATCCTGCTCCCCAGGCACCTCCACATCAGGCCCAGGAGCAGGGCCACAGTCCTGGGCTGCCTGCATCCACTTGCCCCTACCCCAACCCATTCCCTGCCCCACAGGGTAGGGGGCACCAACTGCTGAGGGGGACCCTGCCAAGAATGTGACCCAGCAAATGGACACTGGTCAAGGGAGCTCTCCAGGAAGAAGGCCTCCCTGGGCACTGCAGGGCAGTGTCCACACCTGTGCACCTCTCTGAGTATGTGCTTCTCTCTCCCTCTCCTTCCTGCGCCCACACTCCTCATCCGCAACGCTAACCCTGCAGATGACCTCCGCGAGGATCGTGGCCGTGAGGCCAACTCTGACGCCCGCAGCCTGGGCGAGCCCCTGGTGAAGCGGGAGCGCAGTGACCCGAACCACTCCCTGCAGGGCATCTAGCTCTGCGGTGCCTTCCCCAGGCTCCAGACCGGGCCCCTCGAGCTCTACTGTAATAGTGCCTCTTAGATGACGTGACCTTTGCTCTGACTCACGGGGGCGCCCTCCAGAAGAAAAACCCTCGTGAACCACAACAGAAGGTCACATTGGGTTCCCGAGTGCCTGAGCTGCTCACCCGGTGCCTCCTGGGTCATCTTTTCCTTCTGAGTGTTCTTCTCTCCTCTGCCGGACCATGAACTTTGGTCCAAGTCTACCCATCCCGCCTGAGAGCTGAAAGGGGCCACGATGGACGAGCGGGCACCTCCACATTGGGCTTCTCCTCGGATCAGCTGCTTCCAGCTTCCACCATTATTTTTTAAAACTCAGATCCCAGGAGGGAAGGGGTGTCCTGCAGCTGTTGGGCAGTCCTGAGCTGACCGGTGTCCACAGAGCCCCCTGCCTTGGTGCCCTGTGGTGGGAAGGGACCTTCTCCGTGCTGTGCCCAGGGCCTCCTGCCCTGCTGGCTGTGCTGAGGCATGGAGGCCGGCCCACAGGCCCACAGGAGCCCCATCTGCAGACACCTAACATCCCCAGAGGCAGCTGTCAATCGCCATGGCCCCATGTGGCCCAGAGAACCAGTCACGGAAATGGGCCGCCCATGCCAAGACATAGTGGTGTCTTTAAGAACCAAGACCAGAAGTTTTATCAGCAACTGGAAGGATTTGGGTTCTGTCCAAGGTCACAGCCAATGTCAAGCCAAACTGCCAGGTCTGGAATGAGTTTGTTCCAAGGAGGCTGGGTGGTTGGTGTTTCAGTGGTGTCTTCAGAGAGCAGCCATCGGGCCAAGCCTGCCTGGCTCCTGCCGTGTAGAATCTTCTGGAATGCCTGCCTTTAAATTAGCAATCCTGGAGCACTTTGACCCGGGGCAAGTCCCATCTTGAACTGCTCAAAGTCAACACTCTTCTCTGGGCTAAATGAATCCTGAGGACTTGCACAGCCCTTGAACTTTGAACACTCCGGATCCAGATCCGCTGTAACACATCGCACTTGGTTAGCTCCATGCAAGAGTCCTGCCCCCAAACCAACTGCAAAGAAGAAAGACAAACCTCTGGTCTAGGAAGCACCATCTTATGAAATGCAATAGTTTCTCCTTTTGGAAATATGTTTATACCAATAGTTTTGTGCTCTAATTGTTATTAGAACGTTTCTTATGAACATGTATATTGCAGTATATTCAGTCCCCAATATTTTTTTTCTCATTCACACAGAAGGTACTAATGTAAACTCACGTGGCCTTTAAAAAGCTTACTTCCCAACAAGCAGGAGCGCTGGGCACTCCTAGGCCCACACCAGGTGTGCAGGGCGGTGTGGAGGGGAAAGACAGGAAAGCTAGGCGCTTGTCTTAGAAACCAGAAGTCTATCCTCATCACGACGTTTCTCTGGTTTTACAGTTCAAGACTTAGATGAAGTCAGACAGAAAGAATGTCTTTAAAATATATATATCTCCTCTCCTGGGAGACATTTAAGCTCACAGTTCTCGGATTGTAATGGCCTGCCTTGTCTTCCACGGGGGGTGAGCAGTACAAACCGGGTTTCCGCCTTACGCTCCTGCCTTTGCAGGATTCCATAAGGGACAATACAAATGACGGTAAAGACACGCGCCTTCCAAGCCCGTTCTTGTTTTTCATGGCATTGAACACACGCGATCCACACTCCAGCTTCTCCCCGACAAACACACACACACACGGTGGCCTGGGAGGATGCAGGCCTCCCTTCAGGCCAGTCCCCTGCCCTGGACAGCCAACCTGGCCGGGCTCCTGCCCTGCGAGGCTCCAAGGAGAAGCAGTGGCCTCCAGCACTTTGTTCTTGACTCTGGGGAGTGTTCCAGAAGGAGCAGATTCCCTGAGCTTCATTTGGCAAGGCCAGCTCTGGGCTAGAGATGACAAGAAAACAATTCTCAGCCCAGGATGGTCAAGACTATTTGTAAGCAGACTAGACTTACTCAGATATGGCAGAATAAACCCCGGCTCCAGGCACTGATGAAACCCACCAGTTGTTCCCAGGGCTTATTCGGTAGATGGGTGGGGGGCCAAACTTGGGACGAATCACTGCACGAGCTTGTTCTAAAATGGCCAAGTCCTGGGCCCCATCCACAGAGAGGCTGCCTGGTGGGATTACCATGGGGAATCCGAGTTGTTTGGACTTCCCCTCTGGAGGAGTTGGAGGGGCTCTGACACAGGGGATTATAGGACTTTGAAGAAACCCTGCAGAGGAGACCAACAGGCTCAGGAACCAGGAACGGCCCACGGATGGGAAGATGTTCCAGAAATGTGGGACACAATTCCTGGTCAGCCACCCCTAAAAAGTTGCTCCTCCGTGCCAGGCCAGCACCCCACGTGCCCCAGAGATGCTCAGCCCTGGCCCCAGCCCAGGCCCATCTGTCCCCAGTAGAGGCCCTGAGGCCCCCCGGTGACACTAAAATCGTCTACTACTTCCCTGGGCTGGGACCTCCAAGGGCCTGCATGCGGCTTAATGCTCTGCCATCACAGTCTTGAAATTCTTACTAGTTTTTGAACAAAGGGCCCACGCTTTCATTTTGCGCTGGGCCCCGGTGCAAATTTTGTGGCCAGTCTTGGGAAACTCCCAGGATACAACCATGCAGACTCCCCTTCAGCTGGGCGGCCAGGCCCTGTCTCTGTGGCGAGTCCCTGCCAGGCTCTGAGAACCCAGCGGAACCCCGACTCGCCCCAGCCGCTCGTGGTTCACGATTGCAGGCCCTCTCCAGCCTGAGACCCCTGAGCAGTGCCAGCCCTTGCACCAAGCAGCAGCCACCCCCAGCCCGCCCTGTCTGAGAGCCAGGCCCGGTGCTGGGGTGGCAGGGTCCCTGGAGAAGGAGAGCCAGGCCCTGCTCATGGGCCAGAGTGGCTGGTGACGGAGTGAGCACAGGTGATGCCTCCATGACCACCGTCCCAGGAGCCAGAGAGGAGATGAGCAGGACAGACTGCTGAAGGCCCACAGGCTATCAAGTCCCTCAGGGCAGAGGGCCAAACAACAAAGGGAACCTAGTCCCACCAAGAGCCTCTGGGAGGTTCTAATCACAATGGCTCCACACTAGATGCTTCTGTCCAATCTCCTCTTTTTGATAGTAGGTGTTACCCACACTGTACACATGGGAAAACTGAAGCTACCTGCTGGAATGCAGATATGACGGCTGGAGCATCAACAGCCATTTTAGACCTTGAGGTGGACTCCTATAATAAGGATGGCAAAGCAATGAGACAGAAGGAGCCTGGATCCCTGGTGATCATGGAGCTGCATTACAATCCTGATGACCCGCAGAGTTCAGTAAGCCGCGGGGGGGGGGGGGGGGGCAGGGGAACCCACAGATGTTCTGCCTCTGGGAACTCTCTGGTAGCAAGAACTCTGAAGCAAGCTGTGAGGTACACCCCCCCACACACACATACACATACACACACTCCAGCTGTGGGTGTGCTAAGAAGGGAGAGACTCCCTAGCTGAGGGTGTCACCCCTCCACCACTTTTCCTCCCACAGCTCAGGCTGTTGCCGTCTGCTCCCAGCTCCCACTCCAGAGCTTCATCCTTCCACACCTTCTGTGACCCGGTCCATACCCAAATGGAAATGCCCCTCCACGTGCTGCTGACTTGCCCCACAGTGGCCCGGCCCACAACTGCTCAGAGGTGTGTGGGTGCCTCGCCCTCCACACAGCAAAATAGGAGCTCAGCATCTGACCGTTCGGGCCTCTTCCTCGTGCCTCCATCACGGCGCTGCCCACCATCCATCCAACCACCCAGACCAGAAACCCAGGGCCACCTTCATTGCCCACACCCCTCCTACTTCCCCAAAATGCCCATAACACGGTCACTCTCTCCTTCCTCCTTGCCACTCCCCAACTCCTCCTGGCCGGGAAAGGAAGCATGGTAGGGGAAATAGGGCTAGGCTATGCAGGTTTGAGTGCCAACTCCACGGTCACGGGCTGTGTCCTCAGGTATATTACAAATGACCCTTCAACAACATGGGGGTTAAAGGCGCCAACGCTCCTTGCGGCCAGAAAGTGCACACATATAACTTTTGACCCCCCAACAACTTAACTAATGGCCTACTAGTGACTGGAAGCCTTACCAATAAACAGTCAATTAACCCATGTTTTGTATATTATATGTATTATCTACTGTATTCTCAAAGCAAGCCAGAGAAAAGAAAATGTTATTAAGGAAACCATAAGGAAGAGAAAATAACATTTACAGCACTGTACTGAATTTATTGATATAAGTCTGCATATAAGTGGACCCACGCAGCTCAAACCCATGGTGTTCAAGGGTCAGCTGTACTTAAATCAGTTTCTCCATCTGCAAAAAAAGGTAATAAAAAGGCCTACCTCACAGCCTTGTGAGCTTTAAATAAATTAATACTTAGTACTGGAGTAAGCGTTCCACAATTGTGTCTCGGCCTCGGCACTGTGGACGCTTGGGACCAGACCATTCTTGCTGGTGGGGCGTGCTGGGCACTGTGGGATGTGGAGCAGCATCCCCGGCCTCACCCACCCCCTGCCAAGCGCACCTTCCCTCCCCCAGTCATGACAATCACAGATGTCTCCAGATATCACCCAGTGGCCCCTGGAGTGGGGCAGAACGGACCCCGGGTGAGAACCACTGGGTGAGAGCACTATCGTGATGACCAGCTCCCTGCATCTTTTGTACCTTGGCAACCACATCACTTATCACTTGTCTTTCTCTCTCCACACAAACCCTTTGCCCACTCAATGCTCTTATTTCTTGCTCTTGGAACTCAGCCCACGATCTCATCTGGGGCTCTTTCACCTTCACTGGACTTCCCACCTAACCTCCACGCCTTCACGCACACACCTGCCTCTTTAGTGCTTCTCTTGATTGACACCTCCTCCAGGAAGCCTTCCTGGAAGCTCTCCCACTAGATTAGGATCCTTTATACCCCGCCTTTCCCATAAGCACTGTGGGTGAGTAGCTCTCGTCTGCCTTGCTTGCTCAATACCGTATCTCCCCAAATCTAACACAGTGTATACGTAGGTTCAGCAAACATTTAGTGACTGAGTGAAGGTTTCTGGGAGAAGGTACTATTCATGGTAATCATGGGAAGGTAGGGGAAAGGAGGAGAAAAAACACATGGAAGAACACTAAGGAATGGCCAAACGAAAGAAAAATCCATTCAGAAGAGGCCACCACCAGAATTATTTTTCCTTATCAGAACTGGACTTTAGAAAAATTTATTCTGGTACAGTGGATTATACATAAGCGGGAAGCAAGGAGGCCAGTTAGGTACTTGAGAAGATGGCACAAGTGAGGGGTAGGGAGTGGGGGTAGTGGAGACGGGGTGGTGGAGACAGCAGGGGAGGGGAGTGGGCAGAAGCAAGAGGTCCACTAGAGCCCCCCCCCCGCCGCCGTGCCTAACAGCAGATCGAGTGGGTTTTGAAATCAAGTTGATGGGTTATGACCAGTTTAGTCTTTTTTTTTTTTTAATGGACCAGGATAGAAGTAGAAAACATGAGAAGTATTGATGGGATAAAGACAAACCTAACTTTGTAAAGTTTTTGTTTCAGTATTATGTATTACGTGCATATACATACACAGATGGCATTAGGCCGCCACATAAGCCTAATGTACAATGTACTGGATTCATGAAATGTACTGGATACGTATTATGTGTCAAAAGCCACAAGTACTAACTGGTAATTCTCAACCTATTTTGCGGTCATGGGTCTCTTCTAGAATCCTCTGTGATAGATGTTTGTGGGGTTTTGCCATCCAGCATCCATTCCACCTTCTTTTGGAATAACACCCTGATTTCCTTTTGAGGAATGACCTTTCTCCCATGAATTTAAATACCACCTCTACATGGGCACTGGAGGGAATGGGCTTAGCATATGTGGGGAGCAGTGAGACCAGTATGGCTGGCTATAAGGTGAGTGAGCAGGGCAGGAGGGAGACATGGAGGGCTTCCTAGATGCTAGCCAGGACTTAGGGTTTCATTCCAGGAGTGAGAGGCCCATAACCTCAAAATAGATTGAGAGCTCCCCTCCATCAGCTCTCAGATGTATGACTGTCCACCCAACACCTCCACTTGGATATCTCGAATGGCAAATGGCATCTCAGACCAGCAGCTGGGCACCTAGAAGAGTCGATAATAAATAGTTGGAGGCATAAACTGGATAGTCATAAACTGGATAGATGGGGAAAGCAGGGTGGGGGGCACAAGGTAATAAGTGCCCCACCATGCTGGACCCATCCAACACTTTCTCCTATTAGTCTGAATTATGAGCTGCATGTAAGACTGAAAGCAACAGAAGTGTGGGGGTTCTCCGAGAGGTGCCGCACCCACCCTGCTAAACTGGCTGTCAAGACCCACTGGAGCGTGCCCAGTTTCTTCTTTTCCCCCTTAGGAGCATCTTCATAACTTTCCAACAAATTCTCCCTTTGCTTAAATTTGCCAGAAGTGTTTTTGGGTTTGCAACCAAATCGACACACCCTCAGTACCCATGAATTTTGCAGTCAGATTCAGAAGGGATTCTCTGACCTCCCCAAAGTCCTCCCAGGATGGAGAGGCACTGTTTCAGAGGCCGACTGGGAGTATAGGTGCAGTGCAACCAAGACAGGCTCCGTCTCCGCTGGTGCAGCCAGCACCTACCAGACCTGGTTCATGGAAGATGCCAGACCCCCAACTGAGACCCCCCCCCCAACTGACACAGAGCCTGAGTCCCCAACAAGTTCAGTTACTTAGAAAGAACTGAACAGCTTCCCAATCCTCTGCCGCCCCCCAGTGGTCACTCTGTGACATGGCCTCTTCCTTTTCCCCTGGGGGGACACAGAGCTGGGATTTTTGCCTAAACTGGAGGCAGTTTTGTTTACTAAATTGCAACAATGCAAGATAGGAAAGACCACAAGCAACAGATTGAATGAGCTAGCTTCCTTCTTTCCCTCCTCTGCCTCCCCTTCTCTTCCTCAAATATTCCCTATTTATTTACATAGATTCAGAGTATCTCCCCAAGAGATACTCAGTAATTACAATGGGAAAAGTAGTAACTTGGCAGAGGCTATCTAAACCAAGTGATCTGAATTATCATCACAAATGGTACAAACGCACTGAGACAGACACATCACTCCTGTGCTATTCCTGCCCAAAATTGGTAATCTGAGTTTAATCATGAGGAAACGTGAATCAAACCCAAAATTAAGGGGCATTCTACCAAATAACTGGGAGTACTCACTACCAGTGTCACGGTCAAGAAAAAAGACTGAAGAACTGATCCAGACTGAAGGAGACTGAGAAATGATATCTCAATGCAACGTGGGATCCTGGACTGGATCCTGGGACAGGAAAAGAAATCATTAGTGATGAATGGTTGAAATTTAGATAAGATTTGTATATTAATGAATGGAATTGCATCAATGTGAATTTCTTAGTTTTGGTCAGTCACTGCACTGTGGTTATGTAAGATGTTAATATTTGGGGAAGCTTGATGAAGACTCAAGTAGGAAAGACGTTAGGGTTCAAAGCTGACAGCCAAGAAAGAATTCTTGAGATGCCTTTGGTACAAAAAGGTGGTTTTATTAAAGCACACAAGGACAGGACCCATGGGCAGAAAGAGCTGCACAGGGGTCATGAGGAGTGGCGCATTATATACTTCAAGTCGGGAGGGGGTTAGGGATAGCGTTAAGTCTCTAAAGAATTCTGGAAGCAAGGTTTTCAGGACCTTGGGGGGGTAGCTATTGTTAGGAAAAGGTCATTTATTACTGTCTAATAAAACCTTAGTCATGAGACCCTTCAGATGTATATCGATGGGTCATATGCTTGGGGAGTGATTGCCAACATGTATCTTGGGGTGGGGTAGAGATAAAGGAAGTTTTGAAAGGAATTTTTTTTTAATTTTATTTATTTATTTAACAGAGAGAGAGACAGCAAGAGAGGGAACACAAGCAGGGGGAGTGGGAGAGGGCGAAGCAGGCTCCCCACTGAGCAGGGAGCCCGACGCGGGGCTCGATACCAGGACCCTGCGATCATGACCTGAGCAGAAGGCAGACAATGAATGAGCCCCCCAGGAGTCCCGAAAGGAATTTTTATATGTTAAAGTAGACATACAAGATCCTGGGGTCGGGCTAAGATTGCCTTTTGCCCTTAGCAAAGTATTAACATTGAGGCAGTTGCGTCCCTAGAGGAATGTCACCCTGCCTGTTTCAAGGACTTGTCAATAGGCTGTAAGTAGTAAGGAAATTTAGTAATTTTCTTTTGCCTTTGTTTACCACATCAAAGACTATATGGAATTCTTTGTGCTATTTTTGCAACTTTTTCATTTAAACCTATATTTTAAATTGAAAAGTTAAATTTGTAAAAATTACAAGTAACATAGAATAAGTATTTCCTCCCAATTCCATACTATATTTAGCTGCTGAAGAATATGGGAGTGAGGGAAGCTGATGCACCCAGCTTGGGTCAGAGGCCCCCCCCATCAGCATTAGCATCGGCCACATCGGACATCCTCCTGTCATGAACTCCACCTGTGGACTGGGGGAGGACGGGGAAGGGTGCTGAGTGGAGGAGGCAACCCAGGATGACTCCCCCTGCCCTCACTTGACTCTGAGCTCCCTGCGGGTGGGGAACTGTGTAGCTGATTAATCTATGGGGCCTCAATCTCAGCATGGGGCTGGGCACAGAGCAAATACCTGCCCATGATGGGAAGATGAGAACCTAATTGCAGCTGTGAAGGCCCTTTTTACTGGAGACCAACTACAGAAGCCATTAAGAACATGGCTGTGAAGGGAAGTTCACAGTTCTCAGAGCACAGCCAGGGCTCAGGCAGTCCTCGAACTTGTCTCTTGGTGAGCCAAGGAGGAAGCAGGCAGCTGAGAAGCCAGTCGATCAGCAGTTTAGGGTAAATCATTTGGATCCTTCCATTTCCCACTCCCAACCTTTATATTAGGAAAAACTCCAAACTCATTGCTGTGGCTTACAAGGTCCTACATGCCCCCTCCCTGACCTCGTTTCCTCACTCTGCCCTGGCCACACTGAACTCCTCATGGCTCCTCCAGCTCACCAAGCTGGTTCCTGCCTCAGGACCTTTGTACTCGCAGATCTTCTACTAAGTGTCACCTCCTCAGAGAGGACTTCCCTGACCAGCCAATCTGAAGTATTCCCTTTTTCTTTCTTTCCTCCCTTTCTTTTTCTCTAAGTAGGCTCCTTACCCAGCATGGACCACAACGTGGGGTTTGAACTCACGATCCTGAGACCAAGACCAGGGCTGAGATCAAGGGTAGGACACTTAACTGAGCCACCCAGGCACCCCAATATCCCCTTTTTCTATCACTGTCACAGTATGCTGTTTTATTTTCTTTGTAGCACTAGTCACTATCTCATATTACCTTGCCTGTCTATTGTAATCTCCTTACAAAAGAATGCAAAACTCCATGAAGGCAGAGTCAAAGGTCCATGAAGCCAGGGTCTGTCTTTTTCAGCCTGGGCCCCAACATGCAGAACAGTGCCTAATGCACAGTAGTGCCATGGATATATATTGCTGTGTAACACCTGTCTCCTAGACTTAAGGGCTTGTAATAACAACCATCATTTAATTTATCTCTCATGGTTTCTGTGTGTGAAGAACAGGAAGGGCTAGCTGGGCAATTCTCTGAGGGTTTTGTGTATCTTTGGCTTCCTCACAGCATGGAGGCCTCAGGGCAGATGGGACTATTTACATGAAGACTGAAGATTTTCAGGTTTACTGTTCCAGCAAAGCAGATGAAAGTTGCATCCTCTCTGTTCTGACCTAGCCTCATAGGTTACAGTGTCATTTTCACTGTGCTCTATTCATCCACCACTAACGAGTCCACCTCCACGCAAGGGAAAGGAAGAGGGACCTCACCTTTTTTGATGGAAGAGGGTCAAAGAATTTGGGACCTTATTTCCAACTACCACCAAAAAGTGATAAACAAATATTGATTTAATAAATAAATAAATATTGACTAAGTTAACTCGTTAGAGGAGACCAGATAAAGCAAAAACTGGACTAAGGGGCGATTGTTGGCAGCCATTGGCACTTTGGAGACAACTGTGAAACCAGTGGAAATTTCGTTGGCTCATCAGACTGACAGGTTTAGCATCTCTCTATGTCCCTTGAAAAACCACAACTGGATTATATTTAGCAAGCGATGACATGTTGCTGGGAGTTGCCCCAAGTGTGGGATGAATGTGGTCTATGAAATGACTTTAGGAGACATGGCAGACATAGCATCAGATGACACTGAATCACATGATTTACACCTATCCCGTTTTCAGTTCTCTTTCGGTACTTCTCATACTGTCAAGGAGAGTTTCCACTGAGTGATCATATGCCTCTACTAACCCTCTAATACTGTGCAAATCTCTCTTTACATCAAAGAAAAAGCAGGCTTGGGCTTAGCACCTTGGCAGACAATATCAACCCAGAATTTAAAAAACCTTGTTTTCATGTTTATTTTTACAATTATCTCCTACTCATGGGTTAGTGATATTTGGATAGTGATATACTCTAATGTAAATGTAAACCAATAAAAAGGCCTGTAAAAAAAAAAGTATTAAGTTCGTTAAGGGTCATACAGTTTAGACACATGGCAAAAGCCAAGAAGACCTACCCAAGAGAAAATATGTATAAAATGAAATATAATGAATATAATGAAACCAACAAACTAGAAATGAGAAAACCTAAGCCTACACACTGCTGGCAAACCAGATGGACTCAATGACCACCATCATCCTTTGCAGCATTGATATTCTAGCTATTCCTAGAGAATTTCTTTTTTTTTTTTTAATGTTTTATTTATTTATTCATGAGAGTCAGAGAGAGAGAGAGAGAGAGGCAGAGGCAGAGGGAGAAGCAGGCTCCCCACCTAGCAGGGAGCCCGATGCGGGACTCGATCCAGGACCCTGGGATCATGACCTGAGCCGAAGGCAGACGCTTAACGACTGAGCCACCCAGGCGCCCCCCTAGAGAATTTCTAATTCAAGGTCTGTGGCCTGTGTTTATATTTTGGTGGCAAAATCTAGGGCAGGAGAATCAAGGCATCTATTAAATAACGTTAGTGTAATTCTTGGGGCGCCTGGGTGGCTCAGTCGCTAAGCGTCTGCCTTCAGCTCAGGTCATGATCCTGGAGTCCCGGGATCGAGTACCGCATCGGGCTCCCTGCTCAGCGGGGAGCCTCCTTCTCCCTCTGACCCTCCTCCCTCTCATGCTCTCTATCATTCTCTCTCTCTCAATAAATAAATAAAAATCTTTAAAAAAAAAAAAGTGTAATTCTTAATAGTATTAACCATTTCTCACCCCCCCCCAAAATAAATGAAAGTTTCTGAACAGTGCTTCTCAAGGTCTGACATGCATAGGAAGCCCCAGGGTATCTTGTTAAAATGTGGATTCTGATTAAGGTCTGGTTTAGGACCTGGGATTCTGTATTTCTAAGAACCTTCCTGGTGATGCTGTTGATTTGGGGACCACACAGAAAAAAGAAAGCTCTAGGGTGCCTGGGTGGCTCAGTCGTTAAGCGTCTGCCTTCGGCTCAGGTCACGATCCCAGGGTCCTGGGATCTGGGATCGAGCCCCACATTGGGCTCCCTGCTCGGCAGGAGGCCTGCTTCTCCCTCTCCCCACTCCCCCTGCTTGTGTTCCTGCTCTCGCTATCTGTCAAATAAATAAATAAAATCTTTAAAAAAAAAAAAAAAGAAAGCTCTAGGAACATATATAGTGTGTTCTGAGCATCTCTTCCTAGCTCTGCAGTTAGTGAAGTTCACATTAGTAGGCTGAAATTAGCCATGGTTGAAGAATTTACACCAAGGAAATCAGCACTACAAACCAGGGTTCATTTCATTGTTTTATTAATTATGTTCTACCCTTAAGTGATAAGAAAATATAAATAAAATTTACAATAAACTACCACACAAGCACACATATAAATACATATACATACACACATACTGACACATACAATCTCCCCCAGAGAAGCAGTTGTTAAACATTTGTCAAGTCCCATTTTTCAGTTCTCGTAGAGATGCATACAGGGCAACCATGTAGATTAGGGGTTGGCAAACTTTTTCTGTAAAGACCCAAGTGGCTAATATTTTTTTAAAGATTTATTTAGTCAATTAGGGGTGGGGGGGACAAGAGTGAGGGGAGAGGCAGAGGGAGAAGCAGACTCCTTCCCCGGCAGGGGGCCCCAGGCGGACTCAACCCCAGGATCCTGGGATCATGACTGAGCCCAAGGCAGATGCTTAATCTACTGAGCCACCCAGGGCCCTCCAAATGGCAAATATTTTAAGTTTTGTTGGCCAGTCTCCGTTAAAAAGGAGTCATGCAGCCACAAACAATACGTAGTGTGACTATTTTCAAATAAAATTTTATTTGTGAACACTGAAATTTAAATTTCATCCAATTTTCACATGTCGTGAGATATTCTTCTTTTGATTTTTTCCAACAATTGAAAGTGTAAAACCATTCTTAGCTCACAGGCCAGATGCGGCCAACAGGCTGTGGGACCTCTTTGTCTAGATCACAATGGAAGAGGAGTGGAGCTGGGACTCACAAGGGGTTAGACCCGGACACAAAGCCCCGGCAAAGGGCTCAGCAGGTGCAAAGACCCGAAGGCTGGAAGGAGTTCGGCATGCTCCAGGCCTGAAAGACCCATGTGGCTAACTAAGCTGCACTAAGCAAGAGGGGAGCATGAGAGCACAGCGTAGGGAGCTTCGTGAGCCTTAACGAGAGATTTAGAATTTACTCCAAATTCAGGAGAAAGCTCTCTGGACGCGCGGAGGAAAGATGGGCCCTTGATCTAATTTAATTTGTTTAAAGACTCCTCTGCCTGGCGCTGTGCGCGACCGGAGCGCGGAGCCCCCCAGGAGGCGGCGCGGTCTCCCCAGGAGAGAGGCGAGGCTGGCCTCGCGTGGCCTGTGTCCTGGCAACAAAGCAGAGCCAGGAATGCGTTCAGACCGACTCGGGGCAGGTGAGCAGAGGCGGCGAGGAGGCGCGGGCGGGCGAACACCTTCCCTCAGCCCCCGGGCCGGTCCAGCCCGGCTCTCAGACCCAGACGCTCGAGGCCCCGCTCCGCGCCAGGCGCCGTCCCGGGGCTCCCACCCCCGTGGCCCCCCAGCCCACAGGGGCCGCTCCCGGACTGATCCCTCCTCCGGCCGGCGCTCTCCGACCTCTGCCCCTCCCCAACTTCCCCCACCGCTCCACGTGGCCTGAGGAAAACGCAGGCCTGAATAACTGGGCCCTCGGAAGGGGAAACTGAGGCCGCAGGTGACGGGGCGCCCCGAAGGCCTCTGGTCAGGCCTGCGCATGTGGACAGCCCCCCCGCCCCACACAGATCCAGAGATTCACCTCGGGGAAGGCTTCAGTCGCGGCTCCCTCGGCGGCTCGCGCTCCCACCTCAAGGAACTCCTGGAAAACGAGCAGAAATCCAGGGCGTCGAAACCCAGCCCCCTCCGCGCCGTCTCACCGAACGATCGTTCCCGCGTCGCCGCTGACGCGCGCCAGGCTCATTACGCATGCGCCCTGCGCTGCCCACGCCCCCTTGGTCGGCGGGAAAAGGAGGCGGGGGAGGGTGCAGTTAGTGCGCAGGCGCGTGCTCGGAGCTTGGCTGGGCCGGGACGGCCCGCCGGAGCGCGACTCCGCGCCGGTCTCAGCGCGCAGGCGCGAGCTCCCGGCCTCGCTCGGAGTCAGCTCGCGAAGTGCGCACGCGCGGGAGTTTCTGGCAGAAAGCAGGCGAGCCCGGGCCGGCGCGGGGCCTTGTGGGAGGGCTTAAGGAAGTAAAATGGCGGACCTGGCGAACGAAGGTAGGGGAGGCGCCGTCGGGGGCCAGCTGGCGGCCAGGGAACGGGCGGCGGGAGGCCGAGGGGCCACAAGCCTGAGGGGTGAGCACCCCGGAATGCGGGGGACCGTGTGTTCCGGGACAGCGGCCCAACGGGCCCCACAGCCGCCCCCCATTGCGTCCCCTCAGGCCGGACTCACCGGCCCGGCCCATCACTCCCGGCAGCCTCGGCCCTGCCACGGTCGGGCCAGAGGGCCTGGGAGGCCGCTGGAGCCATGGCTCTGAGGCCCTTCTGCTCCCCGGGCCAGGTCGAGGCCCGAAGGGGGCGGGAGGCGAGGCCTCAGCGCTTTGGCCTCAGATGTAAATAGACCTCCGGGCCTGGTCGTCGCCCAGCGCGCCACGCTCCCTCCTGCGCCCCCTCGTTCCCGGGGACCGGGCTTGTCCCTTTCCTCGTCCTGGCGCCGAGGAAGCCCACCCCCGAATCCTGTGGGGTTCTCATCCTACGCGGGCCCGCTCCATGCCGAGGATGGAGGACACCTGGTCTGTTCTCCACCCCCCCGAACTCGGCCCCCAGTTCCCGCCAGTTCCCCCAGATCCTTAGTGGCGACCTGAGAGTCGCGCCTCGTCTCCCTGCATTTAGGCCTGGCCGCAGGATGTGGACTGCTGAAAGCCCCGGCTGCTTTTTGGCCCTTTTTCGCTGCACTTCCAGAGAGGGAGACAGACAGGCTGTGCGAATTCCCTCCTCCCTGGAGCGCTGACATCCCACCCGAGCGTTTTTGACAAGGTTAGGGTTCTAAATCCTCTTGAGAAAGCACTCCATAAGCTGATGTCTGTTTAAATCAGTAGTGGTGTTGATATCGCGGTAGCCTCAGGACTTCCGAGGCCTATTTTTAGCTCCCTCCGTTTCTAGGTGCACAACTGTAGTTCTGGCAAGCTGTCTACCTGCCTGGTCCTCTTCCCCCATACCATGCTCCCTGCTACCAGAGGGTGTCCTGAGGTTTCCATACCGAACTGTAAGAATGCATGAATGAAATAATAACTGCCCCCACCCTGGCCGAGCGTTTGGGGGTAGTACCGTGTACCGTTCAAAGTCTTGCATCCTGTTGTCTTGTAACACTCCTCACAAAAGATCCGTGAGGTAGGTACTGTTAGCCTGTTCTCTTGGTGAGGAAACTGAGTTAGAGCGGTTAAGTTACTTGTCCAAGGCAGGTCACCCAGCTCTTGAGCAGGAGAGATGTGTGAGTTAGGTAGTCTGGCTTCAGAGCCCAGTCCCCCATACGCACACCCACACCGCCTGCCATTTTGTGCTGTATCTCTTTTACAAGATAAAGGAGCCCACCGAGGGATGAGGCATTCCAGTTTATAAGATCCAGTTCAAGGCAGGAGAGGGAGCGGATAAATGGGAATCAATGTGACATACTGTATGTATTTACAACTTGGGCGCATTTGGTTTCTGGACTTGTTGATCTTAAGAATAATACTGTCAGCTGTTTTACTAGCAAGATGGGCTTATTCAGGAGTGACAGAGAATCGCAATTTAAGACACGCAAGCACTGACAAAACCATAGGCAAGTCTCACAAGGAAGGACAGGAACATTATCTTAGGGAGAGGGGGAAAGTTGCTAGAGAACTTGTTTTGAATTGAAAGTCTGTTGGAGAAAAGCAGCAGTTCAGGGTGATGACAGTTTCTCACTGGCTAAGTTACAGGGGTAGTGGATTTCTTATAGAAGATTCAATGTACCTCCTCTGTCAGGGCCTGTAATTGATCTTTCTTTCCTGTTGATGTTTCTTCTTTTGGGGGCTATAACTGACAGTTCTCCCCCTAATTTCTGTTGCGTGGTAAGGCAACCCCTTTTGGCCTCCCTTTCTAGCCCCCCCCCCAAGTCTGCTTTAGTGAGGCTTTTCCCATTATTAATTTTCACAAACTCAAGACTCAATATATCTAACATCATAGTCAATATTTGCATTTAAATGTCTCATGGGCACGTCAAACGAAATCCCAATCTTTGCCCTCAACACCTGCCCACTCCACAGTCTTCCTCCCATTTGTAGTAAATGGCAAGTCCATTCTTTGAATTGCCCAGGTCAAAATCCTTGAGGTTACCCTTCACTCCTCTCTCTCTCTCACATGTCACAGCAAATCCTGTCAGTTCTACCTTAAAATATCTCCGGAAGTGACCACTTCTCACCACCAATGCTGGTTTCCACCACTCGGGCCTCCCTTCCATCTTTACCCATCTAACAACTCAGCCCTAGAAGGGCCCCCTTCTACTTCCCTTTCCTCCCATCACACCACTCTCTCCCTGACTTGCTCTGCTTGAACCACTCTGGTTTCCCTGGTGTCCCTTGAATGGACTCTGCACACCCTCCTTTATGCCTTTGGACCTTCCGGTTCCCCTGCCTGAAATAGTCTTCCCCCAGATATCCCTATGGCTCACTCCTTCACTTCTTCAGGTTTTTACTCAAACATTATTTATGGAGCACTTCTCTGGCCACATATTTTAAATTGGATCCCCATTCCCTGTCCCCTTTATCCTGCTTTATTTTCCTCCCCAGCACATATCATCATCTGACATGCGAAGTTTACTTGTTTGACTATCCCTCTAGAATATAAGCTCCATGAGGGCAAGGATTTCTTTCTGTCATGATCACTGATGGATTCCCTACATCTAAGCAGTGCCTGGCACAGAGTAGGTATCCAAGAAATGTTTGTGGAATGAATGAATGAATTCATCACTGAGGACCCTTATTGTGAGGTATACTTTTGAGCACAAAGGGAAAATTATGGATTCCTGTTTTCCAGGGATACCATTTCTACCATATGGGCTGACACATGAGCTTTTGATTGCTTAATTGAACGGTAAGTATAAAATAGAGAAATGGAATGGTTTATACTTAAAGTTTTTGCCTAATAAATGCCACACTCACTCAGTACTTTTGCCTCTGACACTAGTTCTGGCATAGTTGTCCTCAGGACATAAATCTTAGTGGCTTTTTGGCTTGTACAGCGTGCTGAGATGTTTAATTTATTATCTGCTATGTAAACTAGGGCTTTCTTGCCTATGCATTTTGAAGCTTTAGGGACTGCCCCATATGTGTGCTTTTCCTCCTGCTGTTTAAGCTCCAGTCAAATGCCCTCTTAGCTTCTGTTTTTCCAGAGTGGTATTCCAAGTAGTATTCCAAGCTGGTCCATCTTCACCTCCGACCCTTTTGTCTCCCTTCCCTGGGCCATTGCCACCTCTCTCTGAGTCTGAGGCAATGACTGTGCACCTGGGCTGGGCATCAGAATCACCAGGGGAGCTTTCTTAAAACCACAAAGGCTCAATCCCCACACCCTACCCATTCCAATTCTGTGAGATGTCGAGTGGGCCCTGGGCATCTGTACAGTGAGAAAGCAGCATGGGCGATTCAGATGTGCAGCCAGGATTGAGAACCATTGGCTTGAGTAGTGCAGGTTAGGTGTGCTGTGCTTGTTCACAAAGAAACGTTTCCAATTGTGTATCTAATACAGCATCTTGTTGGCCTTCGTTGCCATGGTGATCTCTTCAGGGATGGTGACAGCAACTCCCACAGCCCTTTCTTGGTACTCCTATAGTCTGTGACTTTTAAAGTCCAGTTGGAATGCTTCTCTTCTAGGAGAGAGAGAGAGAGAGAGTGTGTGTGTGTGTGTGTGTGTTTTACACTTGTGTCCAGGGATATTCTCTTCTGCTTGGCATTTTGCTATTGATATATCTCTAATTCATTAATCATCCTATCCCTGAAGTTACTCTGCATCATAGATGGATGTCAGGATTTGAATGCAGAGTTTTGTGTCTGGAAAAGATAAAGTGTATTTGAGCTATAGGATATCTTGGATTCCAGATCCCAGTGTTTAAAGATAACCACGTACATATAAATCCTTGCTGGCCTGTGGACATGGTATAAAGCAGTGTTCTCAGCTTTGGCCCTACTGACATTTTGAGCCAGATAATTCTGTTGTGAGGGCTGTCCTATGCATTGTAGGATGTTAGCAGCGTAGCACTGTCCCTAACTCTACCCACTGTATCCCAGCAGCACACACCCTCCCCTGCACCCCTACCCCAGGGGTCATGATAACTAAAAATGTCCTCAGACGTTGCAGCATGTCCCGGGGCAGGGGGTGAGGAGAACCACCCCTGGGGAAAGACCCACTGGTGTAAAGTAATGGCAGGGCACAGGCTTTGCCATGCAGAGAACTGGGTTTGTGTTTTGACTCTGTCATGTACTCTCTGAATGACTATGAGCAAATTTCTTAATGCCTTTGAGCCTCGGTTTCCTCACCAGTGAAATGAGAATCATGATAATCATGGGTATTTCATGGCTGCTGTGAGCATTGGATGAATTAATGCATATGAATTGTTTAATACCTATCTACACACACAGTAATAAACAGTCAGTAAATGGTAGCTATTTTTTACTACGGTGGACTCATCGTGGACTGGTTTGGCATTAAGTGTTCAGGAGAGAGAGAGCACAAGAAATGATTATGCATAGTGCAGGTGAATCTAGCCCACTGATGAGATGGCCCTGGGGTGAGCCATGATGGGAAGCCGCCTGGAGCTGAGCTGTCAGCCCTCCTGGGTTCTGTCTTGCCTTTCACATGATAACCTCGCCCAGGGTTCTCAGCCTTGACACTATAGACGTTTGTGGCCAGGTAATTCTTCGGCATGTGTACTGCCCCGTGCCTTGTAGGATGTTGATCAGCTTCTCTGATCTCTTCCCTCTAGATGCCAACAGCACCCTCCTCCCTCCCCCAGTCATGACAACCAAGAATGTCTGCATGGGGCACCTGGGTGACTCAGATGGTTAAGCGTCTGCCTTCGGCTCGGGGCATGATACCAGGGTCCTGGGATCCAGCCCCACATCGGGCTCCTGGCTCAGCGGGAAGCCTGCTTCTCCCTCTCCCTCTGCCTCTCCCCCTGCTCATGCTCTCTCTCTGTATCTCTGTGTCTCAAATGAATAAATAAAATCTTTAAAAAATAAAAATAAAGTAAAAAAATGCAAGAATGTCTACAGACATTGCCCAGTGTTCCTGGGGTTGGGGGGGGAGCGCAAAGTTACCCAAAGTTGAAAACCTCCCATCTAGCCTGACCAAATGTCACTCTAGAGATTTTCAAGGGTGGTTTGGCTTTTCTCAGTTTTCACCTTACTTGTTGACTTAAAACTTAATGCCTGAGAGAATGAGATACAAATGAATTGGTTGGAATCCTCAAATCACTAAATTCTCACCATCCCCTGCCATAAACTTAATTTTTAGGATGAGTGAGAGACCACTGTTTTAAAATTTGTCATGAAGTTACAGTAAACATTAACTCTGGGATTTGTTCTGAGATCAGAATGTGTACATGTGACCCTGTGGTGCCTCTTACATCTGTAGCAGATGGGCCTGGTGGTAGCTGGGTGGTGTCATGCTACCTCCGAGGCTGTAGAATCTTTACACATTTTGAAGAAAATTTAAGTTTTGGTTCTGTTGTGTAGACCGAAAAGGTCGTAGTTCTGCAAAACTTTTGGACCATGTCTTCGGCCTGCCTCTTGGTTAACTGGAAAATGGGATTACCCCAGCAGTCCTGTTACCGTCGCACATTCATTGGGTGTCAGGGCTAGTGGGGATCTGGTGTCTTTATACTATACTGTGGGGGAGTGAGAGTGAGTGGAAGCAATAGGAACGAATTGAGGTTAGAGCAGCCGAGCTCAGATGGCATTTGGAAGACTGACAGTGTGTAGGAGTGGCAAAGGGGGCATTTTAGGTACCAATTCAATTCCAGCCTAGTTAGTGAGTTCGGGCACTGAGAATAGGCCAGGGTAGAGGCCTCATCTCCTCAGAGGAGATGAGGGCCATTTGGGGGATCTGAGAAGGGCCTTTCTTCTATTATGAAGATGAGGGAGATGAGGGCCATTTGGGGGATCTGAGAAGGGCCTTCCTTCTGTTCTGAAAACCCCGAGTTAAGGCAGGCAGCAGAGGTGGCTGGTGTTAACTTGGCCCAGCCTTGGTAGCTCTCCATGGTACTTGGAAGCAATCTGGAGGCAGGTGGGTTTGCAGCGTTATCTGTTCAGGATCTAGTGGAGCTGATGGAGGTGGCAGCAAGCAGCAGGAGTTCTTTGTTTTGTTTGAAGGGGATTTGTTTTTGCCACCTATGCACATTATCCTTCCTGGGTCCCATGGAGTCTTGTTCATGGTCGGTGGGACTTTGTACGACTTGGTAGAAAACCATATAGCATAGGGCCTCAAGAGAAAAGCCCCCTGCCTGTCCACAGTTTGCTTCATCCTTGGCAATCTTGACATTCGGTGCTATTGCCTAGTACTTGTCGTGAGTCTTAGCCCTGAATGCATTCCATACTTGTTTAAGGAGCCTGTTGAGGAAAATAAAAAGTGACGCCTGGGCCACCCCATCAGTGATGGTGGCAGGAGGTCCCCAGTGTCTGTAGTTTTAAAAAGCTCCACAGATGTTTTACGACATGAAGCCAGAGTCAAAAACCACAGGCCGAAGTTGCAAACTTGCTTCAGGGGCGAGCAGATGTGTTTAATTTGGCCCATTTAGGGATTTTTGTTTGTTTTTAATTAGGAACCAACACTTAAGAATTCTGAGATTTCAGGGGGGGAAATAATCTAGGTTTCTGATTTCTCTTGGAAAGCTGGAACCAGCCTCTTCCAGTGGTCTTGTGCAGTAACAAGTCTCCAGGAATGGAGGAGCAGCTGCTGCCCTTAAGATAGACTGTGTGCCCCAAATTATAATGTTGAAGATACAGCCAACACATGAAATGCATAAGAGAGAATATTAGATGGAAATTGTAGACATACTGGTCACAAATATGTAAGATGTGTCTGCAAATAAATAAAAAGACTTGGAATGCTCAAAATAAAATAAAAAGATAGATTGTGTGCCCTCCAGGACACCCTGAGTAGTTTGGGACCTGGCCCACTTCCTTCTTTTCCAGTGCCTGCCTGACCTTGGTTGGCATTTGGGTTTCAGCCCTGTTGTACCACCTCTTAGACGCAGCTGTCTCTGCACGTTAGCAGAGAACCTCAGCGAAAAGCTTCTGACAGTCTGTAATGGATTCAGGATTCGCTGTCCTCCGACTGCTAGGCCTCAGCAGCATAGGGCAGCAGTTCTCCAGGATGGTCCAGGGGACCCTGGGAGTCCCCAAGACCTTTTCAAGGAGACTGCAAGTTTAAAACTGTTTTCATAACAATACAAAGACATTGTTTGCCCTTTTCACTCCCATTCTCTTGTGAATGGACAGTGGAGTTTTATCCAAAGGTTGTAATAGTGTGATATAGCAACAGATGGACTGCAGAAGCAGATAAGTGACTCTAGCTGTCTTGTTTTAAGCCAGACATTAAAGAGATTTGTCAAAATGCAAAATAATGCCACTATTCTCACTAATTTTTTTTGTTTTTTAAAAAGTTATTTTTCATAAAATTTATTGTTTAGCTAAGCCTTTGCTATTATTATCCTAAATAAGTTAACATTTTGGTATTTTCTTAGTTTTAATTTCTAACCTGCTAAGTATCAACAGCTGTAGCCAACAGTTACAAAAGCTCTTGGAGAGTCTCAATAATTTACAAGTGTGGAAAGCGGTCTCGAGACCAAGCAGTTTGAGAACTGCTGGCATGTGATAGTGGAGCCCCATTGTGAGGAGCCTGAGTGGAGCCTGTAGTGAGATCGGCGCGGGTTTCATCCCCATCTCTCTAGCCTGCGGGAGTTTTAACCTGGGACTGACTGGCAGGCTCCGGTTGACTACTTGGGGCGCAGTTGGAAATGCCTGGATTGATTGTCCTTGGTTTGTGTCTTACCTCTGCCACTTACTTGTCCAGGATCTTGGGCAGGATGTTGGACCTCTGTTCCTGCATCTGTAGAATGGGGAGGACGCTAATCACGTCTGAAAGTCATGTTCAGAGAGAACATTTGTCGGATAATTGACCCACTGGCATGTGCAGATATACTGTCAGTTACTAGTGGATGTTACTCTTCTGATTGGATGTCTCAGTGGAGAAAAAGCTTCTTCTGGATTATAGCTGTGTTTCTCCACCTCAGCGTTACTGACATCGGGGCTGGTGGGGGCTGTCCTGTGCATCGTAGGATGTTTAGTGGCATCCCTGGCCTCTACCCACAGGATACCAGTGCCACCCCCCTCCCCCAGTCATGACAAGGAAAAATGTCTCCAGGCATTGCCAGATGTTCCCTCAGGGGTGGAATCACCTGAATTTAAGAACCCCTGGGTTAGGAGAGTCCATTGACCCCCCAAGAGACTACATTCCCTGATCATCTGACCTGTGGTCCTAGGATGCTACACACATTTAAATACACAAAGTGTGGGGAGGGAGAGAAGAGGTGACTCACAGAAGCTAGGGGGTCACCCCAGTTTGTACTGGCTGACCCACTGGGAACTTATTTTGGTGTATAATGTGAGTAAGGCATCTAACTCAGTCTTTTTCCAAGTAATTAATGCAGAGTTTCTCAACTGCAGCATCATTAACATTTAAGGTTGGTTAGGGGACCCTCCTGTGCACTGTAGGATGTTGATCAGCATCTCTGGTCTCCATCCACTAGATGCCATTAGCAGTTCCTCTGCATTGTGATCACTGAAAATATCTCTAGACATTGCCTAGTGTCCCCAAGGGGCAGAATCACCCCTGGGGGAGAAGCACTGGGTTATGAGATTAAGTAAAACTATCCAGGAATAGATTATTTGCCAGCTGGAATTTAGGGCTCACCCTCCCAGCCTCCTGTTTCCACTGTGGCCTTTTGGCAGATAAGAAGGCATTGTGGACTTCATATCCCTGCGATGGAGGAACAGTGTTTCCATGACCTTCAGCACTGTCTCAGGTTCAATGTAAGGACCTTCAGAGAAACTCTGGGTCCAGGCCATTCCATGTCACAGGGGCTGGAGCCAAAGGCCACGTAAGCAGGGAGTCAACTGGTACAGTGCGCCTGCTTCCAGCCATAGAGCCTGGGAGCCCATGCTTATCCGTTCTAGTGGATCAGCAGCACTGACTTCATGGGCACTCGTTCTCCTCCGGAAAACTGACCCATGTTGGGCCCTGTACCTGGCTGTCACTCTCAAAGAGAAATAGGTATTTGCAGAGACAGTAGGGGTGCCTCTGCGCACACGTAGAAGGCAGGCCTTGCTTTGCGCAGTAAGTCTAAAGTGCTTTTGCTTTAGTTAAACTCCCCCAGGTTTGCCACACAGAATCTCGGGAATTCGCTGGCCCAGAATGAAGGCCTGTGTCACGTTTGAAATAGCAGAGCGAGAGTGGGGCACATGGTTCTCGAGAGTTTGGCTTTCTCAGGTCGGGAGTGTGAGGAAACAGTCTACTCTTTACTCAGAAGGGAAAGGATGTCTTGTAGCATTGATGGTGGTGGCCACTGGGTGTCTGACAGTCCAGGGCCTGGATCAGTCCTTATCAGCACCTTTGGAGGTCCCCCGCTGTTGTGGGCTTTTATTGCCAGACGAGCGGGACTTGTTTTAGTTGACCACATCTGCCCCTGAGAGAGTAAGATGGACTTTCACGGCCCCAACCTCACCTCCTGCTTTCCCCCATGTTAGCCTCTAGGTTCTTTCTGTCCATAGGACTTTCATACTTGGGATTCTCTCTGCACACTATACTCTGCCTTCACCTGCCTTACTCCTTTATGTCTGAGATTCAAATGACACCTTAGAGTGGCCATACCCACCCACTCACTCTGCAGTGCCCTTCTCTCCGTACTCTTTCCCATCACCCTGCTTTATCTTCCTTATGGCACCTATCTCTGTGTATCTTTCATCCTGTCTCCAGTGCCAGACACAGTGCCTGGCACATGGTAGGTGCTCAGTAAATCGTGCATCTGCAAGCGGGGCTTAACTGGTTGGCCTTCCATCAGATCAGGCTTGAGGGATTCTGAGCAACTGAGCATGTGAGTTGTCCCGGCATCTGGGCAGCTTTAGACGGGGCCAAATTTTGAGGCACTTACCATTGTTGGGGACCTAGGGGTTGGAGATAGTCCTTGAATCCAAGACTGATGCTTTAAGGTGGCATCAGTATTTTTGCAGTCTTCTGGGTACAATTATAATAATGATAATAATGCCCAGGTGGAATTCCTGCTGTGTGCTAGCCACCTCCCAAACACTTTGCATCATTTCATTTAATCCTCCCTAGAACTGCCTGGGGTGTAGCACCATTCCTGTTGGACTATCAGGGAACAGGGAAGGTTCCTTGAGTCGCCCAGCATCCCAGCCATAAGTGCTTGAGGCCAGTTTGAATGCCCATAAAAACCAGAGCCCACGTTTCCTCAGTTTTGGTCTGCTGCCTCAGCGGAAGTTCTGTGGTCCTTGAGATTTCCTTCCTGGGGCGGGGGGGGGGGGGGGGGGGGGGGTTGATTTCCGTTGTCTTTCCTGGAACTTTCCCCCAGTCGTCAGTCCCTTTGATTTCACCTCTTGGCTCTGCCCAGGTCGCGCCACCTAGTGGCAGAACATAAAAGTGCTGCAAAGCTGGCTCCGTGAATTTCTTACTTTCAGGTGAAATTGCTGACTTTGTAGGATTTATTTAACAAGTTTGTGGGGTTTCTCTTGGATTCAAGGCACAAAGGTGCCCAAAGCGCAGGTTCTGTCACAGCTGCTTATAGTCTGGGCGAGTGGAGCCAGGGTGGGGTGGGGGGGCAGGGATAGGAGGATTTGACTGTGGGGCCGATTTGTGTAGAAATAAAGAAGGCAGAATGGGACTTGGCCTTTAGTGGGACCTCAGGGGACCTGAGGCACCCAGCTCAGAAGTCAGACTTAGGGTCCTGGTCCCAGCTCTGCCACTTATCAGCTTTGTGACTTCAAGCAAAGCACCATCTGTCCAAGGCCTCTCTGTCTCGTTTCATGATTCACAGATCAGAGATGATAAATAATATGTACGTCACAGGGATGTGATGAGACTGGGCGTCCAAAGCAACTACCGCTGGTTCTAGTAAAGACCATTCAGCAAATGTGAGTTGCTTGTTGCTCCTCTTGTTTGAGGTATAGGGACACAGCAGTTAGAGCACTGAAAAGTGGCTTGGATTTCAGTAGGTAAAGGTAATGACAGGATGAAGAGCATTCCAGAAAGAAGTGCGTAAAATAAAAGATACCATCATCTCCAAAACTATGCCCCCTATAATCTCCCTGAGAGCAGTTGAGAGTTGCCTGGGGGAAAACATACTCGAGTACCGAAAAAGGAATTAAGGGGCCCACCACCTCTACTAGCGGGGTTGGGTGTCCATTGAGCATTCAGGACACTAAGATCAAGAGAGGCATCACCTAGCAACAGCATGTTTGAGATCACTTCCATTCTTTACCAGAGAATTAGTTTGCGAATACATTTGACACATCAATGACACATTCACCTTTGTGTTGCTGCATAGAACTGTTTATAATAATTCCTGAGAAAAGAAATGACTTGAAGGGTTGAGATAGTAAGTGTTGTAGGATTAAAGCAGTTGTCACGTCTTAACAGACTGTTATTTGTGTTGCCAAGATGCTTTCCATACTTTTTGCACAGATAAGAAGATTAAGACACATCAGCCCAGGATTAAAGCTCATTTTACACAAGTACCTTGCTGACATTTTGGTCAGGAATTCCAAGTGGCTTTCCAGATGGGGGCTGTTTCCTGGCAGGTGTTTGAGTAATCATTTAGGAGGGGAATAAACAGAACAAGCCAAGATATTCCAGATTTGCTTCTCTGTGTGTTTTCCTGAGCCTACATAGTTTCTTCTGTTTAGTTTAACGGGCAATCCTGAGAGACAAAGGTTGGAGGCAGCCACTGGGAGTGTCCGAGCTTGTTGCAGGGCAGGCCTGCCCGTAGTATTTGTGTACTTTTTACTCCTTCCACAGCGTGGAGAGAATGTGTGTGTGTTCAGCCTAGATTCTGATTATGTTCTGCAGGACATTGTGTGGTTAAAACTTTGAAAGATGGAGACAACACATGTTGTTTCACCATAGAACGTCCACATCTTGGGATGTGTCTTCATTCTGTCCTTGACAATCCTAAGGATCCGCTGTTGGCCTAATTGCACCCTTCTCGGAGGTAGAGGGTCACATGACTTGACAGCCTCAGGCCCACCCCAAAACTCATCATCATTCACCCTCTAGTGTCCTTTGTGCTTTTCTGGAATGATAACTGACAGCTGCTTTTTTCCTGATGTTACTTCTCAGAAGAAAAGAGTGTCTAGATCTTAGCTTCAAGGCCCAGCTGGGCAGAAAATGGGAGAAGGAAGCAAGCTGGAGTCCTAAGTTCCCCTTCTGGCACTTGTACGTGGATGGCAGCGTAGCTCAGATGCAGTGGAGACCTGGCCCCACCTTGGACAAGTCACTCACCCTCTGAGTCTCTTGTTTCCTTTTCTGTAAAATAAGGACGTTGGTATGACCTCTCTCCAAAAGTGATTGCGAAAAGTCAGGGAGATGAGGCATATAAAGCATGGAGTGCCTACCCAGCCCATAAATACATACTCGCTGACTGCTGGCCCAGGTAAGAAACCATCGGGCAGTTTTGGGAAACCCCATTTGGGAATGTCCTTGCTGTCAGTCACATGACACAGGCTGGGATGAGTCTAAAGCCAGGATCCCAAGACCTCTGTTATCCTGGAGGTCGAGAAGCATTCTCCTCTATCCCGGGGCCCCCTCTGGGGTCCAGGCCAGTTCCTTGCTCTCCTTCCCTTGCTTGCAGCAGGGACTCCACCTCCTGTCCTCACATCTGGTCAGCTGCCATCACCCACCCTGCCCCCAAGGGGTTCTTCTTACACTGGCTTCCGTGTAAAACATTCTTGCAGTGCCCCTTTCCTTCCTCCATTCTTGCTGCCTCAGAGATAGACACATAGGTCCTTTGCTTTTTAGGATTTTGCCACCAATCAGTCTCAGGGCAAAAAAGACACAAAACCCTGAGTCCTCGTCCCTGGCCTACTTATAGGGGTGGTCCGGGAAGCCTAGTGTTTTAGTTCTCTCAAGTGTGGGACTGTTTAAAACTCTCCTTCTCCTTTTGAGCCTCCTTACCACTATTTAAGGAGGTATTTTATGGGCTCTCCCCCTAACACAGACATCATATACCAAATTATGGATGTTACTTTTGGGTGAGGCCTTTTTGGGACTTCCCACACCTGTACCCAAGGCATCTGAGGACTTTCTCTGTGTCCTGGGGCCCCAGCTCAGTTCTGCTTTAGGAGAAGGGCCTTCCTCCTTGGAGCCCCCCGCTTCTGCCCAGAGACTTACGTTCCCTATAGGGAGAATGTAAGTGGTCCCTCGGGTCAGGAGGGAGCCTGCATATCAGGGACCCCTGCCTTCTTTGGAGCCATCTTTAACTCATTTCCTCAAGAAAGGAACTGCCTGAGTGATTGGTGCTTACCTTCCAGGAGCTTCTACACTAGACCTTGCAGGTATAAATGTACAGACCTTGGATCCAGCGAAGGGAGGGGGCGCACTCTGTTCCTATGGCCCTGGGCCTGGGTGGTCTGTTTTCCTGCCTGTCCTCGAGGGTCTGGAGTCAGCTGGTACGTTCAAGCATTAGTAAAGTTGCAGGCACACAGCAGGTGCCACCTTGGCCATCTTTGAGTTCTTCCAGGGCGCCTTGCTTTCTGCTGCCTGTTCTTCCCATTCCTGGTCACCTGGCTAAATGCTGCTGTCCTTCTGCTTAGGTGGCACCTCCCTCGAGAAGCCTTCCTGGATCCACTCCTTTTCCACTGCCTCACCAGGTTGGACGCCCCTGCTCTGCACTCTGAGTCCCTCTTGTACTTCTCCCGTGTTGCAACGTCCAACTAAAAAGTAATGTCAGCTCTTGGCAGGCAGGGGACATGTCTCTCCATGTCACCACCACACCCGAGAGGCCAGCATGAGGCCTGGCACACAGTGGGCCAAATTAATGTTATGATTGAATCTATAAGCATAGCAAGATAGGCAGCTGGGAGAGTGGTTCCCAGGCTCCACTGGGTGTAAAGTGCCTTTCAGTCAGGCCTGTGTCATCAGTGCCTCCAGGAGCAGGGCCTGCATGAGGATGGGTTAAGGGGTATGTGTGGAGAAATCCCAGACATCTGGCAGAGGTTTGAAACAAGAGCCGAAATCTGCAGCCTTTCTGTGACTGGGCTTGCCTATCTGTGTTATCATCAGGACTGCAAAGACGAGATCCAGGACAGTCCCTGGCCTTAGGGATTACAGCTGGACTGTCCCATTTTGCATCTGTACCTCACAGTTGGGTGGAGGGTGGCAGGGGACAGGAGGGAGAGCAGGCCCTGTGGGCCAGATGTCATGGGGGCTCACTCCTTTCAGCCTCTGGCCAGTGTCCTCACCCCTGCTATTTGCCTGAGGGTTGGGGGACTTTTCCTGCCTGCGGCCTGATCAGCACCTGGGATCACACTGGGGCTCAGGCTAGGTGTTGTCTGGAGTGTGTGAGCTGAGCAGGGGCATGTGGAGGAGGGTGAGGGAGGCTTTGGATGTAGCAGCAGCCACCTTGGACTTGGCGTGCAGCACCATGGAGAGCTGGGATGAGGGTGAAGCACCTCCCACGAGCCACCTAGAGGCCGGTTGTAGTTTGAGGCCACTTGGCTCTGAATCCCACCCCACATCACACACCAGCGTTGGCCACCGTCTTGCACAGAATACAGTTCTCAGGCCTCATGTCAGGGATGAGGAAAGAGGGGTTCCCTAGTCAAATAACTTTGGAGAACATTTGGTTAAACAGGTTTCTTTATTGTTGATTTTCTTAATCCTCACTGTGCAGATGTCTTGAGCCAGTGCCCCAGGAGGGCTGCTTTTTCACAAACTGATTCAATCAGAGAGCATTTTATAGGAACAAAACAAAACACGTGGTTGACAGAATCTGGATCAAATAGTTGGGGGTCTCTCTAGAAATCTCTGGTGGTAGTTTTCCCTTCACTTGTGACAGACAGACTGGGCTGGGAATTCAGGCAAGTTACAGAAGCCTCAGTGCTCTGTCCCCTGCTCATTCCCCAAACTTGGGTTTCAGCTGGCTGAGCAAAGTCTGCTTGTCCAGTGACAACCAGAAGCAGTTTGATAGGAGCCAGTTAAGAACGCCGGCTAAGGCTTCTGGGGCGAGTGTGGAGCAATCCTCCTCGGAATGGGGTGCGCTCGAGTTGTCCTTTTGTAATGTCAGTGCTAATTTGCAGCTCATGAACTTCGGTCCTCCTGGAGCCCAGCGGAAATTAAATCTGTGTGACCCTGGTGCTTTGTGTCTTTGGTGGAGAACTGACGGAAGCTCATTGCTACATTTTAGTTAGTGTGGTGTTTGGGTTTGTCATAACCGCCAAACCATCCATGAGTGAGGGTCCTGGTGGGTCCTGACCTCACCGGTCCTAGCGACATTTCATCGGCTCTGACTTCTTGTTGAGCGTCCATTATGTGTGCGGCTCTGAAGGTACCACGGTCAACATAACAGAGGCTGCGCTCTTCTGGGGCTCATGATCCAGGGGTAGATGCTGCCAGCAAGGAGATGAACAAATAACCCCCCACAAGCTCCAGGCCATGTGCACAGACACACCCATCGCTTTTTATCAGGTGTTTGACCCCAAGGTTTTCTGCCCCTGACTCCTGTTCCCCATTTTTCCTGTAGAGCCTTGCACAGAATAAGGGCTTAGTAAATATTTATGTGAGTACACAGCAGCTAGTGTACATGTGTGAGGACCTGCAGAGGGGGTTTAGTTCAAACATTTATTGGATGGTTCTTTGTGGTGTGCACTGGCTGCTGGGCTGGGGCGCAGAGCTGTTTTGATGCCGGATCCGTGGTCTCTCAGCCTCCCTGACAGGTAGCCTCGTTGTGACCCATGGTGGGGAGGAAGCCAAGAGCATGCCCTGGGGGCACCGGGGGCAGGTATGTAGCTCAAACTGGGAGCTTCCTGAAGGATACGGTGCCCGTACCTGAATGAGTGTTGGCCACAGAAGAGAAGGTGAGAATGTGTTCCGGGCAGAAGGCCAGAAGTATGACAGAAGCACGGGGCGTGCAGGGGGCAGCGGGCCTTTCGGTGCCACCATAGGGGTCAGGCCAAGGTGGCCTGTTGGAAGGAGCTCCGACCCTAGTCTTGGGGAGCGGTGCTGAGTTTTAAGTGTGGGTCTCACACCAATGGTTCTGGCTGCTGTGCGGAGGCTGGATTGAAGAGAATGAGAATAGAGGTGGAGAAAGGAGGGTCTTAACTACAGTAGTGGTGGCCTACAGGCAGGAGTTAGTGAGGGAGTCTCTGCGTGGGTCTCACCCAGAATTCCAGTTCTTCGGGAAGCTGCTTTCAGAGCTCGGACCCCATGTCCCTTCCGTGGCCTCCCGTCTGCCCCCAGCTGAGCACCGTGCCCACATGCAGTGTCACTGTTTTTCCAGCAGATGGGATTTTCCCAGCTCCGGCCTGGACCCTGCCCTGTGTCTTTGTCCTGCCCCAGGGACCCAGAGGCAGCCCGGGCTTCTCAGGTTTGCCCGAATCTCTGCAGCCCCTTCTGGGAGCCTGCAGATCAGCCGACACAAGAAAGCTGTTCCCCTACCATCCAAATGGTTCTCCCTCTGTTCTCGTCCTTTTTCAGTGGCCTTCCATCCATTTCTCCAATACCTCCTTGCCCTTACTCCTCCCTCCGTCCAGTATTTATTGATGCCAAGTACTGTTCTTGGACCACGGGGCAGCCAGGGAAACGAGGCGTTCTCCGATCTCATGGATTTGATGTCGTAGTAGGGGAGACGGCATAAACCCATAAATCCCTAGTGTATCTGGTGGTGGTACCTCCTGTGAGAGAAAGTGTCTCTGCTTCACTGTGAGGCCAGGCAAGGTTTCTTCTACAGAGTATAGTGTGTGTCTAATTAAGTCTACAGTGGCTAGGCCTCACCTCTCAAGCTGGAGTTTGTTCGAGAAAGGACAGAAACAGTTAAGACAGGCTTAAGCAAAAATCAGCATTTGTTGGCTTAACTGAAAAGTCAGTGGGGGTGGGGTTAGCTTTGAGCAGTGTCTCCAGGATTCAGTTTCCTCCTCCATCTGCAGCTCTGCTTCCCACTGGATTGACTCTGCTCCAAGGTCCCTTTTGGTGACGTGACTGCTCCCAACCCCAGGGTTACCTCCCACCAGCCCTGCTGCCCCAGCAGAAACAGAGCACCCTCTTCCCCAGGAGCTCCAACGAAAGTCCTAGACCTGAGTCTCATTCACTGTCAGCGGCCTGGCCTTACTCACATGCCATGGTGTCCCCTGGGGCAGGAGTACGAAGTACTCTCCTTTCAGACCTAGAGCCAGGGGCAAAGGAGAGATGGTCCCCTAAAGAAATGGGGGGCTGGAAGGATGCTGGGCTGGCCCAAACTCCCAGCTCCTTCCCGTGTGCCTTCACTCTTTGCAGCTGGCTGGGAGTCGAACACAGAAGTAAGCTTCAGGCCTGGATCTATAGCCCCGGATGCTGGGCTCATGGGGTGAGGGGTAGGGCTGGAAGCTCTCTGGGATTCCCCGAGGCAGAAATGGTGTGGATCAGCCGCTGCTGTCCAGAGTCCCTCCTGCACCCCTTTGCTGTCATTTATTGTCTGGCACAGGCACTTTCATTCCCTCCTTCATCTGGGGGTGACAAACAGCACCAGCCCCGGTGCGGGGAGAGGGCTGCTTAGGGAACCACGGAGGCCTCGTCGGCAAGCCTTCCGCCCCCCACCCTCCTCCCTTGTAGTGCTTTGGTCTCATACAGGTCATTTACCCCAGTGTTTGCCTTGGGTTGTGCGTGGTGAGGACTATCACAGTGAATCAGACTCAGGGACTCAGGTGCGGCATGGCTTCCGTGTGCACAGCGGAGGGAATGGCTACCATCAGTGGGCTGTTGCCCCAAAGTCAAGACCGGTATCTGTTCTACTTCTCCAAGGAGTGGGAATTTGGTGTGATGGGAGTGGCACCGTGTCCTTTTGATTGTCTCAGTCTTGGCCCTCTTTCTCCTCGGACCTCCTCCCCTCCCCGGCTTTATTGTGGGTGATCGCCATTCCCTCCTAACTGGTCTGTCCATATTGCCCCCTTCTCCAGGCTGTTCTCTCTTTGAACCTGAACCCAGCTCCTTCTACAGCACTTCCCTGAATCCTTAGCATGGTGATCATCTGCCCCCAGGATCCCTGTCACTTTTACAAGCTGTATTTTCACACCTGCCGCTCCCTTCTGGGCTCTTTTCTTTGGACTTCAGCAGCCACCTCTTCTCAGGGACATTTCCCTGACTCTAGACTAGCCGCTCTGACCAGCTCCCCACACGAGTGCACTCACAAACCAAAGATCCTCTCCCCTCCCACGGAGCAGTCCTGCTGGGTAAAGCTGTGTGCAAGTGCAGGTTCCTGGTAATCTTGGCTTCCCAGGACTGAGGGCTCCATGACAGCAGAGCGGTGCAGTGCTCCCCAAATTTGTGATCCCCCTTGCTTCCCATCCACTGTCTGCTCTCAGGACTTTGAATGCTGAAGGGGGCCCTGGGCGCACCCCATAGGATTCATGCATGGACCCAGAACCACCACACCCAACCTCAAGGCAGTGAGGCAGGCAGCATCTGGGCCTTCCCCCAGGTGAAGGTCATCCTCCTCCAGAATCCCCCAGCTGGCAGCAGGGGCTCCCCGAGCTGCCCTCCACCCAGGGGCAAGTGGCAGAGGGCTGTAGATTTGGCTGCCCCTGGATAGGAGACAAATGGGGCTGCCTGGGAATAACAGGTGGCACCACCCTGGGCTTGTCACGTGACAGAACATTCCAAAGAGTTTCTTCAACAACCACTGTGTAAGATGGACTCAGATTTTTCTCAACTCCTTAAATTCTTTTTTTTTAATGGGTAATCTCGCTTCGAGATCCAGGTGGAATGTCAGGTGACTCAACCAGGGTAAGCTCTCCAAAGAGCATGAGCTCTGTGGGCAGAGGTTGCAGTCTGGTTATCCCCAAGCCCCCGCTGGCCTAGAAGTTCAAAAAACCTAAACTAGTCTCCAGAGTTTGAAATTGGGGACATGCCCCATCTGACATCTCTGTGCCTCGTTCCTGCAAGGCCACAGTTGGTGGTGCCGAATCCGAATGGTGGCAGCGCCTTTGATGCCCCGCAGCCCCCCGCACTCCCCCCCTTCCCCGCCCAGTCACGGACATGGCTGTTCTAAGTGAGTCTTGAAACCTTTTTCTTGGTGTATAATATGCACACAGAAGAGTGCACATACCCTAACATTAGGTGTCAGATTTTCACAAACAACACGCCCACGCAGCCACTTCAAGAAACCGTTTTCTAAGTGATTTGATGTTCTTTGGAGTTACTAGTTTTATATTGGGTTTGTTTTTTGTTTTTAACCTATTACAAACAAAAGTAGCTTTGTTTACTGTATGACTATAATGTTGGGGGAAAAAAACCAGTTTTTCTTTTTGCAGAAAAACCTGCCATTGCTCCGCCCGTCTTTGTGTTTCAGAAGGATAAAGGACAAAAGGTAAGGGGCCGGTATGTTCTCTCTTCACATGTTTACTCTAATTTGTTTTCTCCCAGAGGGCTCTCCCAGGTTACATGGCCAAGGGTGCTTCTATCTTTTAAGCCTCCACGCGGAGCTTGAAGAGAAAAGGTCCTGTGGCTTTAAGTTACCATGGTGAGAGGTTAAGACGGGTGTGTGTGGAAAGGGCTCAGAAACCTTGCTTTTAACAGTGGCAGAAAGATACTTTCTAATTCCTAATGCTTCATTTTAGAAATAGTGTACATTAGAAAGAGTAGGAGAGAAAAGGTAGAAGGAAGGAGGGAGAATAATGGTGGTTAAGAGGGAAGACAGGATCTTTAAAGATTTTAGGGAGATATTCTGACCCCCAACCAACTTGGCATAAATGCATTTAGAGTAATTACTAGTTGGATTACATTATGTATTACCATCCATCTTCGTTACTCGTTGCTTCCCCCTCTTGGATTTTAAATGTCTTGGTTGCCCTGACGTTGGAAATACTTTGCCTAACTCCTAGCAGTGAGCTGGCAGCTTGTTCAAGCCCTGATCGGTGTGGCAGTAACATTCCGATGTCAGGTGCTGCCGTTTACCTAGAAGTCGTTGATTTTGTGTCTGTCCTGACAAATCAGTGTGGAAGGTCGGGATTGTGTCCAAAGTTAGTTGATGTTCTGTGATTGATGCTTCCCAAGCTTTTATGAGGATTCTGTTTGTCCAACAAATGGACAGTCTCTCCAACCTCTGCCCCAATCTTACCCATTGCAAGATTTCAGAGTGAGGGACCAAAGTGCCGCGCTGGATTCGGTGTGTTTTGAAATCCGTTTGCATCTTGTTGATAAGAACAGCATTTGAGAGAATGCTCTGGTAGATTCCCAGTCCCCCGGCAGGGTGGCCAGCTCTGAGGTTGGGGGCTGCTGGTCTGGCAAATTTGGGACTCCTGGCAGCCCAACTGCTGCTCCTAGAGCCCATCCCTCGGTCAGAGAAGAGGCCAGACTTCTGTGTGGCCCACGCTGTCCTGGACTGCGTTCCAGTACTGTGCCAGGAAGAGAGCATGTGTGTGTGCGGGGAGCCGGGGGGGGAGGTCAGGAGGAAGAAATGGCTGCCCAACACATACCCCCTTTCAGCGTACCTTCTGTGTGAGCCGGGGCTGATCTCCTAGGCTTACCCTCACATTAAACTTTCCCATTGTTAATTCTTTTGCTAAAGAAAGAATCACAACAGCCAAGGAAACATTCTTTCTATTTTGTTTTGGTTTTCCAGGTGGTATTTTCAGGACACATCAGCCTCTGCGGTCTCCTCTTCCATGGGCCCTGACCAATACATGTAACTTAATTACATGTATTTTTATCATTTGTCTTTTGGAGCTTCAGTCACTGTGAAGGAGCTGATGCATTTCTGCTAGCTTTTAGAAATGCCTGTGTTCAATTTCTGTTTTAGATATCAAAGTTGATTCAGGATTTTCTAGAATTTTGAATTTTATTATTATCGTTTGAACCACTTTTAAAGGGGTCAGCAAACTAAGACCTGCCATCACCACCTGTTTTTATAAATAAAGTTTTATTGGCACACAGCCCTGCCCACCCTGTTCCCAGTAGCTGAGGCTACTTTCCCACTGTGACAGCAGAGTGAAGTAATTTGGATGGAGACATGGCCCACAAAGTCAAAAATATTTAGTAGCTGACCTTTCACAGAAAAAGTTTTCCAACCCCAGACTTAAAACAAGTAATAGGAATTGATAATTCTTTAAACCTAAGACTTTCGGACGACCAGCAGGATGAAACACTAAAATGTAATATTTGTTTGGCCGAATTTTTCAGTACTGTTTTCACAGTTGAGGTGGTTCTTGTCTGTTGCCTTGTAATTCAAAGGCTAACTTGCATGTATTACCTCCAGAAGGTTGGGGTGAAGTTGAATCAGAAGAGTAGCTAGGAAACTGCTCATCGTCATCTTAAAATGTGCAAATGTAGTTCTTATCAAAATATTGACTCAGAGCCAACTCTAAATGGGCTTCTAAAAATAACTGATATCCAGCTCTTCAGGGTTCAGCTCTCCGTTCCTGTCATGCCTCTGGGACAACATTACCAGCAGGACACAGGGAACCTCTGTGTGTTTACAAAGGAGGAGCCTCTGTAACTGTCCGCGAGGGCAGCTTTCTGGGCTGCGGGTGGAGATGGAATCTTCCTTTCTTTGCTGCTTAGGACAGTTCGGAAGGAAGGCAGGGAGCAAGCCGCGTAGCTGAGACAGCCAAGTCCGTGGCTTCCCATTTCAAGGGAGACAGGCAGGCAGAGCTGCAGGGAGCAGCTGTGGTACTTCGGACAGAAACGGGAGTTTGAGCCTCTTTCAGGTCCCGTCTCTCTCACCGACCTCCTGCCCGGCTGCCCCTCACACTGCAGAGGCAGAGTGGGGAACAGGCTACATGGGTTGCTACGGCCGGTCGCTCCTTTTCTCTTCAACTTCATTCAAGTCCTCAGAGAAGTTGAAAGAATGGTACCGTGGACACTTCGGTGTCCCTCACCTGGCTTCGCCAGCAACATCTTTGTCGTAAATGCCAGAAGTGCCCGACTATAAGTGGCGCCCATCTGATGTTTCTCCCCTAGATCCTGCTGTAGGCGGCACCCGGGACTAGGGCCATTCCTCTCTGTGGCCCCACTGCTATTGTCACTCCTGTGAAAATGATCGCGAAGTCAGAAATGTCCTTCAACATATATATATAGTCCATAATTATGTTGTCTTAACTGTCACCAAAACGTCCCTTCTAGCTCTTTTTTGAGCCATTTCTCGATCCACGAGGATCAAGAAGTCCCATCATCAGCTGTGGGACCACTGACTTCCCTTTCAGTGAACAATCTCTAAACCACCCAGTGGGCTGCGCTTCAGAGCTCGTGTCCCCCCTGACAAGGAGAGCACTCCACAGGCCCCGCTGTTATTACTGAATCATGATTGAGGTAAAAAGATTTGAAATCGAAAAGAAAAAAATGAAGCTGTTAGCCCAGGCGTTTTTTGTTTTGTTTTGTTCAGTAGCAAAGCCACATGGCGTTTTCTGTCCTTCCCCTCCAGGGCCCAAGTGGCATTTACAGCAGGCTACAGATTGGTGGCGGTGGCCCACCAGTGGCATCGCTTGGTCTCAGGACATGTTGTCAAACCCCTTGTTGTTCCGGGTTTCCGGTTGGAGAAAGCGGTTGTCGGCTTCAACTCCAGTCCTGACGCCTAAAATCCAGGCCAGAGCCCGGCTGACAGTGGTCTGTCCTTCCTTCCATGTTCTCACACTTCCTCAAGAGGGCGCTCCTCATAAATTGCTTGCATTTACGCATTTCTGGTTTTAGTGGCAAAAATGAATCTTTTTTTTCTTAACTGCCTTGCATGGAGACAGTTTTTTTCTTTTTGATGTGAAGAGATTTCGAGTCTTCTTAGAAGGTGGTGGTCTCATTGACTCTGACGACTGTTTCTTTCAGATACTTCATCTTCCAAAAGTTTATTCATCTGAACAGGTGAGGCTTTGAGGTCTCCCTTGCCGGGTGATGTCTGTTTGGGAGAAAGAAAGCTGTTGCAGAAATGCTGTTGAGCAGGAAGTAAAGTGTCCCTGAAAGTGCTGTCACAGTATGTTCAGACCTACTTTTGAAGCTTACTGTTGCTGTAACAAGCCCATCCTGTGTGCACGTGTTTGTTTTTGGGTTTTGTCAGCCATGTGTATTTTAGGATGATGTCAGAGGCTACGAAAATCTTGATGTCCAATTTTAACAAACACGTTGAAGAACTACAGGTCCTATCTTGGTTCTCTAGAGCTCACTTTTCTTGTCCAGCAAAAACACTCAGACCCAAGTAGAAAATACTGGGATGGCATATGTTTCTTTTTGGTCCTTCAGTTTAGGCTTCATTTCCAGTTCAGTGCCTCCAGGGCACTTGAACACTTATGCTCTGAAAGCAGAGGTTAAAAAAAGAAAGTCCTATGTGGTTCCAATTGGAGATAGACCATTTTCCACAGAGCTCTGGGTTTAATTTTCTCTTATCAGGTGTTGGCGCGTGGACCAACCTTTATGTCCTGAGCAGGTTTGAGGAACAGCTTGAGAAGGAAGGCCTTTGTGTGTGTGTGGATCTCCCCTGGATAGGAAGAATCAATTTTGGTGATTTTTTAGATGTATGGATGAGTTAACATTTTGTTTCTTTTGCCTTCCTCAGCATGTTTGAAAGTTCTCTTAAATTCTCTTTACGGAGTTCCTTTCATCCATCAGGCTTTAAGAACTAGCCCCCAAGCCCTATCTAAAGAGATTTTAGTCACTTCACACTCAGAAGAAACGTGGCCAGGTCTGTGGAAAGACAGGGTAGCCACTTAGTTCACAAAGCGATAAAAATGGCTCCGTGTTGTGAACAATGCCAAGCAGGAGATTTGGGGACCAGAGCCCATCTGTTCCATGACACCAGCTTTGTAACCCATTCCTCAAGAAGAGAGTCTTGGCCACAGAGCTCTTTGTCCACGGGAGCCCCTCTAGAGTCCCAGGAACCACCTCGAAGGATGCCAGGGGTGTTGTACTTTTAAGGACAAAGACTTCCAGAACCAGCTTTCTCTTGCCCTGGCTATTTTCTAAATACACCCTTGCCAAGGTGTTTGGGGTGAACATGGGAGAATCCTAGGCCAACTGAACTCCTACCCATGTGATACAAAACCAGCTCTCCGTGTCTCTGCCAGCTGGTTTGGTCACCACACATCTGCACTCACTGAGGCGAGAAAGCCTTTCCTTGATCTCAGGTTTAAGCAGAACGAATTGAAAGGTGCTGGAAGCACTCTAGCAGAATGCAGAAGCCTGTGAACCCTCTTACACCCCGTTTTGTAGCTGTATACTATTCCAGGCCTGCCTTCCCCACCGTAGTGGACAGAAATGGTGCTGAGGGCCAACTTCCCTCATCAGTATTCTTGCAGAGATGGGTCATTAACCTCTAGGGATGATCAGACATAGTCGCCCCTGTTCCCCTCCAGTAGAGGCTCTGCCCCCATTTTGGCCACCAAGAGTGTTGTTCCTCACTCACAGCCTATAAGCTCTATAGCTCCATGCTGCCTGTTTTGAAAATGGGGGCCCAGGCCTCCTGCAAAATTAAACCTCAGCCAAGTCCACGTTCATTTTCCATTCTTTCATTCTGGAGGGCCAGTTCTGTTGAGCAAAACAAAAGCATGTACCAGCTTTCTTGGCTCGTCCTCCTAGGCGGGAGCGGCTGAAGTCTGAGCGTCTCCAGCCCTTTGATCCCTGCCCACCCCCTGTCCCACGTTGCAGCCTTTATTTACATTGAAGGAAAATTGTCTTTTTTGCTCCCAGTCCTCTGCAGAGCAAAAAGACTTGTCGGATTCGGGAGAGGAGCCTCGGGGGGAGGCTGAGGCCCCCCACCATGGCACGGGTCACCCCGAGTCAGCTGGTGAGCATGCCCTAGAGCCTCCTGCCCCCGCTAGCGCTTCAGCCAGCACTCCTGAAGCCCAGCTTCTTCCTTTCCCGCGAGAACTGGCAGGGGTAAGTCCACCTCTACCCAGCACTCCACAGCCTGGGGGGCCCAACCCAGATCGGCCCCTTTCCCTTCGGGTGCCTCCGATTCAGACCCTAAACCACAAGCAGCTGATGAGAACTGAAAAGGTGCTCATGATCTCTGCAGCTCCCTTTAATTCTTGCTGCCAAAAAGTCAGGAAAGATTGAGTCCCCTTTTACACTGAGACTTTCTGAGTGGGGGAATTTGTATACACCCATAGTGAGAAGCTAATCCTGTTTCCTGGAAGAGACATGAGGGGTCAAAAGAGGGATTGAAGAATGGGGTAGAACCTTCCAAATCAAATTCGACCCCCTCTCCGTCCTTCCATTTTTCTTTCTCCTCTCCCTGATTGGGCATTCAGGCTCAGGGTCTTAGAAACACCCAGAAGCCCCGATTTCCTTGGTCCAGAGGAAGAGGAGGTGTCTAAGGCAGACTGCCTTGCAAGACCGATTGTGTTTGGACTGTGGTTAGGCTGTGAACCGCTTGTCTTCAATCAAAGCAGGAAGAAGAAAAGACTCTTCCTTTGAATCCAGAGGGAACCCCTTGAGCCCTTTCTCTTTGTATTGAGAAGGCTTTTGAAGATTATAGGTGGAGAAGATTGTGAACTCTCGAGAACAAGGAATGTCTTGAGTGTTTGGAGGTTGATAAAATGGGAAAGGTAAACATCATCCTACATTCAGGATTGAAAACTCCATGTGGGTACCTAAGCCCCCCCCCATTCTCGTGGCAGGGTAAAATGGCTCTCAAACAAGGAAGCAAGGGACCCTGCTCTGCACACCAAGCACTGGGCAGCCATCCAGGGCGTCACAATCCCAGACTTTAGTGATCCCATGTGTCACATCACCAGGCCCCTGTGTTCTTAAGGAAATCATTAAAATTCAGTTACAGCCACTAAACCCTGGGACACACAGGAAGAAGTGATATTCAGCAAAGGTGAGGTTGGAGGCCAATTTTAACATTTGGGGAGGAGTCAGTGTGTGGTGGGAAAAGAAGGAACAGTCTTTACCACGTGCCAGGTGGGAGTGACAGGAGGCAGTCCCTCATGGCACACAAGTGGGTTTGTGGGCCCAGTAAAGATTCCAGCCAGAAGGCACTCACACCAAAGTGTTCTGGGGGCGCAGCCCTCATGAGAGCACTAGAGCTGACAGAGTAAGAATGAGGATGTGATCACTTTTTCGGTTGGGAGCCAAGCAGCTCCTGGAACCTTCTTCTGAGTCGGGTATTATGAGTTATTGTGCCTTCAGCCTTCGCAAGCACAGGAAATCATGCTCTCAGTTCCCTGAGTTCCCAGTAAAGATGACCTTCATGTGGATCTGCCCAAGAGGCTCCAGGGCCTTTCGCGGCTGCCTGGTTTGAACAGCAAGCTTACAGAGCAGCCTCTAACTGAAGGGGCTGAGGGTTTTCAGTTGAGACTAGCAAGTGGGTAGGTCACAGAGGTTGAGGCACAGCAGCTGCTCCTCCAGAGGCACCTAGGGGGGTCTCACCTTCTGCTTGTGGCCAGGCCAGATGTGGATTTCTGAGGCCTGGCCAGTGGGACTTGATGTCTCAGTTCTTGTGGACTTTGGGTCAGAGGCTCTAATCCCAAGAAATTCAAACCATCCCCGGCCCGGCCCTGCAAGGTCAAGTGTTAACAGCAGGGAACCTCAGGATGGGTTGTGGGTCACTGTGGGAGGAAGTCAAGACTTGGGGGAGCCGTTGATGAGTGTACCAGCAGAACAGCGAAGGCCACGCACGTGACACACACATGTGCCGTTTCGTTTTAGCACTTGTAACTATAGGAATCCCTAGTTCCATCAGAAGTCCCAGCAGGGCCACTGTCGCATCATTTGGTGACAGCTCTGAGCCAACCAGGGCTAGCACAGAAGACTCCAGCTTGTCACCTCTGGCTGCCATTCATTACCTGGCTTTCTTTAGTGATTGGGCGTGTTCAAGGCAAAGTAAACGTTTTTTTAGGTCAGTTAGGGCATAAATCAAGGCAGATGGATCCCAGCTTCCTCTTGGGCTCAGGTGGTTCTTTGGTTAGCTAGGACTCACTGCTTTTGCAGACAAACAGATTTGGATCTTTCCCGGTACCACACTGGAATTCAGGAAACTGCCCACCCTTACCCAGCCAGTCTCGCCCATCACGTTTAATCTGTTCTTAAATGCATGATCCCTCGAGGGTATGTAAAGCTGCGAGTTCTTTATAATAAATAGTGGCTCGCTGAATTGTTGCTTACAAAGGGCCTGCTCGTCTTTCAGTCTCCCCAGACTCTGGCCATCGAAGACTCAGTACCGGGAACAAGCCTCTATATATCAGACTTACTGGCTCTCAGAAGACAGCTTGGAGAAGACCAAACCACATCCAGATTAAGTTCTCTGATCCGGAGAAAGCAGGCAGCCCTTAGTGCTTACTCCAAGCCTGGCTTAAGTCCCCTGGACTGAAGCTCAGAGCCAAAGCCCTGTGGAGCCTGAAATGTGTTTATTAGACCCACCAGGAAGCTTAGACAGGTTCTGGAACCAGACCCCTGGCTGGACAGCTTCCCTCATCTTCCAGTGTCTGCACGGGATTTGACCCTTATTCTGCTCCCACCCAACATTCAGACTTTTGGGGGCCACAGCTCTTTTTCTTTCTTCAGTGTCTGCCTTTTTGGTAAGAACTTCTGAGCTGGTCACCTCAGTAGCAGAATAAACAGCATGGAATTGGCCAGTAGTCCATTTGAAGACAAGGACGAATCAACAGGCTCCTCCCTTGATTGATTTTTCATCCTGGGCATCCATTTTCCTGCAGCCACAGACAGCGGGCTTTATAACCGGTCAGTCCACATTGAAATCACTGAGGCCCAGGCAGACCAAATGGGTGTCTGGCGTGGTCTTGTTTTCTGGTCTTTTCTGAGAAGTCAGGAAGGCCGAGAGTGCTGTTCATTCCTGCTTACTCTACCTGTGTGTCTGTGTGTCAGCTTCTGAGACACAGCGGCCAGCTCCATTCCTTCCCCTGGACTGGCCTAGCACCTTTGTCCTCCTTGAGGCCACACCAGGCAGCCTCATGAGAGCCATGTTCTTTCGGGGCTTTGAGGGGGGCGGTGCGGGATCCTTGATAAATGTAACGATCGTAAATTTTCACTGTTTCATCCTTTACAAAGAACAGAAGCTTCCCACATCTACAGTTCCAGGGTCCCATTCTGGGTTAGACGTTACCACCTGTTTTGTACTTGGCAAGGATGTGCACACCTCACAGAATAAGCAGCTCCCCCCCGAGGTTCCTGTGGCTCTGAGGAGAGCAAGATGCCACTCCTGCCGTTCTTCCCACCCGTCCCTAGCAGCCACCATTGGGGGGGCTTTGCATCTTCTGTAAGCCCACTTCACTTGTTCATGCTTCCTGCCACCAGGGAAGTGAATTGAAGGATTCTCTTTGGGCCTCTTTCTTTTCTGCCTCCTTATGTAAGTGTTGATTTGGGATATGTTCGTCGTGGTGTCCCAAATGGGCACTGACCCCAGTGTCGCCTAGGTATCATCCTGAAGCCCTGATCCTCACAGAGGTGGATTCTAGTGTGGGAAGAGGCAGAGGAGGAAATGGGACATTCACACCTGCTTCTGCCCTGGCTCCTCCCCAAAGAGGAATCCCAGAAGCCTGCCCTTAGAGTCCTCCTCACATGAGTCCCTGTGGCAGTGGCTTTGGATGCAGACTTCCGGGGTCCAAGGAGTTGCAGCTGCAGGGCGCACCCCTATGTGTGTCCCAGCCATTGTTCTCAGCTGATCCGTGAGTGGCCTCTCCCTTGGTTGGGGTGAGGGGCGGAGGCTGCTGTGTTTGCGCAAAGTGTGTGTGGAGCTGGCGTTGGCCTCGTTTTGGGCCAGGGTGGCTTAAAGGGGAGTTACTTCACCCCAGACCTTTCCCTGTGTGGGGAGAAGACAGCACGAGACAGCCAGACAGCAAGCTCAGACCTTCAGCACAGTTGGGGGGTGCAGACATCAGGCTTCTCCTCACACTGGCCACTGTTGAGGATTTCTGGAAGAGTCGGCATATCCAAAGGCAAGCAGAAGTGACTTCCTCATACATTCCGTCTCCTTGCTTCCTTGTGCTAGCTCCTATTGAGGAAAGTTGCTGGCATCAGTTTCCTCACTGCTTCTGAGTTGGCTAGTTCAGACCCCACAGGAGATTCCAGCAGCTTCTGGAAGGTCATCCCTGGTGGTGTAATTTCCTGTGTTGTCCTCCCCTGGCCTTGGCCTCTTAGCCTTTCCAGGACCAAGAGGCCAGTCACATGCCTCTTAGAAGAGATTTGGGGTGTGGGTTTGAGGGTCTCCTGCATCTGAATCTTGTCTGGCCGGGCACTTTTCTTCAGGTCCCTGAAGGGGCTATGATCAACTCAGGCTCCATTTGTGCAGTGAATACCTGCTGATCGGGCGCCTGGGTGGCTCAGTTGGTTAAGCGACTGCCTTCGGCTCAGGTCATGATCCTGGAGTCCCAGGATCGAGTCCCGCATCGGGCTCCCTGCTCAGCGGGGAGTCTGCTTCTCCCTCTCCCGCTCCCCCCTCTTGTGCTCTTTCTCTCTCTCACTCTCTCTCAAATAAATAAATAAAATCTTTAAAAAAAAAAAAAAAAAAAAGAATACCTGCTGATCGTCTTTTGTGCACAGCATCCTAGGGGTTGTGTGAGCTGTGAGCAGAACAGCCAGATGGACACATTAGATCATTTCCAGCTGGTACACAAAACAGGGTAGAGGCCCGAGGGAGGTAGAGGAGCAGCTTCCGCTCGCTGGGTGGTAGGGCAGCAAGTGAGACGGGTTCACCCTGGGGGAGGCTAGGAAAGGCCTTGGCGAGGCCACACTGAGTGGACCTGCAGGAAGCGCGTCCCAGGCCTGGGGGGGCGGGGCAGGCACACACAGAAGGAATGTTGAGGCAGGAACAATGTTGGCGTGTTTCAGAAAACGGGGGAGACAGGCTGCACCGTGACAGCAAGGAGGGGTGGTTTAGGACAGACAGCCGGGGTACCCGGAGGCCTCAGCTCCTGGTCTGGGCCCACTTCTGGGGAGGGGCCGCGAGCACTCATCAAACTCTAAAGGAAACTCAGATTCCTGAGAGGTTTGGGGTGTTGTTGGCATAGATAAGAAAGTTACGTGTCATTAAGACCCCCAAAATACACAAAGCAAAAACGGACAGAACTGAAGGGAGAAGAGACGATTCGGTCATCTTGGAGAGCTCAGCAGCCCCCCCTTCAGTAGTCAGTAGAGCATCAGGACGGAGGATGGAGGAGAACAGAGAGGGCCTGGACAGCACTCTAAACCCACCTGGCCTAGCGAGCCATCGGCCCTGGAGAACGTCAAGGGCACTGTGCTGCAGAGTACCCGGGACGTCCTCCAGCGCAGACAGACCATTTGCTAGACCACAAAACAAGTTTTGATAAAGTGACTGAAATCATGCCAGGTCTTTTCCAGCCACAGTGGAATGAAATTAGAAATCTGTAGACTTCTGGAAATCCACACACGTAGAAATGAGCCCAGCTAGCCAGCAGGGCAAAGGGAAGGTAGGTGTGGAGTCCTCTGTGGGACTGCAGTGGTGGCGGAATACCCTTTTCGGCAGCTGAGGAAACAGGAAGCAGGGCGTGTGTAACACAGGGACACGTGCCTTAGCGGCTTCTCTGGGGCCCACTGTGGGCTGAGGGCCACTCCTGGGACTCAAGCTAGTGGGGACCCAGGCACAGGTGACACAGAGTGAGAGGTACAGAGGGGCGCAGGGGGCAGGGGTTCTCATGTGAGAAGCCAGGGAAGAGCGAGGAGAGTGAAAAGAAGCCAGCTGATGAGGGAGCAGCGTCTGCAAGGCCATTTCCAAATCCCAGGAGTCGCTCTCCAAGCGGAGTTCCCATGGGATCTGAGAGGCTGCCACGCGTGGGGTTGGTGCAGCCGGAATGCTTACTGAATGACAGGAGAGAGGCCAGGAGCCACGGGACCGGAGCTGGGAGCGGGCCCAGCCCCTGTGAAGGAATAGGAAGGAGGTACCCGTAGTCTGCGCCTCCGTGATGTCACCCAGGGAGGGGGATGGTCCCAGGAGAAGAGGCCTGCTGTGCCCGCGGCTTGGCTTTGCATTTTCGGACACCACCCCAGGCCTGAACCCAGTGAAAGGAAAGCACTGCTGGAGTATGTGTCTCAGCAACACCCCCAGCGCTTCGCCCTGGGCTCAGGACTGAGTCCCCCACTCTGACCCCTCATCTGGCTGCCCTGGGACATGGACCCTCCTCTTGTCATGCCCTTCCCAAGGGCATAACATCCAGCAGAAGCAAGCTTGCTGGGAGAGCCCCTCCCCCCCCAAGTCCAGGTGTCAGCCTTGGCCGGGTGTCGGGTCAGACCAAGGGCTGCCTCACCTGCTTATCTCGCTGACCCCTTCCATCTTCCTGTGGGGGAGGTGCTGGCACCCCCATTTCCCAAGGAAGGAAACCGAAGCCTGGGCGAGGGAGAGGATTTGCCCAAGGTGTGGCTTTAGGAGGTATCGGAGCTGGGAGAGAGTAAGCTCTGCGGGCCTCCCAGAGGGGTTGAGCACCTTCACACTTTGCTCTTGTGGTCCGGCCGCCGGTTTGTGCCCATCTGAGGCCCGCCTGCTTTCCTCCTCCGGTGTTCCACTTCATCTGGGGCCTGGTGGTATGTTCACGGTCGCCCCGAGGACTGTCGAACCCCTCTTCTGTTAAGAGGGGTTTGTTTCCCAAGCGCTTTGATGGATGGCCTCCTCGGAGCCTCCTGAGCACCCGATGCAGGCATGGGGACGGCGGTCCTCCTGGCCCTTTCACAGAGACTTGCAGGGAGCACTTAGAACGGACTTGAGCGAGAAGGGCTTGCATTTCTAACTCAAACCCAAGTTGTGGGCCCACTCGGGAGAGAGAGTTCAGGTTGGAATCCTTTTCTCTACTGTCTCTTAGGACGGGGTCCACAAACTCCGGCCCTCTGTCTGCAAGCTAAGGTGGTAGAGTATGCATGTGGCCCGCGAAGCTGAAAGTCTTCTGTGGCCCTTTACGGAGAAAGTCCTGCCCAGGGCCGGCGCCCCGCTCACAGCCCATTATTTACGTTATTTAGGGCAGTTGCCACCTTTCCACCCTGCCCTGCCGCTTGCAGGGCTCTTTCCCAGGCAGGCCTCCTCTAAGCCTTAACGGCTCCTCAAGGCAGGTGGTCCTCGTTTGGCTACACTTGACCCCTAGGGACTTTTCTGAAACTAAGAAAATTGGCTCCTCTGCTTGCTCGCACAAAGGTGCCCCAGGAGGAGGGATGTTCACCCCTCAACGTTTGCTTCTGGCTGCTCGGTTCTGGAGAGTTGCAAGTCTGTGAGGGAGTGGATATTACCTGGGGGTGGGAGCGGGGCTCATCTTAAGGCTTCTTGATGGCTAGTTGTTCACATTCTAAAACTAAAGGTTGTTACAGAGGAAATTCTTTGGCCACCTTCTGTCTTGGCTTGTGATTTCTCGGTAGGTTGTGTGGTTAGCAGAGTTGTCACGTTGGACGATTATGTTCTGAACACTTTGCAGCAGACTTAGATCCAAGGCATGGAAGTTCTCTGTTGCTCTGGAAGTAATGGTCCACCTTGAAACAGGGTTCCGCGCCGTGGAACGGGCCAGGCAAGGAACAGAAATTGCTGCGACCCGGTGTTAGGCCACATTTTAAATGGTCCTGCAGCCCTCCAGAGTGGAGCGGGTCGCTTGCCAGCTCTTGGCAGAATGAATTTCAGCCAGATAGCGTTTCATTGTGCTTGAGTTGAGGGGGCGGCACGAAGTTAGCTGTGACCTGTGGAGAGACAGAGAGACCAATCTTTGTGCAGTAAATGCGTCCTCAGCCTTTAGGAGGACTCCTCGGCCCATGGCCTGGTAAGGCAGACACAGAGCGTTCCTGGGGGGCATTTTTGAGCATTAGGTTGAAAGTCCGTCCGACCTGGGTGTCTGAGCTCAGGGAGTTGGCCCTCAGCGCTGCGTTTCAGGATGAGTTCATGAGGGAACTCAAGCTGCTGGGTGCTAGCTGGGCAGCCCGGCCCTCGCTCACCGCCCTGCCGTGTGCTCTCATTTCAGAGGCCAGCTGGAGGCTCCAGCCCCGAAGGTGGAGAAGGTGAGGAAATCTCTAAAACGTCTCGTTCTGTTTGGTTGTAAAAGTGGAAGCAGCCTGATTTTCTCCTCCTCGTTTTCTGTAGATTCCGACCGAGAAGATGGAAATTACTGCCCTCCCATCAAGCGAGAAAGAACATCCTCTTTAACCCAGTTCCCACCTTCACAGTCAGGTAACCGTTGCAGACCTTTGCCGAGCATCCGTGCTGATGAGTCCGCCGTCCCCCTGTGGTGCCTCACACTCGGCGTCTGTCTCCTGCCCACAGCCAGTTAGAATCAATCTGAGACTCGGTCTCTGTCAGGAATGAAGCTGGAGGTGCCCCCCTCTGGAATCAGTAATACTTAATAGAGGGTCGTGACCTAGTGGACTAAATTAATTACATGTCCTCCTTCCCAGGTTTGTGGCTGTATCTCTAGACTGAAGGTGTAGGAAGTGGGAAGTACAGTGTCCTCCTGACCCTTCAACCATGTGCCTAGAGCTTGGCAGTCTGGTTGAGAAGCGCAGACACACACACAGTACATATCGAACCAAGTGGCCCCAGAACACACTTTGATGATGGAATGTCAGGAGCCCGCAGAGGAGGAGGGCTTGGTGGAACCTTGAGGGGTGGGCCAGGCTAGGAGCCTGTGGAGGCTCTGGATGGGGCCTTGGCAGATCAGCCCGGGGGCTTGTTAAGAAGACCCGTGCAGCAAAGAGGCAGTTTCCCAGGGTCGAGAGAGTTGTTGGGGCTATTTGGTGGGAGGTGCTGTGATCCCCGGGGACAGCCTTGTAGATTCAAGGCTAAACACTGCCTCAGGGCTTGCCCCCACTCCTCCCGATCTTGACTTGGTCCCCCCTGGCATCATCCATCTTCTCCGTCTTGGCGGTCTAGTGCAGACTTAGAGATGCACATGTATTCAGAGAGGATCTCCGGTTACCCAACTTGGCGTTCCTTCGTGGGAGGTTTATGTGAAGCATTTTATATCTGTGAACCTAAAGGACAGCACTTTAAGGGGAAAAGACGCCCTGGAAGGTTGTTTCTGCTTACAGAAGTGATGCAGACGTGACGGGGGGCACCATGTAGAGAGTGAGTGTCCTTTCGAGATCATCCCTGCAACACACTGGATTTCACTCCTGTTTCCCTTAACACTCACTGTGGACATCGCCACACCCTTTCTCATGACTGCTCGAGACCCTCCTGAATGGATACACTGTCCTTTGCTGAGCAGGCCTTGAGGAACCATCAGGACAGTTAGCAGTCGGGCTTGGGGAGCCCTCCTTTTCTCCCTTGTTGCATATGGGTGTTCCTAGGAAACAAGGGAGCTTCTGCCCCGTGGTGATCGTTTGTGCTCCTTCCCGTTCACTGCGCCCTGCTGCGCCACGCCCTGTGCAGAAGGTGCCTCAGAGGAGGAGAGGTGATTTGTGCTGTGGCCATAGGCTGTAGGGACAAAGGACAGCCGAACATTTCCCTTCTGCTCTGGCTCACTGGCATAGGAAATAGCTCTCGGGCACCAGGGGTGGAGACGGGAATGGAGCCGGTATCTTGGAAGGCGTGGTCTGTGCCCTGCATTCTGATTCTGCTTAGCTGTGTTCTGTCTACCCGGTTAGTTCTTCAGCTCTGAGGCCCATTGCATTACTGCCTGGCCCACACCCAGGGAAGCAACTGATAAGTGTAAAGTAAGATCCTAAACAGGTGAGGGGCTGGGGATGCAGCCAACCAGCAAGCCTCTGGCAGGTGACAAGAAGCAGGGCCTGAGGCTTGGAACATCCAGTTCATTCTGCTTCCCTCCTCCCTGCTCCCATTGGGGCCTACAGTGCCACAGAAAAGCCAGGGGCATGAGGACAAGATAGGCGGCCACAGTAGACCACAAAGGCCTGGTTCATAATGCTGAGCCCCCTACAGTGCGGCTTAGAGATCGAGCCTTCATGTGGGAGAGGTGATCGGGTGCGTGTGTGCCCTGCCTACTCACACTGTTTTTCCTCTTGTTCCCTTCCCTGCCCGTACCTCCTTGTCGACAGTATCAAAAAACAATGTTTTTATGCCATCAACCTTCTGCGAGCCATCTGCAGGCAATTCTGACTCAGAACCAGGTGAGCCCTCATGTCCCTTTGCCTTTTACTACCAGTCACGGGGGGTTTTCCTGGGATGAAAAACAGTTGATATTGTAAAATAAGATCTTAAACAGGAATAGGCAATTTGAAAACCGGATTCTTTTTCAGCTCCTAAATGTTTTCCCAAATCTTCAGCTCATAGACTTGGAATCCACTGTGAGGCAAGCTTCATAAGCCCTTAATTTTTTGTTTCTGCAGGAGGGCCTGGTCACAAGGAGTCTTTAAGGTGTTGGTTGATTTTTTTGTTCTTTGGTTTTTGTGGGTTTTTTTCCCAAAAACAAAAAGCATCTGTAAAGAGGTGTATTGCTTGTTTTTCAAAATTGTACACAAGTAACACGTTCATACCACTTTTTAAAAAAGGCAAATGGGAAATACATAGAGTAAAAGAATCTGCCTACCCCTCTCCCTCTCCCACCCCAAGGTAACTGTGTGAGGTCGATGGAATTTTCCAGACCCCTTTTCTGTGCATTAGAGTCTCACATTAATCAATATTACTTAGACCTGTTCAGATAAATATGTAAGCATATTTAATCACAGCATATTAAACCTTGAAGTAAAGTAGCTTGCTACCCTCTGAAGACTATGGAGCCTTCCTTTTTTGGTCTTTTGCTAGAGATCCAACTCCAAGGTTTCTTGAAAGTTTCTCCCACGTGGCTGAAATTCCTCATAAAAGAGTTAATGAGCAAGTTCAACTACCCGAATTCTGTAACCCAGTCTGCCTTATATAAATTCATTGCTGACTTCAAAAGCATTGCGAGATAAGTCATACTCTGGCAGGAGGGCAATGTTTTTATAATTTAGGGGATTGGTTCAATAGCACCCTTTCAAACAATAGAATTCATTCTGACTCTGAAAGCAGACTGTTTTGAGCTGACCCCCTCACTAAGTCCTGAGGAGGAGTTTGGTGTGTCAGCGTCCGTGGGAACCCCTAGAGTGCTGGCTTAGCAAGTAGCACTGTGAACTGTAGGGGCGGTGTTAGCCGAGGTGATCCTGTTATGGTCTAGGGGGCCAGTCGCTGAAGCCGCATGTCTAGATCGCCTCGTGCTGTCAATCTCCATCACACATGTCAACATCATCACCTCTAAGATCTGTGAGTGATGGCCTCACTCCCCTCTCTTGCCCCACAAAACCTTTATCCCGCAGCATTGAGAGCAGGGCCGCCCTGAGAAAACAGGGTTCCCAGGCCTGCTGAGGGGCACCGGCGCAGCCTCGCTTCCTGGTCCGTGAGGCAGGTTGGAGTCGTATCAGTCCTCTTCTGTCCTTGCCTGTCTGCCTTTTGTTTTTTAGCTTTAATTTTTTTGGGGGGGGGGGCGGCTTTTTAACTTATGGAAGAATTTTATAAAGCACTTCCATATCCCTTTACCCATTCGATTTTCCCCAGTCGTCCCAGTGCTGTCCTTCATAGCAGAGGGGTCAGGTCCCAGATCATATACCCCATATCTCTCTTTCCATCTAGAATACTTCCTCATTCTTTGCTTGATGTTTATGGCCTGGAAGATTACAGGCCAGTGAATTTGGAGAAGTTTTTCTGTCTGGGTTTGTCCAGCGATTCCTGGTGGTTCTGTCCAGGTAGTGCCTTTAGGGCTAGAATTCCACAGAAGCAAAGCTGTGTTTTTCACGCTACCCCGTCCCAGGTGGCACATGGTGCTTACCTGTCCTGGTACCTGTGGGGCTAATTTGGCTCACTTGGTTAGAGTGGGCTCTGTCGGTTTCTCCGCTGTGAGATCATCCCCTTTTTTTCTGGAGAGAGAAGCCCATTCCTCTCACTGTTCCCCTCCAGTGTCCGCCTCCACCCATGTTCTCTTGCTCGGATTAGTCATTACTGTGACGATCCATCACCAAAGGCGGGGGTGGGGGGGCGGGTCCTGCCTTCTCTGTTACTAGTACGCTTCATTGGCGTTCTGTAAGAGAGCTATTCTTTCTCCCCATTTAGCCCCTTGTTCTATTGTACAGCAAGATCGATGCATGGATTCCTGCTTTAGTCAACGGCTTACATTCTGTCATTATTAGTACAGAATTTCTTTTAATTGTCCCAGATTTGGCTAGCGGGAGTCCCACCAAGCAGGTTCCTGTGCCCTTTTGCCACGGCTCATTATTCTTTTAAGCACTTTCTTCTGTCCTAACAAGAGGCTCCAGACTCATCATCGTCTCTCACAGGGGTCCTTCTCAAAGGGTTCCTTCTTTGTGGAGAGTGGTCTCCAGAAACCAAAATCTGCATGCTCAGCAAGCCCACCGCTGTTGGGACTCTCACACACCCCCGTACCTATGCACATACCTATGTGTACACGTACACGCGTTTCTTTGTCTATATCTGTCTGCATGTGCGGGTAACCCTGGGTTCACATGTATACTTCCAATCCAGCACCAACAGGGTTCACCTGAGCCTCCCTGCTTCTTAATTCTACCTATCTTTCTGACAGAAACCTGGCTCCCTTTGTCTGCAGGGCGTGTCCCATCACTCTACGCACCCCCCTTGCCCCCGTACATGCCAAGCACCTTCCCACCTGCCCCGGCACCACTCTTGCCCCTGCCCAGCCCCCGCCAGGCTGTCTCCTCTTAGAGCCTTTTCAACCTCTGGCATACACCAAGTTGAAGTTCCCCTGGGGGTGAGCATTGTTTCCCGCAGATGTCACTTGGGGTCTTCCCAAGGCAGGGCAGAAAGCACCCTCAAAGGAGCCCGCTTGCTTTAGACGTGATTAGGAAGAGGGCGAAAGCTGCTTCAGAGGGAACCACCTCTTACCCCAGTGAGCTCACAGCGGGGCACGCGTATGCCCTCAAGACACCGGGCCAGTCACTCGTGCACCCCAGTGACCCTGTCATGTGTGCTAGGGCTCTGGCCATCAGCAACACCTTTTCATTGCACCCAGGTCATGTTGTAGGTAAAGTGAGTTTCTTGAGGCCATGAAAAGAGAGCGTCTATTTTGGTGAAGATGGGGCCTGCAGGCACGCCTCAGCTTGGCTGTCCTGTGAGCACACCTCCCTGCTGCCTTGGGCTCCTGTCCCCAGTCCTCAGTTGCCATGACAGGTGTGTCATGCCTTGTCTGTCTTGTCTGTCATCTGTTCACTGCAGCATTCAGCGTGATTTCTTGTGCGTCTGCGGGGCGGGCCGGGTGCCAGGCCCCGTGCTAATGGATGCTCCGTGGCAGTGATCATCCACGCCTGCACCCCCACTGGTCAGCCTAAGCTGGCTGCAGAGGTCAGTTGCCGCTGGCGCTGCTCTGCACAGAGCGGAGAGGTGGAGATCAATCGGTAGCCACAACGTAAGCATTGCAAAGCCAGCTGTAAGGCCTCTTAAAAATTATCTCAATTGTGAATTTCATCTCGATTTTTTTTAATGCTTGTAAATTGCCAGTCATCTTCTGAATAGTCCTGAGCTTTGGAAATGTGATTCAGTATTTCTCTCCTAAAAAGGAACATCTGGCAGCATGTCTTCCCCTGCATCTGTGGTGTCTGATTCTCCTGAGCCTGGTTTTTATGACCGCTCTCTTAGGGGAGAGACCCCAGCTCCGCTAACACAGGCCCTTGGAAGCCTGGTGGACTCAACTCCTTCCTACTAACTAGCAGGGAAGAGTTTTATAATCCTGTTTTTGCCCAAGGAGATCAGTTTGGCTGACCAACCCCAGACAGCAGGAAGAAGGCTTTCCTGCTTCGTTGAGAATTCTGTTTGACTTTGTTTTATGCCTCAAGAGTTTGGTCTGAGAAGTCATTTGTGTTGTTTCAGTGTACAGTTGGTTGGTTTTTAGTGTATCCACAGAGTTGTACAGCCATCACCATAATTAATTTTAGATCATTCCATCACCCCAAAGAGAAACCCCATCCCCATGAGCAGTCACTCACCGCCCGTGCCTCCCCCAGCCCCTGGCAACCAAGAATCCACTTTCCGTCTGCAAGGATTTGCCTGTTCTGGATGTTTCATGTAAATAGAATCATGTACTGTGTGATCTTCTAAGACATTTTCCCATTTGTTTGTCTTTCTTCCAACGACGTTTTAGAGTTTTTGTTAAATTTATTCCCAAGTACTATTCTCTTTGGTGCTATTATAAATGGAATAACAGGTTTTCATAACTTCATTTTTGGAGTGTTCATTGCTAGCGTATAGATATACACAATTGATATTTGTGTATTGATCTTGTTCCCTGCATCTGACAAGGATTTTTTCAGATGAGTAGGACCTTAGCACAAAAGTGAGGTTGCCTCTGGTGGCCCAGAATGCTGCCATCCCTGTGCTGCCCCAGGAACTGACCTAACTGTTGGAGTCACAAGGCTTTTTATGCTGATCCTTCCTGTCAAGGCAGATTAGACTGTCCCCACTCCCCGCCCTTTATGAAATCAGCCACCTCACCCGCACACACAGATGACCAGTATGGACCAGTGGCCCTGTTGAAACCAGGTTTTGAGCCATCGCCCTGCTCCTTCCCCTTCCTTGTCCTCGGCCTTCCAGTGTTCTCAGCAACAAGGTGAAGCTCTCCAAGCACATCCGGAAAGAGAGAGCAAGCTGGCCATCTGCCACCTTTGATCTTTCACCACAGAAACGTGTCTCATTTCCCAGACATCTGCTGGTAGTACAGAGGCTTCTCCTGATTACAGATGCATCCTCTGACCAGACAAGTCCTCTGAGAAAGGGAGACCGGTCCCAGGGGCCTTAATGGGGTGGCTCCCTGACATTCTCCAGGGCCTGTGAGCCCGGCACAGCTCCTGGCAAGCCGTTGGGTGAGGTGGCCCAGGGGTGGACCAGCCTTGCACTCACTGTCACTTTTGTCTCTCACCTTCGACACCCCCCTGGTCTTTCATTATCAGCACCTTGCCTGGAGCCAGCACTTCCTGCACCTCCCTGGCTCCTCCTCGTCCAAGCTGCCTTATAACCTTGGTGGTTGAGCCGGGCTTTGGCATTTCATTTTAACTTGGAAGCAGTTCCCTGGTTCTCCAGGCTCATGGCCACTGAGGTGCAGACCTAGAGTCTTCCCCTGCCCTTGACCCTCTCAGCTTTGCTGCTGCCCCCACCTCTACCTCCAGGCAGGCTTGCTTTTTATCTTTGTCTTCTGCTTGTAGAGGAAAAGAGCAGTGGATTCCGGTTGAAGCCACCAACATTGATCCACGGCCAGGCACCCAGTGCAGGTAGGTGCCCGCCTTTAAGGAGGAAAGTGGAAGGGCTATCTATCTCACACCCTTCCTGCCTCTGCAGCATCTGTTTGCACAGCTGCCTTAGGCAGCCCAGCCGGCATGCTTCAGGCTCAGCCTGCTCTCTTAGGTCATCTCAGTTACCTGGCACCTGAGCACTGAAAAGCCACTTTAAGGAACCCATCAGACCAAGGAAATTCTCCCCTCTGTGAGCCCTCCACCACCCTGAGGAGGGGGGTGGGTGGTGAGGGAGCAGACTTGGCTTGGTGTGGGGCTCTGTGCCCAGCGATAACACAGTTGGTTCAGGCCATGTCTCCAGAGCATCCCAGCCCCGGCATGCCACAGAGTAAGCCTGAGCACAGTGGCCATGATCCAGTGGCGTGCCGCTGGGGAGCAAGGCCTGGCAGTGGTGCAGAGTGGGAAGCATTCTCTTGTGCTTCTTGCCCAATTTGTGTTTGGCAGATGGATTTTCTCAGCGTGGCACTTTGAAAATCAGGTACAAAGGGTATTTTTATGTGAGCCCGAGCAGAGTCCTAAACTCAGGGGGGCTGCCTCTGGCTCTGCGCTTTCCCTGCACCATCTGTGCTTGATCCTTGAGCCCAGCACTTGAGGACAGCTGTCCCTTGGTTCCCTATAGCATTACTATACTCTGAATTAATTTCCGGAAAGCCCCTGAGAGCCCGTACGGGGCTGTGTGTTTCTGCCTACTGTGTCCGAGGGCCGCAGGCAAGCCGACCTCTGTTCTCAGGTCTGCCGAGCCAGAAGCCCAAGGAGCAACAGCGGAGTGTGCTTCGCCCGGCAGTGTTACAAGCCCCACAGCCAAAGGCACTCTCACAGACCGGTAAGAAATGGCCCTGGTGCCCAGGCTCGAAGTTGGCCCGGGACAGCTGTGTCTCGACACAGGTGACTTTGGCCATATCTGCTGAATGCACTCAGAAATAGAGTACTGGGGGGGCGCCTGGGTGGGTGTCTGCCTTCGGCTCGGGTCATGATCCCAGCGTCCTGGGGTCGAGCCCTGCATCGGGCTCCCTGCTCAGCGGGGAGCCTGCTTCTCCCTCTCCCTCTCCCACTGCCCCTGCTGTGTTCCCTCTCTCCTTGTTTCTCTCTCTCTATCAGATAAATAAATAAAATCCTAAAAAAAAAAAAAGAAAGAAAGAAAGAAATAGAGTGCTGGGGAAGCAAGCAATCCTTTAAGTCCCTGGTGAGCCCAGGGAAGACAGCAGGCCCAGGTGACCGCCATGCTTTCTGCACATGCTGGCTTCATAAAAGCTGGGTCCCTCCCGAGTACCTCCAGTCCATCCCAGCATGTTTGCAGGCAAAACTCAGCCCTGTGTGTCTGAGAGACTTGAGGGGTCATTTTGGTTATGTGTGCAATTTCATCTGATCTGCCACCCTTAAGACCTAACTCTTAAACCATATTTCCATGATCTCTGCATAGGTCATGGTGTTCAGTTGACCCTTAATTTCTTAATACTAATGACCTTTTCTTGTTTTCCTCTTTGTCTCTCCCTATAATTCAAAAATTCTTCATCAGAAGCAATCCAACATCCCACATGAGGGAAATAGTATTTCTAAAGAGTTTCAACAGGAATGCTTTTTTATAAGCTATGCCAACCAATCAGCCAGATTTAAAGCTGTGCACATCATGTGATCTCAACTATCATAGGGCGAAGTGCATAGAATCAAGATGTTATGAGTAAAAGTTTGTTTTATAAAACTCATCATTGCTCCTTATTCATATATATTCTTTTTCTCTTTTTTACCTTAGTTAGCAGTATCACTTCTAAGTACCCTGAAAATTCATACAATTCTTTGTGGAATAAGCAGTAAGATATTCTCATTTCTGTGAGGTTTTAGTTCTGGGTTCGCTTGGGTTTTTTTAATGTAAGAATTTGTGATTTTCAGTGACGATACCAGATCCTTTTCTTTAAAAAGGAGAGATTACACAATTGGTCTAAATGGTAGAAGGGAGCACTCGAGGTCCCACACTAAACCCCCGTGACCCCCCACTGTCTTCTCCCGGCAGTCCCGAGCAGCGGCACCAACGGGGTCAGTATCCCGGCAGACTGCACGGGGGCCGTGACAGCGACATCACCCGACAACCCCGCACGGAGAAGTCCCTCCGATGAGGTGCGAGCACTTGAGGTGTGTCTGCTGGGCAGGGAGCACGTGAAACTTCTCGGAGCTTTGCTGAGTGTGTGGACAGTTACCTGCTTTGAGCGGCGCCAGGGTGGGCCCGTGTTAAGGTTTTCTGGATTTGCTCAGCAGTATGCGTGCGCAACGGCAGCTGATGTCCATGGTTGCTAGAATGCCAAGGATGGTCTGTCCGCCGTTCCAGACTGCTGCACTGCCCGGGCCCAGCACCTCCCCGCTGCAGAGGGGGCCTGGCGTGCCCACGGGCACTCTGCCCGCCGGCCTCTGGGACGTCCCTAGGGCTGGAGGAATGGCTGTCATCGATGAGGTCTTGTGCCGTTTTATATGGAGAGATGTCTCCCCTCCCTGTTTCCACACCTGAACAGCTCGGGGATTCATATATGTGGGCCCGTTCTAACTGAAGAAAGCTGCCTGGGGGGTCAGCTCAGAAATTTTTTTTTTTTTTTTTTTTTTTTTGAGCAAAGTCTAGGGTTCTGAGATTTCGTAGGCCAAGAGCATGTGTTTGCTAGCAGTATTGCCCAGCCGCTGAAAAATGAGGGGCATGTTCTGAAGAGCCTGCGTTTGCGGGTGGCAGAGGCAGATTTGACATGCGAGTCGCAGCACCACACCAAGGCTTCCGGACACAAAGCCGGGTTGCACGTGTGTGTTTATTTCTACTCGGCCCTTTTGGCAGCTAAACTGCTGCCTGAGGTTCTGTACCCTCCACCTCCCCCACATCCCCCGGAGATGTTGGAGCACACATGGTAGAAATGATCGCCTACAATTCATTTTTAGAACATCCCTGAGCCCACCACGCCCCTCCCCCCGACCTTCAAACCAATTAGCAGAATTAAAATTAGGAATCATCTCTGCAGCCTGCTGCTGCTGGGAAACTTGGATAGCTAGGGCGGCCAGCGCAGCGGGTCCGCTGCACGGCTGTGAGCTGGAGGGACGCCGAGAAGCGGCCCGGCCCCGCCACCTCCGCGTCCCTGGTGATGCGAGGGCAGGCCAGGCCTGGGCAGCACCCGCCGCCTGGGGACCCGCGCCACAGGAGAGGCGGCAAGCAGATGGAATGGCGGGAGATGGCCCATCTCGCTTCTCGGGGCTAACCTGTCACTTCTTTTCAGTTGTCGTCTTGTTTGTGTTTCTAACTAGGAGAAAGAGCCCCAGAAAAATGAGTCTAGCGATACTTGTGAGGAGGAAAACTGTGAGAAAAAAGAGCAAGTTGCACAGCAGGCGTTTGTGTTCGGGCAGAACCTGAGGGACAGAGTCAAGGTGTGTGATCAGGGGCCTGGATGAGCGCTGGCACTCATGAGTCGGTCTGTTCTGCCTCCTCCGGGTTCAACAACGGGAACTCCGCTTTTCCTTACAAAGGGCGGGGAGGTGGAGGCAAAGAATGTGCCTGTGGGCTCCTGTGGCTCGTGGTGCTTCCGGTGGCTTCTTGTTTTGCATGCCTTCCATGCTGCACTGCTCCGCTCCCGGCACACTCCCTGGCAGGCTCCCTCTTTCTCCCGGGAGCAGGGGACAGGGAGGCAACCGAGCATGCCTGTCCCTGAGAACCAACGTTTCCGTAGCAAAGGAGACAGCATGATGCGATGCTTTCAGCGTCGCCGGAGAGATTGTTGTTGCCTAACTCGTGGGCTTCTCTGTCCTGGCACTAAGCAACATTTAGACTGGCTCATTCTTAGTTGTTGGAGGCCTGTCCTGGGTGTTCTAGGATACTGGGCAGCATCTCTGGCCCCCACACTCCAGGTGCCAGGAGTATCCCCCGCCCCCTGTTGTGGCAACCAAAAGTGTCCCTTAGTAGTGCTGAGGGTTCCCTTTGGGACCAAGTCACCCTTAATTGAGAATTATTACCTTATTTTTTTAAGGTAGGGCAGGTGGGAAAAGAATTTTTCTCTCCCACCGGAGGCAATAGCCTCTGTCCTCTCCTGGCTGCCCTCAAGGGCTATTGGTGTAGCCTGGGGACTTTGAGTCAGGGGGGAGAGCATCTGGCAGTGGCGGGGAGTCTGGGCTCTAGACCCCGTGCGCTGGCGCTCTGGGAGACCAGGATGGAGCAGCACTACCTTTCCAGCCACCGGGATGGAGCGTCCCTCTGTGCCATTTCCAGCAGCGCAGCTCGTCTGGCAGGAGCTCCTTTAAAAGCCTGAGAGATAGCATCAGTGGCTGCATCTGGGGACGTCTGTGGTTGTCACAACTAGGGTGTAGGTACTACTGCCATCCAGTGGGTGGAAGTCGGGGATGCTGCCCAACACCCCATGGTGTCAGGGTGGCTTCCCCACGGAGAACGATCCAGCCCCCATGTCAGTGATGCTGAGGGGGAGAAACCCTGAAAAAGGGGAATGAAAGTCTCTCCGGCACATAGAAAACATCAGGCTGTGCCATTTGTTTTCTCCTTTGGTGCTCACTGTCCAACAGAAACACAAATCCCAGGGGTGAAAAATAGGCATTGCTGTTGCATGGCTTTAGCCAAAGTAATGAGTCCCTTGGGGGCTGCTTGCTCCAGGGAGGAGGAAACAAGAGAATGAAGGGCCTTGAGATCCACCTGTGCTGGGGAGCAGGGGCCTGGCCTGGGCCGCCAGGTCGATTCTGTTCCTAGAGCTTAGGGGGACGGCTGCCTTGAAATTGGGATGGGGGCCACATCTTAAGGAGGCCCAGGGCTCACGTGATCTGTGGTTTCACAGTTACATGCCAGCTTCTTGGTGGGGGAGACTTCTTGGCACCCCGAGCTTCTGCTTTCTCACTCATAGGATGAGGTGAATGATACCCACCTCTCAGGGTTCGATGATATATTTAACAGAGCTGGCACGGCAGTCAGCTAGCATAAAAGAAGCCCTCGAGAAACGATGCTTTTATTATATTTATAATAAACCCCTTAAAATACCAGATTTGGAAGCGTTCTGTGACCTCTCATTACAGAGTATTGGTGGAAAGGGCAATAAGATGCCAACCTGAGGGTTTTGTTGTTGTTTTTTTTTTTAACAAGGTAGAAAAAGTTTCCTGATGCCTTATGAACTGTTTTTCTATCTTAACTGTTAAATGGTGAAGTTGATTACAGCCCCCCCACCTCTGTGTGTACGTGTGTACATACACGCGCACACACACACACACACACACACACACACGCTGTGCCATGTGGCCTAGGGGTACAGACAGGCTGAGCTGTAAAGGTCCTGAACAGGTGGTTGTCTGAGCAGTAAGTGTTGCCTCTCTGTTCCCCAGTTAACAAATGAGAACACTGAAGTAGCTGACATGGAGAATGCTGGACACCCCAGTTCAGAAACGCCAACTGCGACCAACTATTTCCTTCAGTATATCAGCTCCAGGTGTGTGTCTTGGGCCTGGTGCCCAGCCTCAGAGCAGCCCAGGGTCGTCCATCACTTTGAGCTTGGGGCCCGGGGAGGAGGCAGCAGCTGGACCAGGAGCCAGCCTGGTCCTTCGTGGGGGGGAGGGGGAGGGCAGGATGGAGGTGGGGGTGAGAGGAAGCAGATTTCACCAGAATCCTGGATACCCCCTGGCTCCTCGCTTTATTCCCACTCTGGGCACAGCTGTGGAGTGGCCAGGATGGTGTGCTTCAACAGACAGACAAGGCAGGACCCAAGTTCTGCTTGGCCTCAGAGTGACCTCTGTCACCCGGATCTCATGCCCAGAGCAGAACTCAGCGGGCCAGTGGCTGCTTGGCTGCCTCCTGTTACCTGCCAGGTTCCGGCCTGTGGGGACCCCTTACCCTGGATTTGGGCTCGCCGGTCGTTAACACTGCTGGTGGTGGTGCTCACTAATGGCCTGGGTGCCCCATGGATATTTCAGAGAGAAAGTGTGTCCCTGCCTAGGAGACAGGCCAGTAGAGTGCATAGAACTGGGCGTGGACTTCAGAGAGGCCTGGCATGAATGGTGGTGACCTCACACTTGGCTCCCTGGACCCGGATTAGCAAAGTACATTGGATGTTGTTTTAAAGACACGTTTTTTGCACTGCAGCATTTCCCAAATTGGGATGCACTTAGAGCTGTGACATCTTAAACTGGACGAAATGTGATGGTGACTGCAGCTCCAAGGTCATCCAGTGTTACCTGCCAGTGGCCCAGGGGTGGGCGGTGTCCCCTCCTTTGTGCAGGCCAGGGACTGGTGGGTTCTTTTGGGGAAGTAGGTGGTGCCTGGTCTGACCTCTGTGATCGGCCTCTCTCAGGCGCTGTCCTCATGCACCCCAATGGGGACACCCGCCTCGAGGAGGTCGGGGATGACAGGTGGCCGTCAGGCACGTCACGTAGTGCCCGCCCACATGCAGTGGGCCCCTGGCTCCGAGGCTTGTGAGCACCTGTCCTTGGCATGCCGGGCCCCTCCCCCAGAGGGGAGGCTGAGCAGTGCCCACAGCTGTGCTTTCTGCCTTACCCACTCTGACCGTGCACACGTGTGTGCAGCTCATGCGAGTGTGCCTGCTGCCTTCCCCGCTCCCACGGGGTGCCCACACCCACAGCGTGCCTTCTCTTCAGTTTAGACAACTCGACCAATAGTGCCGACACCGCCAGCAACAAATTCGTGTTTGGCCAGAACATGAGCGAGCGTGTGCTGGTGAGTGGCCCCTGTGGGGACTGTTTTTCCTGGGGCCCCAGGGCAAGGGACATGTGAATATGGCTGCCACCTTGTCTCCTATGAAGTGGGGATGCTTCCAGTTGCAAGAGAAAGAAGACCCAGCTCAGACTTGGGGGTAGCGTTGTTGTACCAGGAGGCTCTCTAGGAGCTGGTGTTCGAGCTTCCTGCCATTCTTCTCTGCCAGCTAGCTTAGCCTCATCCTAGGACAGGCTTCCCCTTAAGTCGGGCCATGCTTGCTCCTGGCTGAGGCCAGCTGCAGTGATAATCATCTGACTGGAATCCTGAGCCACCTCTGGAGCCAAGGGAGTTCAGCACCCCTGTCCCTGACCATGAGGCTGCAGCATGGAGGGGGCTTTGGGGAGGTGGCCTTGGAGGGGCCCCTGCAGAGTGTCCCAGGTGTCTCCTGCATGCACCATGGCCACGCTGTCTCCCCTCCCAGAAAGCCTGGCCAGCTTGGGATGGGGTTCTAGAATTGTTTACCTGCTTCCTTATTTTTGTTCCTTTTCTTTCCCTGTCGAATGCCTAGGATCCCTTTGTGTCCTTTGTGAGTGTGGTTAAGGAGCTGTTTCATCCCACTTCATTATTTCCGTCTTTGTCTCAGTCTACATTACATTAAGGAGCTTCCTGCAGCTTTTCTCGAGCATCAATACTGTCCTTTTCCTGTTACAACGAAGTGGTCCAAGAGCCGCCTCACACAGAAATAAACAGCTGGTGGCACGTACCTCCCCGAGATGTCGGGGGAGGCCCCACTTGGGGACTCGGAGGGCAGTTCGTCTAGAGCAGAGAAGGGTGGATTTGGGAGGGCCAAGCTGCCTGCATCGTGAGGGCACTTTTCTGTAGGTTTTACCACCACATGATGCTCGAGGATCGTTGTGTGGAGACGGCCCCAGGCTGGAACGCACCCCCTGCGGAGGGGTTATCTAGTCTCATCTGCCGGGTCTGGGTGGGTCCCCAAAGCCGTGAAGGAAAGGCCGTCTGCAGAAAAAAGCCCTCTGCCCGGGAGACGGTGCCGAGAGCCGCCATCCCAGCAGAGGGGCTTCCTGTTCCACGGCGGCCGACCCACCAGGAGCACCCAAACATGCTCTCCTCCCCGTGTGCTTCCGTCTCCCTGCAGAGCCCACCCAAATTAAATGAAGTCAGTTCAGATGCCACCAGGGAAAATGCAGCTGTTGAGTCCGGGTCCGAGTCCTCATCCCAGGAGGCCACCCCCGAGAAAGGTATGCTGCGGTCCCACCACCTCGTGGGAAGGGTACCACGTGACGGGCACTGTCCATCCACACCCCCGCCCAGGAGGGACACGGGCCCCAGCTCGTGGCAGCCACCGGGGCAGAATTGGAAAGCCAGGGGCGCTGGTTTTCAGCAAGCAGAGAGGGGACGTGTTCATCCTAAAACAGAGAGGCTGTGGTGCTTCAGGATGACTCTGGGGATAGGGTTGTTGAGGTGGCTGTCCCTCTCTTCCTTCTTGCCCTGAGGTGGGGGAGGGGAGTTTCCCTTCGGTGCTCTGTGGGTGGACTCTCTCTGCTGTCCTCCTGTCCTCTACCGAGTGAATGGCAGTGGGAGATCTGGAGCCACGCTGGCTACTAGCTCCCAGATGGTCTCCCCACAGCATCCAGGGCCAGATTGCTGTTACGTTTGGGGTCCGTTCCACGTCCCAGGAGCCGGCACCCTTGAGGCAGAGCCAACCCCTTTGTTCTGTCTCCTGTGACGTGCACACACACACACACACACACACTGGCAAATAAATAGTCAATGTCGTTTAGCTAATAACATTTCAGAGTCCCTGGCCGAGTCAGCAGCCGCCTACACCAAGGCAACAGCACGGAAGTGTTTGTTGGAAAAAGTGGAAGTCATCACCGGGGAGGAGGCGGAGAGCAACGTGTTACAGGTGAGGCGGGCCTGGCCGGGGGCATCTGGCTCCGGTGGGCCTCCTGGCCCTCAGGTGGTGGTGTGAGAGGCCAGCCGTAGCCCCCAGCCTCTCTGTGCACCACCCTCCGGGACCTTGTGGCGGGGCCTCCAGAGTTCAGTGAGCGCTAAGGGCCTTCGAGTCTCGCTTTCTTTTTGAGAAGGATCTGTTTTTGAGGCATTCTCGATAGTTCTGGGAGAAACTGTTGTAAATGCACCCAGAATGAACGGCTGTGATTGGTCACACTGGCACCCCATGATGTTTTATTAGGGAACCGGGATCCCAGATGCACCCCAAACTTGTCCTGCCTTTCCCCTGCATCTTGGGGCAACACGTCCACTTCAGTGGGCCTCATTCGTCTGCTTTGCGTTGTTGTGTGCATGCATGTGTGTCCGTGACCTGCATGTGTAGAGCACTGGGGAGTTTCTGATATGGCATTTTTAGAAGTACTACTGCTTCTGCCCACTCAGCACTGCTGTGAAATCCATATGAGCAAAGAGAGTGACTTGGTAAAGATCTGCACACTCTGAAGGGCCAGGCGTGGTCTCTGTTGCGTATTCTTTTTTTATCTATAGAACAGCTTTATTGAGATAGAACACGTATACTATGGAATTCCCTCTTTAAAGTGTGTGTTCACGTAGTTATGCTGCTGACTAAAAGAACATTTTAGTCCCCAGAAAAGAAACTGCCATCGGCAGTCATCTTTCATGCCCTCCCCGGCCCCCGCGAGCCCCCTTCCCATCGTGGATGAGCCTGTTCTGGACGTGTCCCCATGTGGACTCACACCCCGTGTGTCCTTCTGTGTCTGGTTCCCTCCCTGAGCCTCGTGGGCTTGGGGTCCATCCCCGGGGCCGCACCGAGTGACGTGCATGGAGGGACATTCAGGTTTCCAGCTTTTAGCTAGTATGAATCGTGCTACTGTGGACATTGTGTACGGTCTGGTGTGTGCAGATGCGTGTCATTTCTCTTGGGTAGATCTTTAGGAGTGGGGTGTCTGGGCCGCACGGCGATTCCACATGTAACACTGTGAGGGACACGTTTCCGCGGCAGCCGCGCCATGTGTCATTCCCCCCCAGCCGTGTGTAAACTGACTGTCCACCAACCGCCCGCCCCCCGGCCCCCCCCGGCACCTGCTGTTACCTGGCTTGTGATGCCATCCTAGCGAGTGCGAGGTGGTATCTCATGGGTATCTGGTTTTTATCTTCGTTTCCTTCCTGATTCTTTCGTGCTCCTCTGACAATGTAAAATTCATCTTAGGTGGAGGACAGGACACAAAACTGGCCAAGGGCTAGATGTGCCCCCTGGGCCATCGTTGGCTGACCCCTACCTAGTAGTTCACTCAGGCTAGATCGAGGCTCCCCAGAGTTTGTCCACACCAGTGTCCACCCAGCCAGGGCCCCGCTTACCCAGAGGGCCGCCTTGTGTTCCAGATCCAGTGTAAGCTGTTTGTCTTTGACAAGGCCTCGCAGTCGTGGGTGGAGAGAGGCCGGGGGCTGCTCAGGCTCAACGACATGGCATCGACTGATGACGGGACGCTCCAGTCCCGACTAGGTGAGCTGCAGTGCGGGGTCTCTGGAGAGGGCCTGGGATGGCACAGAGTTCCCAAGGCCGAGGAAGGCAGGATCCCCACGCAGGTCCCCACTGGAGAGCCCCAGCACTGGCGGCCTGTAGGCGCAGGCCCTATCCCAAGGCTCTCGCTGCCAGCTCTTCTGTGACTCTCCTCTTTGTGAGTGTGACAGTAGATGAAACAACTCAGAGCTCTTGGACTTGTTTTCTAATAATCAAAGTGCTGGTGGTTTTATGGTGGAAAGGGAAAATAAGAAATCAAACAGCCCTATACAGCCTGTGGTCCTTGTCATAGACCTTCCCCCAGCCTGTCCCAGCTACTCCACGTGTGCTTTGGAGGTGGGCCCATTGGGCACAGAGGGCTTGGGGAGTGGACACAGGGAGATCTGGTCAGTTGGAGCCCAGGACCCCACCCCGCAGCCTCCCTGAGCTGGCCCATGCTGCTCCGCCTGGGGCCATCTGGGGGCCCAAGTTGGGATGGGGAGAAGTAGGCTGGTGGGAAGACAAGGTGTCACCGTGTCCACAAGGTCAGGGCACTTGCGGGGAGGATGAGCTCTGATAAACCAGGCAGGCTGACGGCGGCCTTGGGTAGATGTGATGTGTACTTCCAGAGAAGGAAGAAGGTCCGTACCCTCTTTTTCTCCACCATATGTTGCTCTCGGTCTGTCTTTGTCTCCCTCTTGGGAGCTCTAAGCAGCCATTGGGCCTCAACCTTTTTTCTAAGAAAACTGCAGAGTAGGGGCTGGGCTCGGCCTGTGAGTGGGGCCAATCAGGGGGCATCAACTTCTAGACAGTGTGTCATAAAGAAAGTGCACACAGCCCCCAAATGTCACTCTCTGGCCCTGCCTCCAACCTAATCATCCCCCTTCCAAGGGAGCCACCATCCTGGCATCTCCCCGTGATGGACGTGGCCATGGGGGAGCTGGGTGGTACAGGGCTGGCCCCCAGTGTGGGGCGTGCTGTGGCTCAGCAGACTGTTGGGCAGCTTATGTGGACCTTGAGAGAATTGTGGGATTTCACCCTTGTGGTGTTTTCATTCCAGAATGTGTCCGTTCTCATAGCTGGCTGTGGGGTGGGGGTGAGGGGCCAGGGCTGAGTGGCCTTGTCCGTTGCAGTGATGCGGACCCAGGGCAGCTTGCGACTGATCCTCAACACCAAGCTCTGGGCCCAGATGCAGATCGACAAGGCCAGTGAAAAGAGCATACGCATCACAGCCATGGACACTGAGGACCAGGGCGTGAAGGTTTTCCTGATCTCAGTGAGTAGCCCTGGGGCCGGGACAGGCTACTACCTACCTCTTGGGGAAAGGAAGTGCCTGAACAGAGCCCTGGACAAGCGCTGTGCCCTCCTGAGCTCCCACAGGAGGGAGGTTCCCGGGCACACCTGGTCAGGCCACTGTGGGCCTGCACTAAGTCCTGCCCCTCTGGAGGGTGCTCTGTGGTGCAGCGGTCGGCACTCTGAGGGCGTGGGCCAGGGAGCGAAGAGGGAGGCCTCTAGGCCGGCCAGTGTCCAGACGGATCGGTGGCGGAGAGACAGGAGTGGGCCTGCATCACCGAGTGCCATCCCAGCTGCAAGCTCTGCAAGCCGCTGGGAAGGACGGTCCCTGGGGCCCCAGGAGCTTCAGTCTGCTGCCCGTGAGCTTGTTGAGGAGAGAGGGTCGGGCTCTGGCCCAGACACAGCCCGGGGCTTATGGCTTTCACCACAGGAGGGCAGCAGCCACCCTGACCAAGAGATCTTCCAACCCACCACTTCCCTCTGCCTGCCCCAGGCCAGTTCCAAGGACACGGGCCAGCTGTATGCAGCCCTGCACCACCGCATCCTGGCCCTGCGCAGCCGTGTGGAGCAGGAGCAGGAAGCCAAGATGCCTGCCCCTGAACCTGGGGCAGCCCCGTCCAACGAGGACGACAGTGACGAGGACGTCCTGGCTCCATCGGGGGCCACTGGAGGCGGTGAGCCAGTGGTCCCGGCCCTGGAGGGGATGGGGAGCCTGACCCAAGGGGCTGGGGCTCCACCCAGGGTGGGGACCTGACGGTGAGGCCGCTGCTTCCCAACAGGTGCTGGCGAGGAAGGGGAGGGGCAGACGGCCGGAAGCACATAGCGCCGGGAGCCGGCTGCCCACGAGCCTGCTGCTTTGTCCGTCTGTCTGCCCGCCTGCCCGCCCCGCTCCGCCAGCAGTGTGGAGGCGCGGGGCTCGGGAACCACACTCCCCGCTGGGTTGGCCACAGTTCGGATCCGCATGTCCCGTTCAGAAGCAGACTCGGGAACTGCCTGAATGTGGTTTGGGACACGAGACCTCATCATATTGATGAGCAAAACGAAAAAGAACATTTCTTCCCTCCCCTCCTTTGAATTGAAATGGCACATTAAGACTTGTCACGGCTTCTCACTGGGACTGGGACACCTTGTTTCTTCACCCCTCTCTCCTCATGTCCCCGGCCTCTCTGCTGCCGCCCGTCCAGGCCACCGGGTCTGTCCACACAAGTATAAACACTGGGCCTGCTGGACGCTCTGTTAACTACCGTATTTCCAGTTTCCCACACTCTGATTTGGGGCTTACATTTTTAGATTTTTTTCCCCCAAGGCTTTGTGTTTGGTTTCTTAGGTTCAGACTCTCCTGTGCATTGAGTGGGTGCAGCTCTGTCCTGGGCCACATCTTCCTCCTCCCTCCCGGGCTCCTGGCCTCTGTGCTGGGGTGGGAGTCAGCCCCCCCCCACTTTGTTCCCCACTCAGGGTTGCTCCAGGCCCAGTCGTGGGGTATTGAGGTGTTGGGCCCCAGACGTGGAAAGAGCTTATCTAAAAAAGGGTCACTGGACCTGGGTGGGTCTCCACCCACCCTCCTGCCTTTTCCCATCATGTCGGTCACCCATCATCTGGCACCGAGAGGCAAACCTTCCTGCTGCTGGCCATTCCTTGCCCAGCCCTGGACGACGTCACTGCCCCAAGACCATCCAGGACCAGGGGCCCCTGTGAGAGGCAGAGGGGGACCTCAGCAGGACCTTCGAGGAGGGGGCAGGGGGCTGGTTCCAGGCAACCGGCTGTCTCCCACACTCACAGCACACACAGGAGTGGGTGCCGTGCCCACCACCACCCTGGAGCATGGCCAGGAGCCAGCCGGGCTTCACCCACCTGGGGCGGCCTGTGAAGAAGGGCCCTGTGCACAGGGCTCCGAGGGATTTCTGAGCAAAGTGCCCAGCCCCGCCCTCGGGGTGAGCGGAAGGCCTTGTCTCCACAGCTGTGCCACCCACACCTCGGGTCGGTTGTGTGCAGCGTGAGCCTGAGCCGTGGGAAGACACCAAAGGCCCTCCCAGCAGATCCAGTCACACTTCTCTGCTTTAAGCCTTAGCCAACTAGTGACAAGTAAAACCAGATAATGCCCATGTGTTTTGGAACATTTATGTAAGATTGTCATATGAAATGTATTTGGGAACTACATTAAAACTTTTAACTAAAACCCTGGCCTCCTGCATGCCCCAGGGGCCTCAGGAAGCCAGACAGACTGGCCAGGAACAGCCTCCACGTCCCAGAGCCACCTGGCCTGTCTGCGGGCCCCTGGCCCCTGCCCCACACTCCACATCCGGGCAGGTGACCAAACTTGGCTGCCTTCCAAGACTGGCCGCCTCCCTGCTGAGCTTTGCTTCACAGAAGAGCTGTTTGCTTCCCTGCCAACAGTGGCTCCTGGGGGGAGGGGGGAGGGGAGTCTGCACAGAATGGACAGGGAGGGCCTTGCTCCCTGGGGTCCTGAACCAGTGACCCATCCTTGGAAACTTTGTCCCACTTGTACCTGGTGGCCAAGCCGGGTCCTCGGAGACCTGATCCAGCCAGTCCTGGGGCCTCCACCTCAGGGGCTGCCTGGCTGGAAGCCCAGGTGAGAGAGGACCTGGTTCGGGGGGGCCAGGGTGGGGGTCCTACGCTACGGGGGCAGGGCTGGCTGAGCAAGTGTGCACAGCTCACAGCTGCCAGGCGCTGGTCATCATGGCCACAAACTCCTCGTCTGTGTCCACGGAGGCACTCACGCCGCTGTAGTAGTCCTGGAATTCAGCCAGCGTGACCTGGGGGCAGACAGGCTCTATAAGTAGGGACCAGAGACCCGGGCAGAGGGGGTGGGGGGTGTCTGTGGGCACCCACCTGCCCGTCCTTCTCAGAGGAGTCAAAGTTGTCCAGGAAGCGGCAGAGCACCTCCTCCTCGGTCCACTCCCCACTTCGCACCTTGGGGTGGGCGCGGCCACTGTACACCCCCCGGAGGTCATCCACGGTCACCACACCATCCCCGCTGCGGTCCAACTTGGCAAACGCAGCTGCAATGACCTCCTCCCGGGCCTGGGACATGGGGGGCTGGAAAGGAGCAGGTCATGACTGGGGGGGTCTAGTGCGGAGCACCAGGGCTTCCAGGCATCCAGGGTCAGCACTGACATCGACAAGCCCACGGAGAGCTCGTCAGCACCCCCCAGACAGCAGGGCAAAGGGCCTCACCCGCAGGGCCCTCAGGAACTCCTCCAGGTCCAGCATTCCGCTGCCATCACGGTCCCAGCGCCTGCACACGCCCTCCGCTTCGGCAGTGTCCAGCACCAGCCCCAGCTCAGCCAGGCCCCGCTGGAGTTCCCCCGAGTCCAGGGATTGGCTCCTGTCCCGGTCCAGGCGGCGGAAAAACCTGAGGGGCGTGGGGTGCAGTTAAAAAGTGGCCCCTGGGGCTGGGGGTCAAGAAGATTCAAGGGGACAGCTCACCTGGCCAGGCCCTGGATGCCCAAGGCCCCTCGGGACAGGCACTGTGCCCGGAGCTTCTCCACAGTGGCGTCCGCAGCATCCATGCCGGGTCAGACTGGCTGGGCAACTGGCTGGAGGAGAGTTCGAGGAAGGACTCCGACTCGGCTGACCAGGCTGTGGTCCGGTGCCGCAAGCCTGTCCTGGCCAGCTACCTGCTCACCTGGCCTTCAACTATACTGGAGTCCAGACAGCCACTCCTCTGGCTCCTGCCCACTCTGCCCAGCATTGGCAGCGCGTCCTGCCCAGCAGGCCCGTTGCTAAGGGATGGTGGCTCAGGAGACTGGGAGGGGCCCCAGCCGTAACCCACACTGTGCCAGTGCCTCACAGCCCCGGGGGGCAGGGGGGCAGGGCCGAGAGGGACAGGCCAGTGGTTTTGCTGGCGCCACTGCCCACCCTCTGCCCTGCTCACTCCCAGCCTCACAGTGCCCAGGTCTGGGATAGAGCCAGACCCAGATGGGGATTGGCGGTGGTCCCCTTCCTGGCCACAAGAAGGAGGGGTGGGCGACAACCCTAAATGGCCAGAGTGTCCCTGACGGAGAGAGGCAAGGCCATGCCGAGGAGGCTTAAGACCCAGTTCCTCCCTGGGCTCCACGGGTCCCCTTGCCTGGTGTTCAGACCAGTGTGGCTGAGCCAGGACGCAGCAGTCTTACAGACTGTTTCAGCATTAAGTCAGACAAAGCAGCTCCTGGTAGTTATTCAGGGGCCAGTGTGGGATTTCTGTCGATGTGGGTCTTTCGGTGGTTGGTTTCTCAGTTCTCAAACACTTGGTGGTTTTGCTCCTAACAAGCTGGGGGAGCCAGGGGACTGCAGTACCAAGCGAAGAAGTGGCCCTGGCCCCCGACGCCATCCAAGAAGCACCGAGGCCATCATCACAGAAGGCCTCTGATCAAGACATCGACTAAGCGTTACACCGAACGACAGGATTGAAAATGACGCTGGATTTCCCAGGGCCTGAAACGTGGGCCCCGTTTGGGGACCCATCTGCTGCAGAGACCCAGAGGTCACCAGAGGCTTTCCAAAGCCTGGACTTAGACACTGTCAGTGTTAGGAGAAACTGCAGTGACATTCTGGCGGCTCACTGCAGTCCATAACTTTTCGAGTAGGCAGAGAACTACTCCATTGTGTTTTTCATGAGGATTACAAAAATCAGTTTTTTCCATAGAAAAGTGTAAAATATAACCATAGTTATTGTAACTCTGTTTTGGCATCTCCTCATCTTGAAGAGAATCAGAATGTTAACAGTAACCCCTCCAGAAACTGGAAGTGGCCCAGGCCCTCCTGACCCCGAGGCCGGTTTACTTCACCCCCCTGAGCCTCACTTTCCATAGCTATAAAATGGGGCCAGCCTGGGCGGCAAAGACTAGACACAAGCGCCTGTGACTGTAACTATGTCTCCCCGCCCAGCAGGGCCCCACCAGGCCACCTCTCCAGCCCCCACACAGGAAGAAAGGAGGAAGGACCAAGGCCAGGAAATCATCCGATTTATTCTTAAGCTCAGACAGGCCTCAACCTGCCTTCTCTTCGTACAAGCAGCCCCCCTTATTCATCCAGAGAAAATGGGGCCATTGTTACTGCACTGAGAGGTCACTGTTAGATGCCAGGCGGGCAGGCTGCACCATCCTGAGGGCTGGGGACAGACCCCGACCTTTCCAGGCCAAAATGGGCCCTGCCCCTCAGTGGTTCCTGGTGTGACAGTTCCCTGAGTAAGGAGGTGGGAAAAGGGCTAGCGTGGGACCAGGCTGGGCACTTCGGCTGGGCAGAGAAAGGCACAGGGTTCCCTGGTTTGATTTAAAAAATAATAGCACCCTGAATGTCTCTGGCCAAGAAGGGCAGCATAGAAATAAGGAGTTTAAAAATAAATTCTCTAGGGAATATAAAAAGGAGCGGGCTGCTTGCTACAAAAGCTGAACTGGCTGGGGCCTCATCAGATGTGCTAGGGGCCCCGGCTCCCTTCAGGGCCCACAAACCCCATCCTGTACCGAGGCCCCAGGGTGCACCTGGCGCTGGCGATGAAGAAAAGCCCTGCCTCAGGTAGCTTACACTCTGATGACAGGACGTCCCGTGAAGAAAACAGAATGGGTAAGAGCAGGGGACGGGGTTACTTCAAATAAGGTAGGCAGGGAAGGCCCCCCCTGAGGAGGTGACATCTGAGCAAAGATCTGAGTGACAAGGAATGGGGCATGTGACATCCGGGGGAAGAGCAGTCTAAGCAGAGGGAACAGCCAGTGGAAAGGCTGAGGGATGCCTGAGTTTTCCCTGGGGCAACACAGCCTGGCCGCCAGCATGTCAGCATGTCTCACACGCACGCTCTCCCTTCTGGGTTAAACGTTGAGGGAAGGACAGAGTTAGGGGAAAGAATCTAGCATTCAAAATCCATCTTCATACAGCCACTGCAAAACAGCACAAGGCTTGAGGTTCCCAATTCTGGTCTGGGATGAAGAATAAGAAAAAGCTTTAGCCTAGGATGAAGGATGCTTCAGAAGGAACGAAGATCAGGGCAGGGGGAAAAGGGGGAGAAAAACTTGATACATCTGCCCCCACGAGCAAGAGAGATCTCAAACTCAGATGCTTCAGGGGCCAGACATCCAGCCCTAAGAGAGATGAGGGAGCCAACTGGACCTCACACTTTGGCTAAAGAGGGGATCCTGAGCTCAGATCCGAGCAGGCATGGCCAAGACTGAAGCCAGAAATCGGATTTTTGTGAAATGTTGCCAATTTTTCAACAAGTTGATTGATGTAAAGTTTTGTTTAAAAAACAAAAAACAAAACAAGGGGCGCCTGGCTGGCTCAGTTGGTAGAACATGCGACTCTTGATCTCAGGATTTTAAGTTCAAGCCCTACATTGGGTGTAGAGATTACTTAAAAATAAAATCTTAAAAAAAAAAAAAAAAAAACCTGTCCAGGCTAACCATATGCCTTTGGCCCTTGGGCGGCCTGTTTGAAACCTATGACTTTTTAGCAGGTTTGATGCTTGGAAAGGATTATGGCTCTGCCACGGGGTCCCCTCTGGGACACTGGTGACCCCCGAGGACACCCACAGCAGTGGAACTCTGTCTCCATTGTGAAATCTGTGCTCCAGGGCTCACACAGTGGTCCCAAACACTGCAGGCTGGAGGTGGTCCCTGTCCTCCTCTTCCCCAGTACTGTTGGCAAGGCGTGGACTGGGCCCACCAGGGAGTGGGTGGCTGGGGTCTCTGGTTGGCAGGGGCCCCAGGCGTTCAGCCTCCGCCAGGGCAGCCAGCAGCCCGGCCAGGGGTGGCCGGCGACGGCAGATGTCCTGCAGCAGCTCCGCCCGGGGCTGCAGCTGCCCAATGAGCTCATCCCTCTGACGCACAGCAGCCTGCAGGCTGTGGACAGTGGCCTCGGAGGTCAGCAGCTGCTCCTGGAGAGCGGCAAGCTCACTGGCAGAAGGCAAGACAGGGCAGTTATGGTACTGCGGGGACCAGCGATTCTCCTCCTCCCTGCCCCTGACTTCTCGGGGCTCCCCATCACCATCAGGATAAATGCCAAGCTCCTCACCACTGCTTCAAGACCCCCTTGTTATGGACTGAATGTGTCCCCTCAAAATCTTATGTTGAACCCCTAGCCCCCATCCCCAGTGTGATGTATTTGGAGATGACACCTTTGGGATGAGCTCATGAGGGTGGGGCCCTCATAGAATTAGTGCCCTTGTGAGAAGAGACACCAGAGAGTTTGCTCTCTGGCCATGTGAGCACACAGCAAGAAGATGACAATCTGCAAGCCAGGAAGAGAATCTGTCACCAGGAACTGAATCTGTCGGTTGGACTTTCCAGCCTCCAGAACTGTGAGGAGAAAATTTCAGTTGTTTAAGGCCCCCAGCCTGTGGTATTCTGTAATGGCAGCCAAAGAAGATGAAAACTCTCTAATCGCTCCCCTGCAATTCCCTTGTCCCCTACATCTTTTCCTATTTGTTGTTCAGCTTAGATGGCTCCTCTTCCAGGAAGCCTTCCATCTAGGCCCACTCAACCCTATGTGCCCTTCCATCACGGCCCCAACTACCCCATGTTGTAACTGCCTAGTGATGTGCCTGCCTAAGGACTGTGCTAGTAGATCTCACTTACGTGCTCTAGCGCCCAGCACAGTGCCTGACACACAGTAGGTACTCAGTAAAGATGAATGAATGAATCCAACCAGCTCCTTTCCCACCTGGGCCCCTGACCTCCCTCCTCCCTGGGCGCTTGTCTCATCCCTTTCAATCCTCAGCGACTCTTCAAAACTAGAGGGGTTCTTCAAAAACGGCTGGTATGATCCCATCCTCCCCTGCTCCAGAACCTGCCATGGATCTCAATGCCTAGGAGGTCGGTGACCCCTGCACCACTCGGAAAGAGCCGATTTTGCATTGTGGAAAAATGGGTTGTTTTAAGTTAGAAATCCGCACTTGTGTGACACCTCTTAACTTAGCATGCTGGTGACTAATTCGAGGTTTTGGGTGTTCTTTTTTTTCAATCCCACCAGTAGTCCAGCCTACACGTGACTGCACGCGGTTCCCGCGCCTCTCCTCCCCTTCCCATCTCCGCTCCGCCTCCGCCCACCTCCCAGAAGTCCACCGGCCGGCCCCGGGCCTCACCAGTCCTTGGCGCGGCCCAGCTCGTCCAGGGCAGCGCGCAGCTGCTGGTCGTGGCGGGCCAGGCGCTCGGCCTGGGCGCGCACTGTGCGCTCCGCCGCGTCCAGCCGCGCCTCCAACTCCGCGGCGCGCCGATGCACAGCCGCCAGGTGTGCGTTCGCCTCGCGGATCTGCAGCGGCTGCGGCGCCGACATGGCCCCCACGCAGTCCCCGGCGGCCCGGAACCGGCCCCGGCCACGCCCCCGATGGGCCACGCCCCCAAAGGCCCCCCTCAGGACCTCGGCGCGATTGGCCGCGGCAGGATGGGTCGCGCCCTCCTCAAACCCAAACACCCTCACTGGTCCCGGCACCTCGAGACTCCGCCCCTGAGCCCGGCTTAACTCTTAAGATTGGCCAAGGTTCTGACAAACCACGCCCCCAGGTGGGCCTGAGTCCTCGATGGCGCTCCCTGTTCAGGCTCCCGCAACGGGACTGGTCACTCCTTCGAGACAGGCCCCGCCCCACTGAGAAACCAACACCAGCAGCATTGGTCCGGGTCCTGCGGCCCAGCAAGCCTGGCCACGCCTCAGGCTTCGCCTCTCTCAGATCCACCCGGAAGGCCACGGACACGCCCCTTAAGCAAACGCACAGCTCCGGTTCGGCCAAGTCCTTTTCGGGGCGTGTCTTCGGCTCTGGCCACGCCCCCCAAGCCTAGCGCGGACCTCCTCCGTCCCAGGGCTTGGACAAGCCAGCCACAAGGTGAGCACGAGTGGCGTCCTGTAAAATCCTAGCCCTGGGATCGGTACCTTTGCCCGCCCTGGAACCTGGCCACGCCCCAAAATAGTCGCACGCGGTTCAGACCCCCAGACTCACGCAGATCCTGGCGCTGGGAGTGGTCACATTTGCTCTGTGCCCCGCCCCAGGGTTACATCTTGCTCCTATCAAGTGGAGCCCCGCCCCGCGCCCGAATCTGCGCTTGGAGATGGGCCTAGTACCGGTCATAGTCCCGCCCCTGGATTAGGCCCCACCTCCGGGCGTCAACCTTTCCTAACCTAGGACCTTCTGAGTTGGAACTAGTGAGATCTGCCTTCACTGATTCTGGCTCACCTCAGTTTCTCGTTCTTGAAGGCGGCTGGGGGTGCACGCGCGCTTCCTTTACGCCAGTCCCGACTCGGCGCGTGCGCGCGACCGTGTCTGTGTCCGCGATGTTCAATAAAGTTGCACGCTTGTTGTCGGCCCCTCCGCACGAGAGGTTGCGCGCGCCGCCCAGGAAGTCTCGCGAGAACGAGCGGCGGCTGCCCTTGGACACCGGGAGCGGGTAGGCTGTACGGTGCGGGGCCAGGGGTGTGCAATCATGGCGCGGACGCTTCTTCAGCGATACCTGGACATACCCGATGGCACCGAGTGCCACCGCAAGACCTACGCCAGCACCACAGTCAGTGGTGCCGCTGGTGAGCACCTCGGCCGGGTCCCGAGGGCAGAGGGTGCAGGGAGGTCATAGAGTCGCTGGGGGCTGTCCCAGGGCGTCCTGGGGGCGCTGGGGATCTCGCAGGTGCCGTAAGGTTGTCGCTGGGATGTCTGGGGCGGCCCTGGGTCGCTGGGGAGCTCTTGTACGGGATAGACTTTGTGGGGGTGTCGGACTAATTCAGAGGGCGCAGGAAGGCGACAGGGTCACTGGGAGCTGTCCGAGGGGGTCGCAGGAGCGCTGGGTAGCTCACGGGGTGACACGTCGTCTTGGGGGCGGCCTTGAGGAACTCTTGTGTGAAGGGGGTCCGACAGGGTTAGGGCACCGGGAAATGGTACATGTGACAGGGTGGCCACTGGGGTCGTCAGAAGCGATTGCTGGGGGCTGGGATTTGGGGGTTACTCTTGAAGCTAACCCCAGGCTCTGGGGACGTCTTTGAGTGGCAGAGGGCCTTTACTGGGTGTCGAAGGAGCTGGGGATTCATGAGACTTAACAACAGGGTAATTTGAGGTTATTTGGGGGGATCATGGCTGTGTCTCGGGGGTACAGAAGTTTGAGAACGTTCCAGTGTGAGATGAAGTCTTTTTAGGGTTCAGGAGAGCGGGATGGTTAGAGGTATCTGAAGCGTTTATTGGGACCACCAGAGGGGCCGTAGGGGTGCGGAGGAGGTCACAAATGAGGTGGGTCAGGGGCTACTATAAGGGTAGCCTTGGGAGGGCATAAGGTGACTATGGCCCTAGCACTCTTCTGCATGGGACACCTCAGCATCTCGCCCCTTCCAGTCTCTCTTGAGAAGTATGAATGATGGTTTGGGCCACCTCCATATCTCCAGCTCCTGAAACGAGGCCTGGCAGAAGTTGAGTCTCCACTGGGAGGCATTTGGATTAAGGTAAACCTAATCATCACTCCATTTTCTGAGACCAACGATTATCGTGCCCATTTCTCAGAGGTGGAAACTGAAGGTCACAGAGGTGTGTTAACTATCCCAGGGTCTTTTCAAGCCAGTATGCAAATCCACGTCTCCTGATCTGCTCCTGAGGGTGGCTGGGGCAAGGACTGTGCGTGCAGGATCCTTGTGGAGGGGCCTCAGGAGAGAGGGTGGATGGGGAGTCCCTGTGGATGAATGATGTGGAGTCTGCTTGAGTGGCGAGTTGTTGGGACAGTAGAGGTGCGTGGCAGGGTCTCTAGGGGGCCTTTGGAGAGGGTTGCGCAGTGCGGGGTTGGATCGCTGTAGGGGGAACTTATTCGGGCACATTCTTATAGGGAAATGCTGACATTGGGGAATGCCTGGCAGGACTTTGTGGAGGCTCATGGTTGTGTCTAAAGGGGAATTAAAGTAGGAGGAGGGGGTCGCCTGAGGGGCACGTGGGGCCTTCAGGGAGATAAGGGGAAATGGATGGTTTAAGGGATTTTGAATATGAGAAAAACATTAATGTTGGTGTTTCTGAGTGGGAGTGCACATGTGATCACAAATGCACAGTCCACGGGGATGGACTGACATCTCAGGAGGCTGTTGGGGGAGACTGAGCACATCTCAGGAGTGGGGTGCTGCTGAGAATGAGGAGCCTCCAGGGTGGGGGCGGGGGCTTGCTGAAAGGTCTTTGAGAGAGTGTGGGTGGGAACTTTGACAGAGGTGCCATGTCAGGCAGTCACTGAGAGACTCGGATTTGTGGTGGTCTCCAGCTCCTGTGAGCCTTCGAGGGTATCGGGGGGGGGGGGTGTGGGTGTATGGGTGTGTGGGTGTGTGTGTGGGTATGTGTGTGTGTTGCTTACTTCGCCCGCCTACATTCTCTCTCACTGGCCAGCTCCACTCAACGTGCAGGACTTGGCTCCTGGATCCTCCCTTACCTTCCCTGCCTCCCCTCAGGCCTCACTGAGAGAACACTCTTGTTTCCTGTCTGGCTTTCCTGAGATGGTGAGCCCCCGGAGGGCAGGGAGCCTGGACCCCCTAGCATCAGCACCCTGTGGGCACACAGTAACCCTGAATGAGTGAATGGATGGATGGATGGATGAAGGCACCTAGTAATTCTTGTGGATGGGTGGCTGGATGAGTGAATTAGGGCATACAGCAACTGAATGAATGTGTGAGTGAATGAAGTAGCTGGATGGATGGAAGAATGAATGAATGAATGTGGGCACACAGTGCCTGTGAAAAGGAATGACAACCTGCAGTCACTGTGAAGGAAGGAATGAATGAATGAAGGGTCGAGTGTGCACTGTGTCTGGAGGTCACTGCTGGAGGCTGAGAGAGAGCCAGGAGCAGGTGGGAGTTGGGAAGGGGGCCTTTTGCAGGGTGATGGGGGGCCATAGAAAGGTCCGAGTCAGTAGAGATCCTCATGTGCTGGGGGTCGCAGGATGTGGGGAGGGTGGGCTGTGGCAGGTCACCATATTGGATGATTGCTAGGAGACCGTTCATCCACTCCCAGTTCTAGGATTTCTGAGGGGATTAGGATGGCGGGGGCACGGTCTGTGTGCAGCGTGGAATGTGAGCTGGCAGACAGGTTGGGACGGGCTGGCCCTGGGAGGTCCCTATGGTGACTGGGCCATGCGGGGGTTCTGTAGGGAGAGGAGGGGTGTGTTGTCTGCCCTGAGCAGGGTCAGCTGGAGGATCCGGGGAGCTCCGTGTTGAGCGGTTCCTGGTGATTCGGAGCCAGCCAGGTGGGCCCTGGCCTGCCCCCCCACTGAGGAGGGTCTGGTCGGGGCAGCTGCCCAAGGCCTTGCCTTGGCCTCACCCCAGACCCACACAGCAGCCTGGGCCAGTGTTTGCTCAAGATGCCCCAGGATAGAGCCTCGGGCCTCACCACCCACCTGGCGCTTGGGTCCAGGCCCAGCCCCTGCCGGGCCCCTCATGCGCAAGAGCCAGTGTCGGGCAGGGAGGCCAGGGTGAGCAGAGATGGAAAAGCTGACCAGAGTGGCGAGGCCGGGTGGGCAGGAGCGGCTGCTGAGCCAGCCAGGTGTGAGGGATGGGCCCAGGCCCAAGCTGCGAGCAGGGAGGGGGCCCAAGGGTGACGAGCAGCAGGCCTTGGCAGCCCCGGGAGCCAAGTCTCTGCCAAGGAGCCCTGGGCCCCATGGGAGAAGGCAGCCTTGGCTGGGAGTGGGGAGCAGGGCCTGGGTGCCAAGCCCTGTGGGGCTCAGCTGTGCTGTCTGTGCTGGCACGTGAGGCCAGAGAGCAGCCCAGCCTCTTGGGCCCTGGGCCTGTTCTCGTGTCCACTGCAAGCTGGACCGGTGCACTGTGGAGAGTGAAGGCGCCCCGGGCAGGCCTTGGGCAGGCCTTGCGGAGGGAGGCCTGGGGCCCGGAGGTAGGGGTGAGAGCCCAGGGTTTGGAGCAGTAGACTGGGTTGGAATCCCACTGTGGCTGCTCAGCAGCTGTGGGGCCCTGGGTAAACCTCAGAACAGTCCCTTCCTGGGTGAAGGGGTGGTGCTAGGAACCTCCTTCTGGGTGCCATGGGGACAGAGGGAGAGAGGGTTTCTCTGATAGTGGAGGGGCCTGCCCCCCGCCAGGGCCCCTCCTGGTCTCAGTGCCCAGGTCCTGGTCCCACACACCTCACCCTCTCTGGTCCCACAGGCCTGATCTTCTCTGCCTACAGTGTCACGCTCCAGCCCCCGGACTCCTTCCTAGAGGGAGTGGCGAGGACAGGGCGATACACACTTACTGCAGGTGAGTGAGCCTTGGCTTCTCCTTAGGGGCCCTCCTGGCACCGGCCCCTGGGCCCTGACTCAGCGCTCACCCCCGCACCTGCACCCCAACAGCTGCCATCGGCGCCATATTTGGCCTCACGTCCTGCCTCAGCGCTCAGGTCCGAGAGAAGCCCGATGACCCCCTGAACTACTTCATCGGAGGCTGTGCCGGAGGCCTGACCCTGGGAGCACGCAGTGAGTGAGCCCCCCATTCTGACCTCTGCTGACCACAACCCCCCATTCTATCCCAGACCAGGGGCCAGGAAAGGGCCAGGTGTGTGGGATGCTCACCCCAGCAGAGGAGGGGGCAGTCCCCGTGAAACCTTCCAGTGCTTTTGAACCTCTGCCACCAGCCAGTTCAGTAATACTAAGAGCTGCTTTGCTTAAGCACCTACTGCATGTCTACCTCACCAAGCCCGTATACCCTCCCTGTGGCTTGCTGTGGCATTCAGCCTGGCCCACAAGGCTCTGCACAACCTGCCACATCCCCCTACCCTACCCTCCTCCCTCTCGCCCCCTTGGTCACTCTGTATAAGCCACACAAGCCGCCTTGCTATTCCTCCAAGCCAGGCCCAGTCCTGCCCCAGGGCCTTTGCATGTGCTGTGCCCACTTCCTGGAGTGCTGTTCACCCAGATGTCAGCACAGCTCCCTCTTTCACTGTCCAAACCCGCCTATGGATGATCTGGGACCCCCGCTGCCCTCATTCCTTATCACTCTCCTTTTCTGCACCTTGTCAGAGAACACAAGGCCACTGTCTGTCTCTGCCCCTGCCCCTGCCCCATGAGCATGGAGAAGGTGCATGGTCCTTGCATTGCCGTCCCTCTCCCAGCACCCAGAGCCCTGATTGGCCAAACACACAGCCCTGCAGGGGAGCTACACTCACCATCCCCACCTGGAGATGCACGGACTAGCTCAGAGAGGGGGCTTGGGTGGTGCGAGGTCACCTGGGAACCAGCAGAGCATGCCTCCCTAGTGGGAGGCAGGGCGGGGGCCCCACACCAGCCTGGCACAGTGCAGCCGCCTGGAACCGGGAGCAGACACTGCTCTTTCCACCTCCCATAGCCTCGGAGCTGGCAACTGCCCTGGCCCACCAGTCTGCCAGTGCTTGTTGGAGGGTTCCAGTCAGGCAGAGGGAGGGCACGGTGGAGGGAGGCCCTCCATCCGTGCATCCTGGGGTTTGACACACACCCCCAGCCCGCCAAGGGGGTGAGCCCTGCACACGGCAGGCCCGCCTCCCTGCCCAGCGACAGCCCTCGGACAAGCAGGGCCGCTCTGCGCTCCCGCGTTCACGGTCCGCAGAGCAAACACAGGGCCTGGCGCCTGCGGCCAGCGCACCGGCTGAGGCTCCACCGAGCGCGGGGTCCCCCTCCCTGGACCCGGACTGACAGCCTCGGTTCCCGGGTTTCCACACACATCTTCAGCCAGAGGGGCCCCTAAGCCTGGCGGGAAGGCCGTGTTCTTGGGCTCCCCAGGGAGGCAGGGGTGGGGGGGAGCCGCACGGCCGCCTGACGCCGCCCTCCCAACTCCGGCAGCTCACAGCTACGGGATCGGAGCCGCCGCCTGCGCGTACATGGGCATGACAGCCGCGCTGCTCAAGATGGGCCAGCAGGAGGGCTGGAAGGTGTTTGTGGCGCCCAAGGTGTAGCCTGCCGCCCCCCCCCCCCC
>NC_058403.1:210370395-210391282 GCF_002201575.2 Neomonachus schauinslandi
TCAGATGCGACTGAAAATAAATTCTGTGTGTATTCTTTGTGTGCGTCTCCCTCCCCTCCTCTCCTCTCCTCTGGGATGAAGCCCCGTCCCTGGTGGGCTGGGTGACTGATGTGCCAGCAGCAGCCCAGCGGGGGAGTGGGCCTGCGGCGCCAGCTTGGACCTGAAGACCGGAGCCGGGCACCACCCCCCACAGCCCTTCCTGCAGCGCCCCCTGCAGGTCACAGGCCATCCCCTCTCTGGGCGCCCCCCCCGCCCCAAAGCCAACAGCATGTGGAAAACACACCCAGGGCCCACGCACAGCCTGACTCCACAAATTCTTGGGCATTGGAGCAGAGCACCCCCGACGGGCTGGCCCAGGAGCTTTGTCCCCAGGCGACAGGTGGCTGACAGGCCACCAGGAGTCTGCAGAGCAGGGGCCTGTGGCGGGGACCAGAGAAGAATCCTGATCCTCGCCGGCCGCCGCCTGTCGGACCCAGTGATTTAGGCAGCCTCAGAATGCCGGCACGGCCCTGGCCCCCGGCGTGCCGGGAACAGGCTCTGGCTCGGTGCTCTGGCAGCCAGAAAGGAAGGCTTGCTGCAGCATGTCGAGGTGGGCCATAAATTAGGGCTCTCCGGGCTTTACCCTGGGGAGCGGGGTCGGGCATTGGAAGTGGCCTGGAGGCAGCAGGAGCCAGGCCCTGAGGCCCCTTCTCGCCCCATCCCTCTCCCTTTCTCCCCTGCAGCCCACCCAGGTGTCGACATGGTTGGAAGCCAGACTTGGAGCCTTGCTCTCTGTCCACCCCGGGCCGTCACTTGGCCAGGTGTCACGCAGCTCGGATCCAGCATGTGCGGAGCCCGGGCCCTGCGGGCTGCGGCCAGGCTGGCCTCACCACCTCACTACCCCATAGCCACTCCAGGTCTCCCGCCACAGTGGGCACCGGCTCCAGCTCGGGGTCGCGGCCAGGCCGGAGAAAGGCTGGGAGGAGCTGCCGAGCCCTGAGAGTGCTCGGGTCCCAGACCTGCACCAGAGTCCCAGCTCTTGGTTCTTTACTGGTTTTATTCTCAGTGGCAAGTGGGGACAACGGCGTCCCTCCCTCAGCAATGTTCCAGGAAGAGGGAAGCCCCCCTTCTGTGCTTTCTGAGGGGGAACAGGTCCTTAAGCTCCTGCACCAGGCTGGTGTGTCCCTGCTGCAGCCGGCAGGGGGCAGAGCCCACTGATGCTTGGCCCCCTGACCCCCAGCCCTGTGGGGTGAAGGAGTCGGGTTGTATCCCTGCCCCTCTCCAGGCCACTGTCCTCTCCCTTCCCCTCCTCACTCATCCTGCCCGCCACAGCCAGCAAAACGGGGACGACAGTAAGAGTCGTTTCGACGGACCTGGTGCTGCAGGTGGGGCCTCTGGTCACCAAGGGCTGAAAGGGGGACCTGGTCAAGGCTCAGCAGTCGGTCACTTCTCAGCCGGATCTTCCCAGGCCTCCCCTCCCCATACACCCTTCCTCAGCGCCCTGGTTCTTTTTTTTTTTTTTTTTAAGATTCACTTATTTTATTTTAGAAAGAATGAGCATGACTGGGAGACGAAGAGAGAGAATCTCAAGCAGACTCCACGCTGACCACGGAGCCCGACACGGGGCTCGATCTCATGACCCTGAGATCACGAGTTGAAACCAAGAGTCAGGCACTTAACTGATGGGCACCACCACCCCCCAACCCTGGCTCTTTGTGAAGCCCAAGCCCCAGAGGAAAAGCAAAAATTCACAGCCAGCCAGTCCCTTCCTGCCTCCTAGCCTCGGTTTCCCCTTTAGCTGGCTCAGACCAGGGCTGTGCCGGACACCTACTCAGTCCTCTCTGGGCTGGCCGCCAGTGTTGGAGCAGGCCCCCCAGAATGGGGCAGGAAGGAGTGGCTGCCTGCTGGGCTCCAGGGACCCGCCAAGTCCAGACCCCCTTGCCCATAAACATTTATGAGGCTGTGAGGGACTGACATCATACTGCCCCACGCAGAGACCCCAGGGGGGCCGGCCTTGTTTATAGTATCCAGTCCCCACACACACACTTTGCCTGGGACCCCACCTCCTGCCCCAGCGGCCCCTGCTTGGGGTAGTGAAGGACCTTTCCAGAGTACAGTGGTCCCCCTGTCCCCATCCTGAGCTTGATGAAGCCATTTCCAGCAGTCTGGTCTGGAACAAAAGGAGGCACTCAGAAAGGGCCTCCCCAAGGCAGGGGACTGGGGAGAGCAGGAGGGCTTCCTGGAGGAGGACAAAGTGAGGTAGAGAAGCGAGAGTCTGAAGATCCGAGGATGAGATCTTGCTAGATGTGCGTGAGGGGGAAGGCGTCCTGGGCAGAAGACAGATCAAAGTCCTGATGGGGAGGACAGAGCAGGACCGGCGAGTGAGAAAGGGCCTGCTGTTCCTCCCGGGGCTGACCTCTGGGGCAGCGGGGCACACGCTCCCCAAAGCCCCCATCCCCGGAGACACCCTGCCCAGTGGGGACAAGTCTGCAAGGACTGACAACCCTCCAGGTTCTGCTGCAGGGTCTCGAGCTCTCTGTAAAGCCAAGAAAATGTGAGCGGGCTAAATCCGACCAAGAAGAAGAGCTGGGGGAGCCTCTCCCCACCGCCAGGAAGGTTCAGTTGTTACTGCTAGGTCATCCAATCCTTGCAACAGCCCTAGGTGGGAGCTGCTCTTGCTGGCCCTGTTTTACAGTTGGGGAAACTAAGGCTCAGCCAGGAGGCTTCTCGCAGCAGGCACTCGGCCTTAGTTCTTTGGTGGTCATTAGCTATCGCGGGGCAACAACCTATCTGGAAGGCTTCCCAGGCGGTCTCAATTGGAATCCAGTGGGACAAGGCCAAGTGATCTCAAAAGCGACACCCCCACGGATTCCTTTAAAAAATTACATGGGAGGCGTGCCTGGGTGCCTCAGTCGGTTAAGCACCGACTCTTGATCTTGGCTCAGGTCTTGTGAGTTCGGGCCCCACGTTGGGCTCCACGCTGGGCATGGAGCCTACTTTAAAAATAAAATAAAAATGAAAAATCACCTTGCACGTGGGTCAGGGTGGGACACACCAGTCTGTGGAGAAGGGCGTGTGGGGCCTGAAGGGCTCATCCTTCCGCCCTCTAACCCTTTTGTGAATCCGCCTGACTTTAGACCCTGTCCTGGATCTACCCACTTCTCCGTCCCTCCACGGCGCCAAGCGGGGCCAGCCCCCATCATCGCCCTCCTGCCACAACACAGTCTCCTCCCCTGACCTGCCGCTCCCACCCTGCAATCTGTCTTCCCTGATGCAGCCACCAGAGGGTGCCCGTGAGCATCTGGGTCAGGTCCTGCCCTCCGGCCACAGCCCTCCGGGGCTCCCACTTTCCTCAGAGTAAAAGTCCAAGTCCTCCCTGAGGTCCACAGGCCCTGCATGACCTGCCTGTCTCCTCCCTACCTCCCCCTCCTCCCTCTCTACCCCTCGCTCCCTCTGCTTGCTGTTCCTTCAACACACCAGGCCAGTGCTGCCCCCAGGGCCTTTGTACTGCCTGTGCTCTCTGCCTGGAACACTCTTGCCCCAGACAGCCCCACAGCTACCCCCTCACCTCCAGTTCTCAGCTCAAATGTCACCTCCTCATTGAGGCCTCCCTGACACCTCACAGAAGTGACATCCCACCCGGCCAGCACTCCCTACACACCCTCTAGCCACTGCCAGTTTTGCCCACAGCACTTAGCAGCTTCTAGATCCCACGTCATCGTCACATGCATTGTCTCACGGACCGTGTATCTCCCTGAGGGCTGGGACATATCCTGGCTGTTACACCCTTGGGTCAACAAGCAGCCGAGGGACACAGCGGGGCTCCGTAAATCTGTTGCCCAGCCCTGCTTCCTGGGTGCGAGCTCTGGGCAAGGTCCCATTCATGACACCCCCATTAGATGATGACCGGGCAGGGGGGCCACGGGGAAAGAAACCATCCATAAGCCAAAGCTCAAGTCAAGACTTGGAAGGCACAAGTATTTACTGAGAACCTATGTGTGCCAGGCATTGTCTCGGGCCTGGGGTCACATCAGCCAACAAGACCAACGACATCCCTCCTTGGTGAAGGCCCTGAGGCTGGACGGAGCCTGGTGCACCACCACCCCACCCCCTCCCCCTGCAAGGAGGCCATGTGGCCGGGTGGGGTGCACCATGGGGTCCCTGTGAAGTGAAGGAAGGGGCCAACGTCAGGGCCTGTGTTACCAGGGGACACACAAGTCAGGGCGGGGTTTGCTGTTGTGGGGGTGCTGACTGCTGGGGGACCATGAAATCCAACCTGCTTTCCCTGCAATGCTTCCAGTATTCACTTCTGAGTGAAAACCTTTCCGTTGTCCCAAGGGCTGCTCTGGGAGGGGGCCTGAGCCCCGAATGCCTTGGGGCACCAGACAGCTGTGCCCACAGGGTCCTCCCTACAGAGGGGCAGGTGGGGGTCTTCTGACTGGGTTCTGGTGGGGAGCCTCAGCCCAGAGTCAGCACCTCAAAGCCTGAAGCCAGATTAGTCATCACTTCAGGGTTCTGGAAGTGGGGGGGGGGCAGAGCTTTGCCCCCCAACCCCCTGTCTGGCTTGACATCCAGGGCTCAGAACCCAGCGGAGCCCCCAGTTCTGTGGATACAAGTCAGCTCCGGCGTCCACAGCCGGAGAGTGATTTGCCGGTGGGGAAACTGAGGCACAGAATAGTCACCCCCGCCAGGACCCCTGGTAGTTCCCCTGCAGTTACCCCTCACCCTTTTACTCTGGTCCTTTTTGGACTGGGAGCAGAGAGAGGCCTGGATTGGCCCCCAGCCCCATATCCTTCCTCAGAGCCAGCCAAGCCGCCTGGGGGCTTCACGGAAGGCTGGGTGGTCGGCCCCGGCCCAGCCCAGCCCCCGGCTCACCTCCAGGAGCCCCGCTGGGCTCTGAGCAGTCCCTGAACCAGAGCAGGAAAGGTGTGAGCCAGGGCCAGGGCAACGGTCCGGGGACTGGACAGGCAGGAGGGCTCTCAGCCCAATTGGAGGGGCTGCAGGCAGACCCACGGCCTGGCCTGAAATTCTCCCTCCTTTCTGAAAAACCCATCTACGTGCTTTTGCTTTGCCATTTTACCCCCCACAGCAGCCTTGCTTAAAATCTATTTTACAGGTTTTTTTTTTTCAATAGGTAAAACCGACTCACCTCAGAATTTACAATATGCCAAAGGGTGTTCAGAAAAAAATACCTCTCTCCCCAGCCACCCCCCACCCTGCCACCCTCCCCAGAGGCCACCAGCCCGGTTTCTTGTTTCTCCTTCCAGCAATGTTCCACGCCGAAGCAAGCACATCTGTATATTTTCTTTTCCTCCTACAGAAAGTCTATCCCGCTGTCCCTGCTGTTTCACAGACCTGAGTCCGGTTTCCCGACAACAACACATCTTGGATTTCTTCCTGCACAATAAAGACCCATCTCTTGCTTTTAACGGCCGCATAATATTCCATCCTGTGGCTGTACTGTCATCCCCATTAAAGCACCTTTCTCGGGGCGCCTGGGTGGCTCAGTTGGTTAAGCGACTGCCTTCGGCTCAGGTCATGATCCTGGAGTCCCTGGATCGAGTCCCTGGATCGAGTCCCACATCGGGCTCCCTGCTCGGCAGGGAGCCTGCTTCTCCCTCTGACCCTCCCCCCCCTCATGTGCTCTCTCTCTCTCTCTCATTCTGTCTCAAATAAATAAAATCTTTAAAAATAAAAATAAAGCACCTTTCTCTCTTCCCAGGTTTTTTGCTACTAGCAAGAGCTCAGCGATGAAGAAGGGTCTGTTCTAAAAGCCATTTTGCATGTGGGTGAATATACGCACACGCTTCCTGAATTTTTTTTTTTTTAATTAACGACCTGTATTTTTTAGAGCAGTTTCAGGTGTACAGAAGAATTGAGCAGAGGAGCGCCTGGGTGGCTCAGTTGGTTAAGCAACTGCCTTCGGCTCAGGTCATGATCCTGGAGTCCCTGGATCGAGTCCCGCATCGGGCTCCCTGCTCGGCAGGGAGTCTGCTTCTCCCTCTGACCCTCCCCCGTCTCATGTACTTGCTCTCTCTCAAATAAATAAATAAATAAATGATCTTTAAAAAAAAAAAAGAATTGAGCAGAGTCCGAAGTTCCTATACACCAACTTAGCCCCCCCCACAGTGTCCCCTTTCATTAACAGCTCCCATCACTGCGCTACATTTGTTACAATTGGTGACCGCGTATCGATACATTGTTAGAAACTAACATCCATAGCTGACATCAGGGCTCTTCCTTGCTGGTGCTGTACATTCTGTGGGTTTGGACAGATGTAGCATGGCCGGTACCCACCTCTACCGGATGAGCGTAGTCTCACTGCCCTAAAACTCTGGGCTCTGCCCATTCATCCCTCCCCACCCACCACTACCCCAGGAGCCACCGATCCTTTGACTGTCTCCAGTTTTGCTTTTCCAGAATGTCACAGAGTTGCAACCCTACGGTGTGTATAGCCTTTTTCAGACTGGCTTCTTTCACTTGATCATATGCATTTAAGATTCCTCCATGTCTTTCTGTGGCTGGATGGCTCATTTCTTTTTGGCACTGAATAACATTCCATTGTCTGGATGTCCCACAGTTTATCCATCACCCGCTGAAGGATGTCTGGGTCGCTTCCAAGTTTTGACAATTAGGAAAAAAGCTGCCATAAACATTCCTGTGCAGGTTTTTGTGTGGACATAAGTTTTCAACTCCCTTGGGTAAATACCCAGGAGTGCAATTGCTGGATCACATGGGAAGAGTATGTTTACTTTTGTAAGAAACCTCCAAAAATGCCTTCCAGAGTGCGCTGGACTATTTTGCATCCCCACCAGCAGCAAATGAGAGCTCCACATCTTCGCCAGCATCCGTGTTGTCTGGAGCTCCAGATTTCAGCCTTTCCAGTAGGTGTATAGCAGGATCTCATGGTGGGAGCCAACCATGGTTCCAATATCATGGTTTTTTTTAAGATTTTGTTTATTTACTTGAGAGAGAGAGAGAGAACACCCGGGGATCATGACCTGAGCTGAAAGCAGATGCTTAACCGACTGAGCCACGCAGGCGCCTCTCCAATATCTTTTTTTTTTTAAAGATTTTATTTATTTATTTGAGAGAGAGAATGAAATAGAGAGAGCATGAGAGGGGGGAGGGTCAGAGGGAGAAGCAGACTCCCTGCTGAGCAGGGAGCCCGATGCGGGACTCAATCCCGGGACTCCAGGATCATGACCTGAGCCAAAGGCAGTCGCTTAACCAACTGAGCCACCCAGGCGCCCTCCAATATCTTTAATACAAAGTGATTTCTTTGCAATCCAGGCTCAGAAGGAGGTGGTGCTAGTACCCCATTTTACAGATGGAGAAACCAAGGCTCAGGGAGGGACAGCTACTTGCGCAGGGTCATACAGCAAACGAGGGCAGAGCCAGGGCCTTGTGATTGACTCCAGAGCACCTCTGCCTGCAGTGTCCCGGGGCCCCGGGCACTGCGGATACAGTAGTGACCAAGGCAGGTCCAGTCCAGGGGATCTGGACTCTCCTGAGGCTCACAGTCCAGTGGGGGAGACAGACATGCGAGCAGGCAGTTACAACTCCGGCTGACCAGGACCGGTTTTGACTAGGACCGTAATGGGGTTGAACGGGCAGAGAGGGGCCCAGAGGAATCACCGGGCCCGGATGTCCAAGGATTCAGTAAACTCCCATGGGTAACAGGCTCAGCTGAGGCTGGCACGTGGGGAGCCAGAGGGTGGGAGGAAGCTGGGAAAACCAGAGCAACCCTCCATCCCTGACCCAGGAGGAGACTGCCTGGCATGGGGTGGGGCTGCAGAGATGCGCAGCCCTGGTCTCCCGTCTCCACGGGAAAGGAAATGGCAGGGTGGGGATGGGGTCTGCCTCCCGCCCCAGGCTGGCCCCCTGGTGGGCCAGAACACCCCCCTCCTCACCCCCACTCCCTCTCTAGCCCCCATTAGTGAGGCCACCTGCTGCGGGGGCCTCAGTCCTAGGCCTTCCCTGCCCACACTCTGCCCCAGTGACCACCATTAAAAATGAATAATGAGCCAGAGCAGGCAAGACCTGGAGGGGGTGGTGTGGGGGCAGAGAGGCCCCCTGGGCCCCCTCCCCATCTCTCTTCCTTCCACCCTCCACTCCAGCCCCTGGGAAACTCATCAGGAGTCACCTTGCTGAAGGGCCATCTGAGCACCTTCTGTGGCTTAGTCAACCTCTTCATCACCTGCCTGCCCTCCCCCTCCCTGGATGCCCCTTCCTCCACCAGCGAAGGTTGTCACATGAAGCAAACAAAAATACAGATGGCCAGTTAAGTTTGGACTTCAGGTAAACCACGTTTTAGGGTATGTTAGCATATGTCCCATCCAATCTGTGGGACACACTTATACTAAAACCTGATCCACTGTTTATCTGAAGTTCAGATTCAGCTGGATGCTATCTGGCAGCATTTTCTAGTCCCACCGGGATGGGTAGTGGGCCTCAGTTGTCCTTCCTGCATTATGGGTGAGTACCCAGATGCTGATCAACATTGGCCAGTCAGAGGGACCCTGCCCCCAGGAAATGCTGGGGGGCTCCCGTCCGGTGTGTCCCCCCACTTAGACACTGGACTTGGGCCTCCAGGGGGGGCCCAGGATAGAGGCTCAGGTGGGATGGGAGAGGTTGAGGCCACATCTATCTGCCAACTGCAATGGTCATATTTTAATTTGGATGCAGAAATTGTGACTCTGGAGAGAGGTCCCTGGGGGAAAGGAAAGGAGGGGCCCCATGCCGCCTCCCCCGAGTACCCACTGTGTGAGATCTGTTATCTCCTTGACCTTCGCACAGGCCCGATGGTGAGGGCACAGTCCCCAATTCCCAGGTTTGAATCCCAGCTCTGCCCCTTGCGAATTGTATGACTTTGAACCAAGTGTTCTCGCTGTGCCTCAGTCTCCTCGCCTGTAATATGGGGACAATACTACTACTAATAATAATAGCACCCAACTCTCGGGGCCGTTGAGAGGATTAAATGCATTCATATATTCAAGGAGCTTGGCCTGGCACAAAGTTAGCCCACTTAAGTGATGGCCTGTCCTGGCCTCTCTCCCGGCCCCAGAGGGAGGGACTGAGCGGGAATCAGAGGCTAATTTTAGCCCTGATGACACCCCCTGGCCTCCTGCCTTGTCCAAACATCCTCAGCCAAGCGTGAGGTTCAAAGCATCACCCCCCCCCCACCCCAGCCAACCTCTGACATCCAAGGAGCCTGTTTATTCATTCCTGTTGGCAAGGCATTCCTTGCCTGTCTGCGCCTGCCATCAGGCTCCATCCCCATGTGGCCTGCCCTGTGTCACCCAGGGTCAGGAACATCTCACCTGTAGGCCGCTTGGAGACAGCGAGGGGCAGGGCAGTCAGGGTGGGGGGCAAGGAAGAGGGTGGGTGAGGGTCACTCCTGCTCCAAAGTCCCCCTGAAGTCTTCATTAATCATTTCCCAAGATTCCAAACTTCTATCTGGGTTGACTCACAAATGTTGTAATTTATCTAACACCTGCTCACAGAGCAGCGACTGGGTGCCAGTTCCTATGGGGGGACCCAGGCGCTGTCCCACGGGGCTCCCAGTCTAGGGGGAAAGGCAATGACAAGCCAAGAAACAGGAGAATTTTCCAGCTGTGCTTAGTACTTGCAAGACAGTACTAAGTACCATTCATTCATTCGCTTGTTCATTCATTCATTCGTTCATTCATTCAAGGTGTGTTTATTGAGGCCCTCCTGTGTGTCCAGCACTGTTCAGGGTGCTGGGGCTCAGCGGGAAACAAAGCAGAGCGAGATCCCTCGTGGGGCTGACTTTCTGGTGGGAGAAAGGCAAGAGCAAATGATGCCAATAAGTCGAACACATGGTCTAGTTAAATGGTAGTCATTGTTGTGGAGAGAAATAAAGCAGGAGAGGGGCTGGGGAGTGCTGGTGGGGGCAGTTGGAAAGACAATGATTCAAGGGAGCGATATCTGAGGAAGCCACGTGGGTATGAGGGAGAGAGTTCCAAGCTGCAGGAACAGCACATGCGAAGGTTCTGGGGTATGAACAGTGAGGAGGCATGTGAGGAGATGCGGCAGGACCTGGGGGCTTTGCCGCTAAGATTGATGACAGCCACGGGAGGGTCTTGAGCAGAGACGTGGCCCGAAATTCCACCACCCGGCTCTACCTTTGTTCCCAGGCCAACCCCCAGCACGGGAACCCTCCAGGTTGAGGGCAGGGCCAGGGGCCGCAGCTGGGCCGGGACCCTGAGTGGCTGCAGGTGGATTCTGACTGTAAATTCAGGCACATTCAGAGAGCCTGGGTAGGGGGAAATTGCTGCTTGTCGGAGCATGCCAGTGGGGATGGGGGCAGGGGCAAATTCTGGGCACATCCTCTGCACGTGGCATCTCCATCTGCTCCCCGCAGGGCCAGGCCCGGTGCCCAGGTCACTGGCATTCCTGGCCCAGATTTTTGCCAGTGGAGGGACAGGTGTCTTAGAATGCTGGAAAACGTCCTCCAAAAACAAACCAACAAATTCTATGCTTTTCTGTTTCCTTGTCCCAACAGATCTCTGAACCGCTTTCTGTCTTGCAAAACACCTTCGCTGGTTTTTCTGATTCTAAAACTGCCACACACGAGCGAGCTCCACAGAGCCTTTTCAGGGTGAGAGGAAAAAGGGCTCTTTGTTCCCCAGCCCCCAAGTCTTCCCTGGAATCTTCTATCTCCCGCGCTGGGCAGCGACGATGCACCTAGGCACTGATGTTTCTTCACATCGAGTTTTGCAATGGCTTTTTTCCACTCGACAATAGAGGGCCCCACAGCTTTTATTTCCAGAAATTGGAAAATGAAGCGTGTCCAGCCCCCCCGCTGCTCACCCACCACGGGCTGAAATTTAAGCCACGTGAAGTGGCCGGGCCGGGGTGCCAGGGGTGGGCAGACCCCAACGTGCCAGGGGGCCGGGGTGAAGAAAGGCACGGGGCAGGCAGCTCAGGGATGCCAGGTTTCTGTCACCTGGAGCTTCCCCCCTCGCTCTCCCCACAGCAGCCCCCAGCACCGTGACGATGGGCAGGAAGAGGCAGCGTTCTTAAAGATAACCTAGGAGGGGAAACTGAGGCCCAGAAAGGGCCAGGGCCCAGGCCTGAGGGTTTCCAACCCCTGCCCACAGTTCTGCCCCCACAGAGCCCCTCAAACGTTGCGGGAGCATGAGGGAGACGCACCAGGTCACCTGAAGAGGGTGCCAGCGTTGGCTTCCTTCTGAAGAGGAGATGACTGGGACCCAGAGAGGTGACGTAACTCACTGAAGGTCACACAGCTGCCAGAGGTCAAAGTCTGTTCCCTGAAGCTCTTGTGGTCAAGAGCTCTGAGGTCAGACAGACGGGTCCAGGTTCCAGCCCAGCTCTACCACTCAGGGGCTGCAGGGTGGATTCTGACTTTAAATGAGGCCTTCTGGAACATTCTAGAACATTCTGGGGGTGGGGGAAATTGCTGCTCTCTGGAGATAGCAAGAGCCAAGGGAGACTGAGGGGTCTTTTTGGTGGTGTATGTGTGTGTGGGGGGGTGAATTCCAGACACTCTGTGAGCCTCAGTTTCCCCGTCTGCACAGTGGATACTTGGTAATCCCTGCAGTGCCTTTGACTGGGGCCGGGTGGGAGGATGGAGGGGCACCGGTGGGTGAGGGTGTGGGGGGCCTGGAGGGCCTCTGCCAAGCCCACCAGTAACCCCAGAGCTGAGCCAGCCTCACTGGGCCCATCGCTCACCTGCCACCCACATCACACACCTGGGGCTGCTCTCCTCACTGGCTGGCTGCACGCCAGGGGTCCTGGGAGGCCAGGCCAGGGCTGCCTTGCAGGCTGGGGCAGGGCCAGTCCCTGGGGTGGGGGGCACAGAGTGCAGCCTAGGGACCCTTTGTCCGTAGGGTCACTGCCTCCAATTGAACTGATGTCTGAGAGCCGAACATCTCCCTCTTTCTGGAAGTTTCTCCAAGGCTCAGAGAGGAACCTTCCTTGGCCCCTGGCCACCTGGGCCAACATCAGGGAATGCTAGGGTGACCGCATCATGCCCAGGCACTGTGCCTGCACCCCCATCACCTTTTCCTGTGCCTCAAATCACATATGTGGTTCATGTCTCACCCATCCCAGCCCAAGGGGCCCCCTACCTGCCTCCTGAGCCACCAGCCACCCTTGGCTCACAGCCCCGAGGCCCCAGGGGGAAAGGAATTTCCAGCAGGCTGGCAGCTGCATCACCCACCCAGCCCAGGGAGCAAGGCACTGGGGGGTCCGATGTAGCCAGAGACCCCCGCTGGGGAGTACAGATGGTCCCGTCTCATCCCACACACTGGTGCCAGCTCATCCTGAGCCTGAAGGAGGGGGTCCCCCCAGTCTGGGCTCTGGGACCAGCTTCCTTCCAGGGAGGCCTGCCTGGCATTGGTTAGGCAAACCTTGCCCAGAGAGGGTCAGGCAATCTCTCAGGTCACACAGCAAATCCAGGACAAGCACCAGCTCCCTCTGGCTTTGGGCAGGAAGGGTCCTCTGACCCCCCAAAGGCTGGACCCCAGGGGTTGACTTTTGGTCCACCTGCACATCCTAAGGCCAGTGGGCTCAAATCCTAACCCCCCCTCCCCCGCCCAGTCCCACTTCCCAGCTGTTGGAAGTAGACAATAAAAATAGCAATAGAGTCTGAAATAAAATATTAGGCAGAACAGGTGGTTTGAGGCCGTAAAACAAAATGAAGGGAAGGACCATGGCCAGAGGTCCCCAGGGGCAGGTGGCACGTTGAGAAGGAAGAGAGTAAGGGCAGGGTAGGGCGTGCCAGGTGGAGGGAACCGGTGCGAAAGGCATGAGGAAGGAGTCAGGGTGGGCGCCGTGGCTGCCAGGGATGATCACTTGCCAACTGGGGCGGTTTGGGAGGTGACCTGCCCCCTCCCAACCCCTGTTATACCCAAGGGTTTCATTCCCAGTCCCTGTCGAGGGCCAGGGCTCAGAGGGAGGGGGGTGAGTAGGCAGAATTGGAGGGACCAGGAGCCCCGCAGGCCTCCCATGAACCCCAATCACCATCTCCCTCTTCTCGGCCGTTGGGGCAGCCTGGAGTCGGGGGCTCAGCCTGGCTGCAGTCACTGACCCCAGGAGCACCTCCAGCCTCCTGGTGCCCTATGGGGCGCTTGGACAGTCAGCTTTGGGGGGCTGGTGAGTGGAACATCCCCGTCAGCCCCCTAGCCTCGCTGCTCCTGGTCCAGTCCACACCCACCTGTGACTCAGTGACAGATGGCTAGAGCTCCGGTGGGGTCCGAGGTACCGTTGTGCGTGGGGACCCTCTGGGGACAGCACCACCTCCATCACCTCTCTAGCCACAGTGACAAATGGATCTGAGCCATCAGACCCAGGAGCAGATGGGAGAGGCGGAACACGGTTGCGGGGGGAGGTCTCCATCTGGCTGCCGTCCCAGCTCCCGGGAGCTTCCGCTGGAAGCCTCTTGGAACCTTCCTGGCCTGGCCCCAGGGCGGATAAAGTGCCTCCTGGCTCCTCTGGGGCATCTCAAAGTGGTGTGGAGCTGTGACTTCCACAGCACAGCCCTCCTGCTTGGAGCCTCCCCTAGACAGGGCACTCACTCCCTCTGGAGACAGTAGCAATGAGCAGGGCCAGAGGTGCTCGTGCGGTACGGGAGGGACAGCGGGGCACCTGGTCCCAGATCCCTCAGGGAGTGAAAGGCAGGACCAGGGCTCCAACCCAACACACTTGCAGACACAGCCAGCCAAACTTTGATCACACGTGTGCAATAGACAGAACCTCATGGCCCGCCACTAAACACCTGCTTGGGTTTGGGGTTTTGTTTTTTTTTTTTAAAGATTTTATTTATTTATTCATGAGAGATAGAGAGAGAAAGGCAGAGGCAGAGGGAGAAGCAGGCTCCCCGCGGAGCAGGGAGCCCGATGCGGGACTCGATCCCAGGACCCTGGGATCATGACCCGAGCCGAAGGCAGACGCTTAACCGACTGAGCCACCCAGGCGTCCCTGGGGTTTTTTTTTTTTTTAAGATTTTATTTTTTTTAAAGATTTTATTTATTTATTTGAGAGAGAGACAGAGAGCACAAGTAGGCAGAGCGGCAGGCAGAGGGAGAGGGATAAGCAGGCTCTCTGCTGAGCAGGGAGCCCGACGCGGGGCTCGACCCCAGGACCCCAGGGACCACGACCTGAGCCGAAGGCAGCTGCTTAACCAACTGAGACACCCAGCCTCCCCCTAAGATTTTATTTTTAAGTCCTCTCTGCACCCAACGTGGGGCTCGAACTCACAACCCCGAGATCGAGAGTCATGCGTTCCACCGACGGAACCAGCCAGGAGCTCCTAGGTTTTTAAATCCTTGAGATACAATCTGCTTTCTTACCCTCTCTTCCAGCCTCTCTGGTTCTTCGGCTTTTGCGTCCCCATGGGGCCGTCGGCCCAGCAGAAAAAGCGACACAGTGTGGCCAAAGCTCCCGGGAGGACAGATCTGCCCTGAGCTAGGGTGTAACCAGGGGCCAAGGGGCAAGAGTGTTTCGGGAAGAGCTGCTGGTGTCACTGGTGGTCCCTCAGTGCACTCGAGATGCCAAGTGACCTGTGGCAAGGAATTGCCCTCGGGACCTCGGTCGCCATCGTCAGCAGGGTCGCTGTGGGAAGGCTGACGTCTCGCACCTGGCCATGGGCGGGGACACAGCAACATAACGACTGACAGCTCCATGAGTTATAATTTAATAAGTCACCAGATAATTCCCCCTGCCAGAGAGTGAGCCATGAGTAGATCTGGGCCAGCCTCCTGTGTCAATGCCCGGCCCTAGGAGACCCCCAGCCTCCCGGAACCCCCACCGGCCCGGAAGAGCTAGAAACGTCAAGGCTGCGGGAAGCAGCCTCTCATGGAAATGGTATCCTGGCTGGGGACAGGGTGACTCCTGGGAGCTGGACTTCAGACTTTGGCCAGCCTGTAGCAGCCTCCTGCTTCCTAGTCTCCCTGCCTCTGCTCTGTCCCCAGGAGCCTGTCCCCCACATGGTGGCCTGAGAGAGTCTCAGGATGTGGGGACGGCTCTGTCGGAAGCCGCACGTGGCTCCCTATCCCCCCACCCCATTGCTGACCATAGGCAGACATGGCTCCTGAGCTGGCCTCCATGCCAGCTCTGACCTCATCTCCTGCTCAGGAAGACCCAGCCTTACCGAATTCCTCCATCCCTCCGTTCCTTGCTGCCTCAGGGCCTTTGCACAGGCCTTTCCTCTGCCCAGAAAGCTCTTCTTCCCTCCTTTTTTTTTTTTTAAGATTTTATTTATTTATCTGACAGAGAGAGACAGGAGAGAGGGAACACAAGTAGGGGGAGTGGGAGAGGGAGAAGCAGGCTTCCCGCCGAGCAGGGAGCCCGATGTGGGGCTCGATCCCAGGACCTTGGGATCATGACCTGAGCCAAAGGCAGCCGCTTAACCGACTGAGCCACCCAGGCGCCCCTTTCTTCCCTCCTTTTTATGAAGAGAATTCCTCTGGGGCTTTAGCTCACAGATCACACACCCAGGAAGGCCAGACCAGGTCCCATCCTCCTCACTTGGTACATATTATAATTTTACATTCACTTATGACTTCTTGGTGTGTTCTTCTTTTTTTTTTTTTTACCCACTTGCTTCCTGCAATATCTTGGGGGCCCAGCACATAGCTGGTAGTCAAGAAATGTTTGTTGACCGACTCAACACGGGAGTAGGATCTGGTGGAAGTGAAGGTAGGTAGCTGGAAATTCTGCCCACCGGCCCCTTTCCACCCTCCGAGGAACCCCTGCCCACCCCTGAACAGAACCCACTTCGAGAACCAGCACTTTCAGTCATCCTTTTCCCTTGATGGATGGGTCAGCTGCATGCCCAAAGCCACACGAGCCTCAGGGTACTGGTCCTGCCCGTGATGGGATCTGAGTGCGGGCTCACTGACACCAACTCTAACGTTCCCAGACCCAGTTCCAGTGTGGGGTTGGGGTTCCCACACCCACAACACCAAGCAGTTCTAAGGGAATTCAGGCCAATGCCAACACATTTCTGCAGAGACAGCATCAGGTCCCGCAAAGTTAGGGCCTCACTCCTACAAGCCTGCCACCTGCCCCCACCTCAGAAGCTGGCCGCAAGCCCAGGCCATCACCTGTGCTTTCTTCTTTTTAAAGATTTTATTTATTTATTTGAGAGAGAGAGTGAGAGAGAGAGAGCGCACGAGCGGGGGGAGGGGCAGAGAGAGAAGCAGGCTCCCGCTGAGCAGGGAACCCAGTGTGGGGATCCCAGGACCCTGAGATCATGACCTGAGCCGAAGGCAGACGCTTCACCGACTGAGCCACCCAGACGCCCCCATCACCTGCGCTTCTGACACCCAGATACAGAGAGGAGGTTCCAAGGACCCACTCCTTAGATTTCATTAATTGGCTAGACTGGCTCACAGAACTCTGGGAAACGCATTTACCAGATTATTAAAGGACATGATAAATGATATAAATCAACAGCCAGGCGGAGAGAGGCACAGGGCAAAGTATGGGCTTCCTCGCCTTTCCAGGCAAACAACTCTTTGCAAGTAGCCACCTGCTCACCAACCCAGAAGTTCTCTGAACCCTGTCCTTTGGGGTTTTATGGAGACTTCACACATAGACATGGTTGACTTACTCACCGGTCACGGGCTGATTCAACTTCCTGGCCACCAGCCCCAGCCTTGGGTGGGTCCAAAAGTAACCTTCATGAACAAGGCACCCATTTCACGTTTATGGCTCCGAAGCCTTTTCGGGAATGAGGGATGAAGACCGAATACATCCAAGAAATAGATTTGGGGAATATGAATGACCAAATACACGTGCAGTTCTTATAAATCATTATATCACAGCAGAGGCGGAGAGGGTCCCACAGGTAGATTTTTGGTGATGGCTTAGCTCCTGGGAGTGGACACCTGGGTCACCTGATGGCAGGTGTGGGGGTTGGGCTGAGCCGTGCAGTAGCGACAGGTCCCATGGTATGGTCTAATCCACACCTGAGAAACATGTGCCTTGGTCCTAAACTTCCTGGTCAACTGCTGGCTACTCCCTGCACACCGCCCCTCCCCAGGTAAGGCCTCTTGGGGCAAATTTCCCCCCTCCCACAATGCAGTGGGTGCCCCCTGGGCAAGGCCTCGTGACTGCCCTCCTGGGGTCTTTCTGGGTCCAGGTGGGCCCAAGGTGGAGTGGGGCATGGGAAGCTCCGATTTAGGTGCCAGACCACAGGTGTAGAGCCCCCAGAGCCCTGGCCTCCATGGGCACCCCAGAGCCCTTCACAGTTCCTGACCTTGGACTCTCTCTGTCCTGTCCGTTGGGAAAAGGACTTGCAATACAGAGAGATTTTGTGTTTGGTTTAGGTTTGGTTTTTTCTTTCTTTCTTTCTTTCTTTTTCTTTCTTTCTTTCTTTCTTTCTTTCTTTCTTTCTTTCTTTTCTTTCTTTCTTTCTTTTTTTCTTTCTTTCTTTCTTTCTTTTTTTAAAGATTTTACTTATTTACTTGAGAGAGAGAGTGAGAAAGAGAGAGAGAAAGGGAGAGAGCATGAGTGGGGTGGGGGAGGGAGAGGGAGAGCAGGCTCCCTGCTGAGCAGGAGGACCTTGAGATCATGACCTGAGCCCAAGGCAGATGCTTAACCCACTGAGCCACCCAGGTGCCCCAGTATCTTTCTTTTGTTTTATGGTTTGTTTGTTTTTTCCCCCTTATCTTTGCAGCATTCCAGCACAGTGGCATTTTTCATTCTGTTTCTAGGGAAAAAAATAGCTTGGGTTCAACATCGCTGGGATCCCACATCCCCCTAAATCTGTGCTCTTCAAGGTCACTGCCAAGGACCTCCTGGCTCCTAGGAGGGGCTGCCATAACCCCAGGGCCCATACTGAAAAGCATAGACTATATTCATTTTAATTACATTTCTATGTATTAACCTTTTGTGTGTGGCCACCAAGCCCTGAGGCAAAAGTAGCAAATGGTCAAGTTTCAGCCCCCTTCCCACTCCTGCATCGGGCTATCTCCTGGAGGGTCTATCTGTTGGTTCTCCTTCCAGAAGTTTTGGCACCAACGCGTAATTCTGCGCTCCACTCCTCGCGATCATTGAAGGCCACCCTCCAGGTGCCGCACCCCGCTCCAGCAGCTTTACCCAGCTCTGCCCCTCAGCCACTATGCCATCTCCCAGAACAGCTCCGTTGAGATATAATTTGCAACCCATAACATTCACCCATCTGTACAAATCAATGGTTACATTATTTTTAAATGTAACATTGAGGGGCGCCTGGGTGGCTCAGTCAGTTAAGTGTCCCAACTCTTGATTTCGGCTCAGGTCATATGATCTCAGGGTCCTGGGATCCAGCCCTGCGTCAGGCTCTGCGCTGGGCGTGGAGCCTGCCTAAGAGTCTCTCTCTCCCTCTCCCTCTGCCCCTCCCCGTACTCACGGGCGCTCTCTAAAAAATTAAGTAAATTAAAATAAAATGTATCATTTAAGAGGCCCCTGGGTGGCTCAGTCAGTTAAGTGTCTGCCATGGGCTCAGGTCATGAACTCAGGGTCCTGGAATCAAGCCCCACGTGGGGCTCCCTGCTCAGCGGGGAGTCCGCTTCTCTCTCTCTCTCCCAGTCCCTCTCCCCTGCTCATGCTCTCTCTCTCAAATAAATAAAATCTTTAAAAATATAAAAAGAAATAAAATGTAACATTTAATAGTTTAAATGTTGCATTACTGGGGCACCTGGCTGGCTCAGTGGGGCCCCATGTTGGATGTGGAGCCTACATAAAATAAATAAAATAAAATAAAATAAAATGTTGCATTTTTGTAGAACTTGTAGCAAAATACATGTAAGGGCAATTTGCCGTTTTACCGATAGTTAAGTGTGCAATTCGGAGGTATCGAGTGCATTCCGATGGCATGCAGCCATCCCCACTATTTCCAAATCTTCTTCATCACCCCAAATAGAAGTTCTATTCCCAGTAGCAGAAACTCCCGGTTCCCTCTCCCACCCTCCCAGGCCCCTGGTAATCTTTAATCTACTTTCTGTCCCTCTGAATTTATCTCTTCTAGATGTTTCTCAGAAGTGGAATCATAGAACTTGAGTCTGGCTTTTCTCACTGAGCCCAATGTCCTCCAGGTTCATCTTGCTGTGGCCAGTGTCAGAATGTCCCTCCTTCTAATAATAATAATATTCCAGCGTTCTGTCTATCCATTCCTCCGTCAATGTGGATCTGGGTTGTTTCCAAAGTTTGGCAGTTGAGAAACAGGCTGTTCTGAGTAGAGGTGTACAAATAATTGAGGTCCTGCTTTCAGCTCCTTTCGGTAGACCTCAGGTAGTCTGGGTACAATGCTAACTCGAGGTCCAGCTTTCTGAGAAGCAGCCAAACTGTTTTCCCACATATGTGATTTTCAATGTTCTAGCAGCTATATTAAAAAGAATAGAAAGACATCAGAAAAATTAATTCTAATGATATATTTTATTTCACCCAATACATCCAAAGCATCATCTCAATACGTAATCTATAGAGAAGATCACTATGGGATATTTTACATTCTATCCCGTGAAGTCTTTACAATCCGAGGTGCACTTTACATGTTAAGTACATCTCTGGATACTAAACTCTCACGGCTACTGGAAAACCTGGATCTGTGCCAATACAGTGACTTTATTCACTCTTCGAGCTGCCTAGTATTTCACTGTAGTGAGAGACCCCAGTTTGACCAGTCCCACATTGGTGGACACATAGCTTGTCCAAAATTCCCTGCCAGGCACATCTGTGGCATTTGGGCCAATCCCTCTGGCCAGAGGTTGCGTACATTTTAAATTATGATGCTCACCAGTTTTCCTTTCTTAGAAATTCTAGAGCAACACATACTTTTTTTTTAAGATTTTATTTTTTTTACTTATTTTTTTGAGAGAGTGAGAGCAAGTGAGTATGAGTGGGGGTGGGGGGAGTGGGCAGAGGGAGAGGAAGAGAGAGAGAATCCCAAGCAGACTCTACGCCCAGTGGGGAGCCCAACATGGGACTCAGCCTCATGACACTGAGATCATGACCTGAGCTGAAATCAAGAGATGGATACTTAACCGACTGAGCCCTAACCAGGTGCCCTAAGATTTTATTTTTTAAAGTAATCTCTAGGGGCGCCTGGGTGGCTCAGTTGGTTAAGCAACTGCCTTCAGCTCAGGTCACGATCCCAGGCGCCTGGGATCGAGCCCCACATCAGGCTTCCCTGCTGGGCTAGGAGTCTCCTTCTCCCTCTCCCTCTGCCCCTCCTCTCACTCATGCTCCCACCCCCCCACTCCCGTCTCTCTCTCAAATAAATAAATAAAATCTTTAAAAAAAAAATAATCACTACACCCAGTGTGGGGCTCAAACCCGCAATCCTGAAATCAGAGTCCCAGGCTCCACCAGCTGAGCCCGCCAGACACCTGAACTGCACAACAGGCTTTTGGTAGAAGCCACACGTATACTTAATATTTTTCTAGTAGCCACATTTTCAAAGTTGTAAAAAAAAAAAAAATGGAGAAATTAATTTTTTAAAAGACTGTCTTCAACCCAATAGATCCTAACTTATATTATTTCCATGTGTAATCAATATAAAAATTGTTGAGATCTTTACATTCACTCTTTGATCCTGTACCTTGGAAATCTGGTGTGTCTGTTACACTTGGTATGCCTCAAATTTGGACACTCAGTTTTCATCAACGATCCTAGATCTGCATTTGGACTCCATAAGATGAACAGTTGAAGAAGCAGATTTGCACATCCAGGATGTTCCAAATATACTTCGAAGGTTTGCAATCATTGAATTGACTATCTGAGGTTACTTTTGGTTCTGTTTGATCTTCCTTTTTATTTAAAGACTTTAAGTCATCTCTGCACCCAACGTGGGGCTCGAACTCACAACCCCGACATCAAGAGACGCACGCTCTGCCGACTGAGCCACCGGGTGCCCTACTTTCTATTTTTGAAG
>NC_058403.1:210391292-210395393 GCF_002201575.2 Neomonachus schauinslandi
ATGGCGCGGGGAGGGGGCCCGGGGTGCACCATGCGCGTCTCTGGGTCCCGGAGGCCCCGGTCCTGGGGAGGCGGACGCACAGCACACGTGGGGGTGCACAGTCACTCGCACTCGGCCTTCTTGTCCTCGGTCACACACTTGGGTGCTCTCACTCCCCTGCACACCCAGACAGTCCTGACCCACACCCTGGGACACGCTGTCGCTTGCACGCTCTAACACTGTCCCACTTACACTCCCTGTTTTCATACTCACCAACTCCAGCTCGACGGGGCTCGCACACTCAAGGGTTTTCCCACGCCCGTGGGCATTTTCACACATGTTGGAAACACCTACATGGGTGGGTGTTCTCACACTTCCATCCATATAGGAGCACACTTACGCACGAGGTCATTGGCACACACGGACTCCCAACATTATCACACTCCCAGCAGTTTTCACAATTCACACCCTCAAGCATGATTACCCTGAAAGACATAAATACAATCAACTATCTTGAGTGTGTTCACACTCATAACTTCCAACCTGATTACGCTCACATATTTGAACACAATCACACACTCAACTATTCTCACAATACACACCTGATCACTACCACACTCATCCTAGTGTCCTGCACTCGCAGGCTTGAACCTTCACACTTTGGTGTGTTTGCCCTCACACTCACGTTTGACAGCCTTGTTCACCTGCTAGTGTAATGCATGCTCACACATGCTCACACTTGGGCTCACACATGGACCACACTCATAGGTTATCATATTTGAACACACCCCGGCCACACACTAGCATGTTTTCACACTTGTGCACTCTCACATAGCATAGACCACCTGCCTTCCCGCTTTGGAGCTCTCACACTCCCAGCCACTCAGGTGTTCTTAGCCTCTTGCACACTTGGGAGTTCCCACACAAACGTTTTCACACTCACGGAAAACACGCACTGGCTCTGGCACACTGGCCTAGAGAACAGGCATGGCCATGCAGGCATGCCGCTCCTAAGCCCTCCCCTGAGCACTCGGACCTGTGCACACTCAGGGACACACACCTGCAGGCTCCGCGTGTCCTGCTTCGTTCATGCGCTTGGCCTGGGGCCGATCCGGGCCTGCCACCTGCTTGCCTCTGTCACTCTCACATCCTGGCCACACATTCACACACACGGGGACACACTGGTGCGTGGCCCAGTCCCCTTCTGCATGCATCTCCGGGGTTTCCCGTGCTGCCCAGACAGGGCCTTAGCCAGTGGTCTCCTCTCAACTCTCAGAAAACATCCAGACCCTGGAGAATCCTCACTGCCCGGGAAAGGAAGACCCCTCCTTTCTTGGGGGCCATGACAGTCTGAACTGCAGGAAGTGGGATCAAGGAGAACCTCACTTCTAGCTGGAGGCCACAGAGTGGCCAGGGCTGGGATGAAGCCCAGAGAGGGGTGATGAGTAACCCAGAGTCACACAGCCAGGCAAGCCCTTCCAATCTTCCAAGGAACACACAGGGTGAGGGTGTGTGCATGTGGGTCTTTCTGAAAGCTTCCTTGGTAGTGCCAAGAAACTCTGCTCATTATCCTGGTGCCCAGGCAACACCCTGAGGCTCCACCTTTCCATGGAGCCTCCCAGGAGACAGAGGCCAGGCATCCCTGTTCTTGAGGTCAACAGCCTCCTTCCCATAGAGCTCCTGGCCTCAGGGAGGCGCCGGTTTTGTGCTCATTCCCAGGGAGAAGAAGGATGGGAGGGGGCACTTCCCTCCATCCACTCATCTCTCTAGTCTGAGGGAGGCCTTGAATTGGGGCTTGCCCCCATCTGGTAAACTCCTACTCATCCTTCAGAGCCCTACTCCTATAGGCCCTCCTCCAGGAAGCCATTCCAGCTTCCTATCTTGGATTCTCAGCTGCGGGTCCCTCCCTCTTACCCAGCCCTGTTGGCATAGTATCTGGATCCAAATCTGTCTTCTCTGGACTGTGGGATTTTGGAGAGCTAGCCTGGGCTGGGTCCTTTCAAGGCACGGACAGGCTTCTAGAATTCTGTTCACAAAGGTATGAGCTTGGGTGCCTCGGTGGCTCAGTCGGTTAAGCATCTGCCTTCGGCTCAGGTCATGATCCCAGGGTCCTGGGATCGAGCCTCACATCGGGCTCCCTGCTCAGCGGTAAGCCTGCTTCTCTCTCTCCCTCTGCTGCAGCTCCCCCTGCTTGTGCTCGCTCTCTCTGTACTTCAAATAAATAAAATCTTTAAAAACAAAAAAAAAGGGGTATGAGCTTGCTGCAGCTCCTTGGTCTCCATACTTTTGCCCATGTGGTGCCTCCCTTCATGTACACCCTTCTCCTTCTCCACCTCACTCCTGGACACCTCCTTGGCCTTCCTACAGGGGACCTCCCTGAAGGGTGCCACCCAGCCCCGTGGGAACACGAGGGACGACTTGGAGGAGCTGGATGAGCGGCTCATGGGGCTGTCGGCACTGCCCACAGGCAGGGCGAGCCAGGCCGAGAAGCAGTGAGGGCAGCTGTGGGGGTCGCGCGCGCCCATGTGGGTGTGAGCGTGTGAAGAAGGGCTCATGTCTGAACCCCGCAGCACCGGGGTTCTAGATGGCTGCCTTTGGATCCCGGCTCTGCCTCTTCCTTGCTGGATGACACGGGGCAAGCTCCTTCCCCTCTCTGAGCCTCAGTTTCCCCATCTGCACAGTGAGCTGCCTGGGACACCCCTGCCCGCGTTTGGGGGGCCAGCTCATTCATTCGGTGAAGTCCTGAGGGCCTGGCCAGTGACAGCAGGGGCCGGGCCTCAGACACACGTGCCGGCCCACCTCCGCCATCCATGCTGACAGCCGCAGGGCTCCCTGCTCCTCTCCTTCCCCCTAGATGGCCCCTGGAAGTTCCAGTGATGGGGAAACTGAGGTCGCAGGAGGGGCAGGACTTGGCCTCCATCGAGGCAAGACTCAATGGTCCTGCAAAACAAGAAACAAATTCCACAGCCCACAAAAATGTGCCCCCTCCCTGGGAGGCCCCAGGGCCCAGCCCCACCCCATGGTGGAGATGGGGAGTCCAGGGCAGCCGTGAGCCGGCGACACACATCTGGGGGTAAACCAGGAACATCTGGCTAGCGCAGCCGGTTCTGATGCCGCGTCTGCAGGGGCCTCATGGGGAGGGGGCTGCAGTCACAAACACCCCCCAGCCAACCTTCCAGGCCTAGCCAGAGGTGGGGGCCCAGCCTTTCCTCTTCTTCTCCCCACGCAGAAGCTCTCTGTTGCCCAGTTGCTAGAACCATCGCCTGCTCCCTGCTACTCTGAGGATCAAGTCTGAGCTTCTGAGCTTGTCTGAAGGGGCTCTGTGTCTGTCTTCGCCAGAGTGAAGCCGAGGGGTGTATAGACAGAGTGGCTCTTGGGGAGGACTGTGCTGGCTGCCCCGTGATAATAACAGTAGCAAAAATAATAATAATAGCTAACACTAGCACTGACACACAACTGTACTAGTGCTGTTCTAAGCACTTTACACATAGTAACTCATAGCAAGGTATGGACTATTTTATCTCCATTTTGTGGGTGGAAAAACTGAGGTCCAAAGAGGTGAAGTTATTTGCTCAAGATCAAACAGAGTGTAAGTGGCCAAGCTGGGATTCGAACACAGATAGGTGAACTCCTACTCATCCCTCAAAGCCCCAGCCCCAGTACCCCCTCCACGTTCTTAATCACTGTACCATATGGCCTCTCTAACAACAACAGTAATAACATTAACACCCCCACCATGTTGGCTATTACGTTTATTTAGTGTGAAGCACTGTGCTAAGTGCTTTCCACATGTTTAACGGTCCCCACGGTCCCTGGAAAAGATGTCGTTATTCCCCACACAGTCGGTTCAGCGTCCGACTCTTGATTTCAGCTCAGGTCATGATCTCGGCCGGCCGTGGGATTGAGCCCTGCCTCAGGCTCTGCACTCAGCGGGGAGTCTGCTTGAGATTCTCTCTCCCTCTCCTTCTGCCCCTCCCCCCCCACTTGTTCCCGTGTACGTGCTCTCTCTCTAAATATAAATAAATAAAATCTTTAAAAAAAAAGAAAGAAAGAAAGAAAGAAAGGGAAAGGAAAGGAAAAGAAAAGAAAAGAAAAGAAAAGAAAAGAAAAGAAAAGAAAAGA
>NC_058403.1:210395403-210399562 GCF_002201575.2 Neomonachus schauinslandi
GAAAAGAAAAGAAAAGAAAAGAAAAGAAAAGAAAAGAAAAGAAAAGAAAAGAAAAGAAAAGAAAAGAAAAGAAAAGAAAAGAAAAGAAAAGAAAAGAAGTGGCCGGGCTGAGGTTGCACCTGGGTCTGACTCCAAACTTGTCCTCTCAAATGCCTCCACAGTCCCTGGGTCCAGAGTGGCCAGGGTCATGCTGAGGGTAGGGGAGCAGCGGAAGGGCAGGATAGGTCCTGCCGTTTGGGAGAAAGGGGGGCTGACATCCACAGAAATGAGGTTTTCTCAAAGAGATGCAGCAGAGCAGAACCAGCAAGTAAATAAAGTGCCCACATGGCAGCAAGCCCAGTGTGCCAGGCTGAGCTCCGCCCCCAACACATCAGATCAACACTTATTGAGTGCTTACTGTGTGCTGGGCCAGGCAGGGAACTCAAGATGACCATGGCCAACCTGGGCCCCACCCTTGCCAATCTCCCTGTCCAATCAGGGAGATGGATAAGAAAGAAGAAATAAATAAGGTAATTTAGATGTTGGCAGTAGGACAACAAAATAAAACAAGGTGAATTCATAGTGACCAGGGGAGCCTTTTAGGGTGAGCGGCCAGGGGGGCTTCTTAGAGGAGGCAGCATTTGAGTTGAGACCAAGTGAAGATTTGGAGAGAGGGTTCTAGGTGGACGGAGCTGCAGGAGCAAACGGAGTTGGGGGTCAGTGTGGGGAGATGAGGTAGGGGAGAGACTGGGCCACATGACCTGCAGGGTCAGCTCTCCATCCCCTCGCCACCCCAGCCCCCCCTCCCCGCCCCTGCCAGTGCCTGGAGCCCTCTCTCTGAACCTGATGCTGGGAGGGCATGTTCTTGGGGAGGCTGGACTGGGGAGCGTGGGGGGCAGGGCCGCCAGCTTTTCAGACCCACCATTTCTGGCCCAGCCCTCTGCGGCTGGCCTGTAAAATTCTCACCTTGACCTTAGCAGGCTGGTCTGCCTAGCCAGGCTGGCCTGGGGCCGGCCTTGCAGGCATCTGGGGCGGGCAGGAGGGGGGCTCCCTGGGGTGGGATAACAGGATCAGCCTAATTAAGCCTGGCATGGCTGAGCAGCTGGTGTGGGACCCAGCGGGTGGCACAAGGGACCTGGATCCTCTGGGAGCAGCCAGGAGGACACCACGCAAGGCTGGCCATGGGACAGAAGGGGGAGCAGAAGCACAGACCTCGGGTGTGACTCAAACCCTACCATTGGTTTCCTGGGGACCAGGACACCTGAGTCATCTCTTCTACCTCCCCAAGTTCAAATTCTGCCTCAGGTCCCCAGTGCACTGAGCTTTTTAGGCACGCTCTCTCTGCGTCTCGGTTTCCCCAACTGGGAAGTTAGACCCCGCCCTGCTGCAAACAGGAGCCCCCTGTCTGATTTCTTCCAGGACCAGCCTGAAGCCTGGTTTCACTCGGATTTGAAGGGAAGATTTTTTTGCTCCTGAATACCTTTGCTGAAGTGCCCCATTCTCCCCTTGGGCTTCCTTTGTAGCTGTTACCTCCCCTGAAAGTAACCTCTCCTGAAAATAACCTCCCACAAATATTTGTTGGACAGTAAATGGTGTGGCCCCACACTGGGCTCCTGGGCCTTGTCCTCCAAGGAAGACAGACTTGGACCCAGGGTGGGGCCCTGAGTGGGGAACAAAGGGTCTACCTCAGGGAAGAAGGGTCGGAGGAGACTTCCTGGAGGAGGGGCATTGGGGCTGGGGCTGTGAAGGATGAGTAGGAGTTTTATAAGTGAGAACAGAAAGGGCATTCCAGGTAGGAAGAACTACACATGCAAAGATCTGACTGGCTGGCTTGGGAGCCTCTCCTCCACTCCCTCACCCACCCCCAGGTGTATCAGGCACCAGGCCCATCTTATCCTGTGCTTCATCCTAGCACAGAGCTTGGCATGTAGTAGCCTGATGCTTAGGAAATATAAGGGGCATGAAGGAAAGATCACTCCGGCTCGCCCAGTCTCAGTTTTCTCAGCTGCAGACTGGGGAGAACCAGCCTCCTGCTGGGCCCGCCCCATGCTTACTTCATGCTTACTAAGCAGAGGTAGACCCCATCTGGCCCTCCATCTCCCCATGTGGGCCTTCCCCCAGAGGCCCAGACCCCTCTGTCCTATCTTGGGGACCAGGAAAGATGCATTTGCAGAGGAATCTACAGTCTCAGCAAAGAAGGCTGGGCCCAGTGATGCCAGACACATTAAAGACCCGTTCCTCTCTGCTCTGTGTTTCCAGCCCTAACCACCAGGAATCCGGCCCTGAATGCCCCAGCCCAGTTTTCCCTCTGCCAACCTCTCAGAACGGTCTCTCACCCCCACACTCACCCAGACACTCTGGATTTTCCAAAACCAGTCATGTTATTACCTGCCTCCAGATCTTTGAATGTGCAGTTCCGGCTACCTGGAATGCCCTTTCTTTTTCCACTTAGAAAACTCCTATTTATCCTTCACAGCCCCAGCCCCAATGCCCCTCCTCCAGGAAGTCTCCTTCGATCGTCTTACCCAGAGGTAGACACTTTGCTCCTCACTCTGGGCTCCACCCTGGGTCTAAGTCTATCTTCCCTGAAGGACAAGGCCCATGAGCCCAGACACCAACAGTCAACCACACCATCACCATCCAGCAAACGTTTGTGGGAACAATCTCTTGATTGTATCCTTGTGCCTGGCTGCAAACTCATTCCTTCTCCTGCCCCAGACTCTTGAAAGCTACATTCTCTGCTTGTTTCCCGAAAACTGAGGTCTGAAACCGAGGGACAAGCCCTGATGATGGAATTTCAGTCACTGTGCCCTGCCACTAGGGGGGACGTTTTGTTTTCTTCCCTGTACCCCTAGAACACTTGCCACTAGGAGTGGTCTATAAGGCCCAGGGGTGGCTTTGGAACTCTGAACCTCAGGAGTCCTAGGATGAAGGGAATGAGGAGGGGTGTCCAAAGGGCCCCAAGGCAAGGGGCTGGCGGTGGGGGGGACACTGGCAAAGCTGGGAGTCTTCCCTCCACTGACATCCGCCTAGACCAGTCACGCCCCATTGGGGCTTCCTCAGCCTGCGGCACTTGAAGACAGACAAAGAGTGTCATGGAACACACAGAGAAGGATTGAGCAGAGAGAGGGCAGGGCAGGCAGGCAGGAGTGAGGAACGTCAGGGGTCTGGCCTCCAGCAACCCCCCTCCCAGGACCCTGGCCCTGCTCCCCAGATCTGGGCTGGGGTCCCAGACTTGCAGGTAACCACAGGCCCAGAGCCCAGCCAGTGACACCACAATATATACTGTTGCTTCTTGGGGGAAGGGATGGTGGTACCACCAACCCCTGGGAGGGACCATTTCTCTCTCCAGTCCCACCCCAAATCTGCCCACTGTCTGCATCCACCTCTGCCTAATGACTCCTAACCCACACACTCCACCTTCTGGGAGAATTCTGAGACTGAGCAAGAGATGCCTTTTTTAAAAAAGCAAGGAGGCACAGCCCCCTCTCCTTCAAATCTACTCTTTGCCCTTAAGGGACTACCCTCCCCCCAAAAAGGGTTTCGCGCCCTCTTGTGGCTGAACAGGCGGCTCCCGGAGCCGAGAGAGCCGGGCCCTTACCGGAGGACACCGTGTCCCCGGAGGCGGCGGCGGCTGGAACGCGCCACTGACAGATGTTTACTTCTGCGCGCAGCTGGGCCGCGACGGCAGCTCCACGGCTGGGGTCCGCGGATCCGAATGCCCCCCACAGCCCCTTGTACACCACAAGGCAGCGCGGGTGTCTGGGTCTCTACCTCCTAGAGGCTGGGGAGGGGATTCCGGCTGCCCCCGCTTCCACCCCTGTTCAGACGCACACTTGGGGGTCCAAGGAGGCAGAGGCGCGCCCGTCCCGTCGGACAAGGACCCGGGCCAGATCCTGGCTTGGAGAGGCGCGGAAGATCGCCCTGCCCACCTCTCCCCTCCTGCCGTGCGCGGACCTGTCGCCCCCTAGACCCCACCTTCATACACATGCCGGTTCTTGGCTAGAGGAGGGAAGCTACGGGTCTATCCGGAGCCCCCGTAAGCCCCCAAACCTCCGTCCACGGGGCCGGTCCTCCCCCAGCGCCGGTCCCCTGCGGGTCCCCCGCCTGCCCTTGCTTACCTGCTCGGGGTGCCCGACTACCCGTCAGTGGTGGCCGCGCCTGCCGCCCGCGCCGGCCC
>NC_058403.1:210404562-210417267 GCF_002201575.2 Neomonachus schauinslandi
CCTGGGCGCGCGGCGCTGGGCTCCGGGGCTGCGGCGCGAGGGGCCCGGGCTTTCGGAGCGGCTCCACGGCGCGCTCTCCCGCCGCCTCCGCCGCTCCCGCCGCGGACGGCTTGGCCGGCTCCGGGCGGGGGGCGGGGCCGGGGGCGGGGCCAGGGGCGGTGGCTCGGGTTTCCCGGGACGGGAGCCGCCCCCGCCCAAGGAGAGGGGGGCGGGAGGAGCGCAGGTGGCTAGGGTGCAGGGGCCACAGCTCCCCCTCTAGAAGGTCATCTCCCCGGGCCCCTTTAGGAAAGCCGGGGCCCCAAGACGCCCCCTCCCCAAGGGCCCCCTTCTGGGTTAAGAGGCACAGCGCCCCCGACGCCAGTATCCGCGGCCTTCAGCGCCCCACGCTCTATTGAGGATCTGGTTTTGCTGCCAGACTCCTGGGTCCTGCCTGGTCCCCTTCCGGAAGGCAGGAGCCCAAGAAGTACCCTCACCAAGGAAGCCCCTCAAGGGAACCCCAGCACAGCGCCCCCCTAATTAGCTGTTTCCCACCCCTACTCCAGAGACCCGAACGGCGCATCTTCCAAAAGTCTGGGGCCCCAGGAAGCCCCTCCCCCAGATTCCCCTCCGGGGAATTAAGAGTTACAGCACGACCCCAGACGGCGGTCACAGCGGCCACAGTCTCCTCCTACCCCACTGAAGATTGCGGGGTCCTCCTAGTCCTGCCCCAGGTCCTCTTTCCACAAAGCTGAAGAAGCCCCCCGTGACAAAGCCATTCTAGAGAACTGAGACCCAATGTTTTCTCCTAAGACAGTAAGTGATACCCTGAGACTGATGATCCCCGCTGCCCACAGAGCCCCTCATCAAGTGGCAGTTCTCCCCAGTCTGGCCTCAGAGCCCTGCGAGGGATCCCATTCCCACCCCCTGGCTCTCCGCGGCGCTCTCTGGGTACCAAGACCCCGCGTTGCCTCTCCCGCGTTGCCTCTCCCGCCTGCGCGCGTTGCCTCTCGTGCCTGCGCGCCCAAACCCACCGCGCCCCCTCCCCGACGGCTCCGCGTTCCTAAAGCGCCCCCTGGCGGCCCCAGCCGACTCCGGGCTGGGTGGAGTGGGCGGGGCTGGAACTGCCGTGGCCCCGCCCTACCGCGGCCTAGTTACCGAAAAACACCCTCCTTACCTCCCAGCCCTCGGCCCCCGCATCGGGCTTTTTCCCGCGCGGTCCCGGCCGCCGCCTGCGTTCCTGGGGCCGGGTGCTCTGGTTTCTCTCTGCTGCCGCCTGATTTCTTGCGGCCTCCTCACTCTGGCCCAGGCCGCCTGCATTCCTCCGATCCCAGCAGCCCTGGGATTCCTATGGCTATTAGACCTTCCTAGGACCACCGCCTCTCCCCGCGCCCCCTCCGGGCCCTCAACACACCCCCTCCCCTCCAACGGCCTGTACAACTTCCACTGCTACGCAGTGTGCGCGGTGACAGGAGACACTCAGGTAGTCTCACCCCCTGTGCTCGGGCGCATGCGGGTGGGGGACGTCGGGAGCACGGAGGAAGGACAGCAGGAAGGAGTCCGCCAGGATGTGAGCTTGCGGGTAGGGTGGGGGCATAACAACGAGCAGGTATCAGAGAAGTGGCGGCGTGGGAGCTGCGTGGTCCTGGACAGGTGTCTGCTCTGTGCAGCCTTGGGCCGATACTTCTTGAATGTGCCTCAGTTTCCCCATCTGTAACACGGGGTATTATGAGTCGATTCTAACAGGGTTGTCGTAGAGATTAAGTAAATAGGAGTAACCGTCCCTGGCTCGTGGTGAGCGATGCCCGAGTGTCTGCCATTATTGGTGTCACCCTGTGCTCCCTCCCGGTGACACGCTCACCCTGGCCATTCGCACACAGACCCGCAAATCTTTGATCCAGGCAGGGTCACACCCGGTGCCATCCTTGTTCTCACACACACTGGGACACCCTTTACGAGAACAGCACCATCCCTAACACGGAGCGGTCACGACCACCCACGTCCTTGCCCAAGGGCATGCACGGACACACACACACAGGAGTCCTTCCTTCGCTTCCAGCCAGACGCATGTGTGAACATGGACACAGAGCTCACACTACCCATAACACACACACACACACACAGTATCCAGTAGAGACACAGACGCACAGGACATGCACACACAGTAGCCCACCGGCCCTCCAAGTCGCCCCATGGTTGCTCGTGCACATTCACGCACGCTCGGCGGATCGTTACACACGCCCAGGCTACCTGGCGCCGATACACACGACACACGTTAATTCACACACGGGCACTCCGTGTGACCCACCCCCCACCCACTGCTGGTACACACGGCCACATGGAGACAACACACGCTCCTGTGGTGTGCACACACACAGCCCTCACGCGTACGTTGCACACAGTAACCCGCGACATGCACACCCCCCCGAGGATGCAGTACGCTCCCCACAGCCACACAAGCGCGGGAGACTCGGAGACACCGTCGTGCGTGCACACAAGCGCACACACGTATGAGGCTAGTCTGGGAGGCATAGCCCCTCTGCACACATGCGGCCCAGCCGGGAGCCCACCCCCCGCACCCAGCCACCATTAAGCTGTCACCAGCCGCCCCTTGGCCACCTCCTGCTCACCCCACGCTGCCGGCATCCCCCTCCCCACCGTGGCTGGGGCCATGGGGGTGGGGGCGTGCAGACACATGGGGCGCAGGACACACACATGTGCCCACCATGTGGACGCTCGTAAAGTGGTTGCCCTGGCAACAGCAACTTGAAAGACTCGGTTCTTCCTCTGGGGTGGGCAGGGGCGCCAGGGTGAGGCTGCGGTGGGGCGAGACAGGAGGTAGGAGGGGGTACGCCAGGCCACGCGCCCACCTTCCACCGCTGTTGGAGACCCCATCACCCGCAGGCCCCCAGAAACCCTGTTCTGCTCGGGGCCAGCCGCACGTGGTCACAGGAGACACACATTCACTCGGTCCAACACCTTCACGCACCAGTGTGTCACCTCACGCAACCCAGCACCTCTGGACGCTCTCTGTCACCAACCCACACACTTTGTCACCCCCTGGACAGGCAGTGACAGACACCCTGTCGCACTGGCTGACTCACACAGCAGCTGGAAACTGGGGCGCACACAGACACGCCCTCCCTCTGGCCCCCGCCCCCCTCAAAGGAGCTGTCTGGGCCTGGCCGCCCGGGAGGCCACGGGGATTCAGGGGCTGGTTCTGTTTGCAGGAAACACCGGTATTTACAATGCTTTATTTTTAAACCTTCCTTCTCCCAGACTGTGGCTGCTGTGGGGCGGGGGTGGGTGGAACAGTGCCTGGAACCTCCCCTGCTTCTAGAGCAGCCCGTGGGTTGCATGGGCTGTGGTCTCCCCAGTGCGCAAATCTGCACAGAGAAACCGAGGCTCAGTGTGGAGTAGGGGGTGTCTATGGGCACGTGGCCCCTGTAGCTGATTTGAGCCTGCTGGCCCTAGGGTCAAGGCCAAGGCAGGGTTGGGACAGTGCAGGTGCACCCAGAGCCCAGGCCCTGTCACCTACCAGCCCTCTATGTTGTTTGCCTGGGAATTAGTTCCGCTCACTCACTACCTCCTCGGGTGCCCCCCGCCCCAGGTAGCTCCAGGCAATGCCCCCACCCCCACATTGCTCTGTGCTCACTTGGCAGGTGGGAAACCTGGGGATCAGAGAGGTCAAGACGCTGGCCCAAGGTCACAGAGTAGGGAAGAGGCTCACACCCTGGGCTGGATAATTCCAGAACATTCAACCACTGCCCTGGCCACTCCTCCACCCCTGACCCCCGAGGCTGGCCCCCCTGCCCTTGCTGCGCAGTCCCTGCTCCCAAGGGGAGTGCTCTGTTCACTAGTGGAGGCCCAGGCGGAGGTTCTGGGAGGCCAGCGGCTGCTGGCCAAGACATGGACTTGGCTGGTGGAGAAGTTTCCATCTTAGCACCAGGAGCTGGTCCAGGCCTTGCAGGCCCTGGGCTGTACCTCAGGACCCCCAGGAACCAGCGCTGCAGGGGTGGAGGTGGCCCGGAGCCCTCTGTGTCTTCTGTCTCTCCCGCCACCCCCAGCTGGAGCATCTCCATACACTCGGCATTGCTCCACCCCACGATGAGCTGGTCACGGAGATGGCTGGGCCTCAGTTGGCTCATCGGTGAAATTGCTCCCACAGTCGTTCTGTGCCCAGTGCAGATCCTCAGGGACTGGTAGTGTCGTTCTCCCGTGGAGAAGGGAATGGGCTTGCCAGGGGTCACTGGGACAGCTCAGAGCTGCCAACTGCCGGCCAAGAGGCTCCTCTAAACTAGGCTTCAGGGTTCTTAATTTGACAGTCATTCTGGCCCCAAGCTGGACAATGCTGGAGTGGAGAGAAGCCTCAGCCCCGACAGGGGACACAGCCCAGGGTCAGAGCGAGGGGGCCAGGAGGAGCTGGTGGCCTCGGCCAGGATGGGGCCCTTGAGGCCCGTGGGCGGCAGGAAGGAGGTGGCCGGGTCGAGGCGAGGGAGGATGGGAAAAGCAGGGCTGACGGCCATCCCCACAGGGCCATTTGCAGCCACAGGCCACAGGAACAGGGGCCCTGTTCCTGGGGGCCCCGGGTCAGCAAGGCGGGAAAGCCATCAGGCCAGCCCAAGGGAGCCGGGGCCACAGGGCAGGCAGCCGGGTGGGGGCTGGGCTGGGGGCTGTGCAGCACCTGTGGGGCGGGGCGGGGGCTCACGGATGCACAGCCACACACACACGCAAAAGCCACAGATGTGTACACTGTCACACACACACAGACACACATAAACACACACTCAGAAACACAATCATATACACAGAGCCCCCCAAGTCACACACACTCCCCAGTCACAGCTGCACATGCGTACACACCATCACACATGCAAAAGCCATACACGTGTACAAACTGTCCCCCTGCAACATGCACGCACGCGTGCACGCAGCAGCCCCGGCTGCCAAGGCTTGCGGGTGCCCTGCGGCACCCCCCCCCCAGCACCCTGGCCCTTGCCACCCGTCTGCCCAACCCTGCTGTCTCGCGTCCTTGGCCTGGGCTGCCCTAATCCCTGTCTCATGTCCTGAAGCCAGAAGATAAGGGGCAGCTGCAGCCCCAGATAAAGGAGGCACAGCCACAAATCCGGGGTGGCCCCGGCAGAAACGGGCACTGAGCCCAGGCCGCACGGGCCCTGCTGCTGCCACCCCATGCGGCCTGGCTAAGAGGGACAGAGAGAGTGCAGGGGAGAGACAGAGACACAGGGAGGGAGCAGGGAGACAGAAAAGAGGGACTCCGAGAGAGAGAGAAGCAGAGGGAGAGAGGGAGGCGGAGACCAAGACAGACAGAGAGAGAGAGAGAGAGAGTACACGCAGCACCTTCCCTAGGCCCTGCCTCCCCCCATCTGAGTGCCTCGGTGTCCCCATCGGTCCCCTGTGCCACCTACCTCCTTTCTGCTTCTCCAAATCCAAATGTCAAGATAGGGCATTCAGAGGATGACTCAGGCCTGGTTCAGGGTGGGGAGGGGGGCATCTTCCTGAATGTCCCCACATTCTCCAGGGTGACACCTGGGAAGTTCTCATCCCCCTGCCACAGCCTCAGTGAAGGCAGGACCCCCAGAGCAGGTCCTGGCCCTTCTGTGCCTCAGTTTCCCAGCTATGATAAGATGCACTCACTCAGCAAGTGTTCATTGGGCACCTCCGGTGAGCAGGGCCTGGTGCTGGGTGCTGGGGACACACAGTGACTGAGGTGGACCCAACTCCCACCTTCTCTGAGCTCATAGTACAGTGGGGAAGATGGCATGTGGCCAGGTAGCACCAGGATGATGAGGGTCACGATCCCGGGGGGGGATGCTCAAATGGCTGCAGAGCGTGAAGGGGGCAGTATCCCCAGCAGGGGGCAGTTAGAGAGGCTTCTGGAGGAGGAAGAGGAGGGGGAGAGGAAGAAGAGGAGGGGGGGGGGAGGAAGAGGAGGGGGGAGGAGGAAGAGGAGGGGGAGGGGGAGGAGAAGGAGGAGGAGGGGGAAGAGGAGAGAACTAGAGGGTGAGTGGAATGAACAAGGTGATGGGGAGCAGGGAATAGACTTCTTGCAAGAGGGAACAGCACATGCAAAGGCTGAGAGGTACAACTGGCTCATGGGAGGTCTGGAATGAACCTGGTGCTTGAGTTTAGGGAGTGAGGGGATAATGAGGAATGAAACTGGGGAAGGCAGCAGGGGATGGGTCCTGTAGGAACTTGGGGGCCGTGATACAGGGCTGGGGCAGTAGGGAGACACGGAAGGATTGGGAGCAGGGGAAAGCCATGCTCAGATTCGTGCCTGGAAGGCTGGGTTTTGGGGGCAGGTTGGAAGATTGAGGCCCAGAAGTGTGTGTGTGTGGCGGGGCGGGGGGGAGCGTGATGGGAGAGGGGATGGACTAGAGAGAGACTCTGGAGGGCAAGTGGGCAGGACACAGGAACCCACAGGCTGTCGGGGGAGAGGCAGAGGGGAGGCTGATGCCCTGGTTTCTGGCTCAGGACGGTGGGGCAGTCCCTGGGCCAGGGATCTTTGGGACCCACGGATTCAGGTGGATTTGGGATGAATGCCTGTTCCCTCTGCACAAAGTCAGAGAGTAGAATAAGTGAGTTAATGCAAGAAAAGGGCTTAGACAAAATGAGCGCTCAATAACTGTGTAGCCACTGGTATACGATTAATACTACACCACTATAATAATTACCAATTAATATTACGTCATTAATATTAATATTGTTGTCAATGGCCAGTCCAAAGTCCCCTCTCTCTCCCTCCCCCCGCTTACAGGAGGCCCTCCTTGATTGCCTTCACAGAAAGCGCAGGCCCATGGCAAGGCAGAGCCAGGGAGCCCTTGGAGGCCCAGAGAGGGGAGGCTATGTTCCGACAGCTCTCCGTGGGCCTCAGTTTCCCCATCTATCCAACTGCCTCTCTGGAGTGGCCTGGGGTGCCTGTGGGGACGGTGGGGGTAGACTCCTGGTGGAACCTCAGAGGGCAATGGGACGGGCATCTTAGGAGGGAGGAGTGAGCTCGGTCCCCGGAGGTGGGCAGGCACAGCTGGGCAAGAAGTCTCGCCAGGACTGGACGCCCCAAGTCCACCGTTTTATCCCCAGACTGCCCTACAGAGGGCAGCCGAGGCCAGCGCTGGAGGCCAGACCGCTCCCCCGGGAGCTTTCAAGGGTCGGGATTCGCCGGTTGTAGTCGCTGCTGCATGCCTGGCATCTAGGACGGCCTCTGGCACGCAGGCACTCAACTAATTACCTGTCGATAATGTCCTGCATAAAAGCCGCGGAGTTTGTTTTTTTTTAAGCCCCAGCTTTAAAGTTTTTCGAATACCCTTGGGGGTGGACTACGGCCCGTCGTGAGAACCACTGAGCAAGCACTTCAGCTCAGCGGTACTACCCTAAGTGCGACCCGAGGCTCCACCCCCACTCAGGCTCCGCCCCCTTACGTCGACTCGCGAACAATGGCGTCACTTGGAACGCCCCGGGCATGCGCATTTCCCCAGCACGACGGGAAGACGCACTCGCGACCCGGAAGGCCTTCCCGCCGCACTCCAAAGCCGGCGTGAGGGGGGCCGATGGCGGAGGGAGCGGCGGAGGCCCCAGCAGAGAGCGGTGGCGGCAGCGATTCAGGAGCCGGCGCTCCGGAACGGGGGGTGGCTCCCATTAAACCTCAGTGAGTCGCCGGGGCAGGGAGAAACCCTCACGAGGCCTTCCCGGCGCCTACAAGAGGTGCATGCCGGGTGACGGGGCAGCGGCCCGGGCGGGAAGCTCGCAGACTATTCAGTCTGGGCGGTTCCTGCACCCGCAGGGTCGGAGCGGACAGTGCACGTTGGGGGTTGTCACGTGTGCGAAGGACACCACGGTCCTTGCAGGGCTGGGCAGGGTTGGAGGCTGGGGCCGCAGTGCATGCTGGGGACCGTAGTCCGGGCGTATGGCGGGAGTAGCGCTTGTGCACCTGCAGCCAGTCTTAGCTACGGGCAGGGACTTGTGTCTGAAGCGAGGGCCGTGGGGCTTGCTGGGGAATGTGGCGACTGTGGCCCCATTGCAAGGCATGCGGGGACATGTAGTTTTCTCTAGCCGAATGTGGCCGGAGATGTTTATGCCTGTTTGTAGTCTGGCTCAATACTCTGGGCAGTGGGACCCGGGGACAAAATCTGGGCTCTGCCTGTGGCCTTGAGGTGCGCCCTGACTGGCAGCTGGCTGGTTCTAAGTAATGCAGTTCCCATCAGCAGAGGCACCTAAGCAGGGACAGGTGTTCTCAGTCCCTTTCCCCAGCGTCCACTGCATCCGAGCTGGAGAAAGGACCCCTCCACAAGCCCTTTCCCCACTGCCTCTCTGCTGGCAGGTACCTCACCACTAAGGAGCAGTTCCACGAATTCCTGGAAGCTAAAGGGCAGGAGAAGCCCAGCCAGGAAATCAAGGCAGGCGATCCCGGTAGCAATGACCTGGCTGAACCCGAGGCCAAGCGCATCCGACTGGAAGATGGGCAGACGGGGGAGGTGGCCGAGCCCGGGGAGCAGCCGCAGGCTCAGAAGAGAGCCCGGGGCCAGAACAAGGGCCGGCCCCACATGAAACCCACCCACTATGACAAAAATAGGCTCTGCCCCTCCCTGGTCCAGGTGAGTGTAATTGTTGCTTGAAAGTCCTAGAGATCTTTGGTCTGAGTCTCTCTGCTCCCCCATTCAATCCTCAGGAAGTTCTGATGTGTTATTGTCCTCATCTTCCCGATGAAGAAACTCAGGCTTGATGGGTTCCTGACTTTCCCCAGGACACGCAGCAGGAGGGGAGGGGGTTGAGGTTCACACCCAGGCTGCCTGGTTGGCCCAGACTCCCCCGGATCCTCCCTCATGGCTTCTTGGTTCCCATTCAGGATTCAGCTGCGAAGTGTTTCTTTGGCGACCGCTGCCGCTTCTTGCATGATGTGGGCCTCTACCTGGAGACCAAGCCGTCGGACCTGGGCCCCCGCTGTGTGCTTTTCGAGACCTTTGGCAGGTGCCCCTATGGTGTGACCTGCCGCTTCGCCGGGGCCCATCTGGGACCCGAAGGCCAGAACCTGGTGCAGGAAGAGCGGGTCCAGGCCCCACCGGTCCGCAACGGCCTGGACAAGGCCCTGCAGCAGCAGCTGCGAAAGCGCAAGGTCCGCTTCGAGCGTGCCGAGCAGGCCCTCCGCCAGCTAAGCAAGGGCCACGTGCCGGGCCCCTCCCCTGAGGCCACGGTCCCTGAGGTCTCGGGGGCCGAAGGTGCCCCCCGGCAGGACAGCGGTGACACCCAGCAGGCCGTCCCAGAGCCAGGCGCTGAAGCCCTCGCCCTTGGCTCGGTGCGGACCTGTGGGCCCCTGACGGACGAGGATATAGTCAGGCTGCGGCCTTGTGAGAAGAGGAAGGTTCGTGGATGGGGCTTCCTGCTGAGGGCGCTGGTAGTGTGGGGGCAGAAAGAGCCGAACGCACAGCCCCAGCCCCAGAGAGTCAGGGCTGGGGCTGAGGGAGGGAGGGAAAGGCTTCTTGGGAGAAGGGGCAGAAGGGGCGTCAGGCCTGCGGTTTTGATGGTTGGGCAGAAGCTTTGCAGCAGAGGAGAACACGGAGGACAGAACAGTCCTCCCACAGGATCCGTTGACTTGTGCAGAGGCCCGGAGGTTGGCGGGGGGTGGGGGGAAGCAGGGGAGCCCCAGAGGCCCGGCCAGCTTCCCCGGGTTTTATTTCCCTGCAGCTGGACATCAGCGGCAAGCTGTACCTGGCGCCCCTCACCACGGTACGTCGGCCCGGCGCTGCCCGCTGTCTGCCCCTGCCTCGTGGGTCCTGGGGCTGCGAGAGGCGGCCGGGGTCCCTGCCTGCCACCCCTCACGTGTGCCCGTGTCCCCCGCTGCCCCCAGTGCGGGAACCTGCCCTTCCGGCGGATCTGTAAACGCTTCGGGGCTGACGTGACATGCGGGGAGATGGCTGTGTGCACCAACCTGCTGCAGGGCCAGACGTCCGAGTGGGCTCTGCTCAGACGCCATCCGTGCGAGGATATCTTCGGCGTCCAGGTTGGTGCCGCCCCGAGGAAGGGAGGCGGGAAGTGCGGAGGGGCTCTGGGCTGCCTAGCTTTGGGACAGGTTCGGGGTCGGATCTCCCTGACCCCAGGCCTGACTCAGTCATTCCCAGATCCCTCTTGCCTCAGCCATGGGCCCAAGGGCTGACCCGATGCCCCTGTGAGGGCCGGGGGCCTTGGCGCAGGGCCACTTCGGGGAGACAAGGCCACCGGCTGCATCCCCATAGTGGGCAGGGACAGCCTGGACCAGCCCCTCACTCCCTGCTCGGCCCCCGGCCACAGCTTGAGGGCGCCTTCCCTGACACCATGACCAAGTGTGCTGAGCTGCTCAACCGCACCATCGAGGTGGATTTCGTGGACATCAACGTCGGGTGCCCCATCGACCTTGTGTACAAGAAGGTAGCAGCCGCGTGGCCCTGGACCTCCACGGTGTGGGTGGGCGGGAGCCCGGGACCTGGCCTTGCTCCCGCCTGAGTCCCTGGGGACCCGTGGGGGCCACTGTGCCTTGGTTTCCCCGTTTGGACGGCGAAGGCAGAGAAGGCTGTCAGGCCCAGCTTGTGTCCCGCCCTCCCTTGCTCCAGCCCCCTGTTTCTGCCAGGGCGGGGGCTGTGCCCTCATGAACCGCGCAGCCAAGTTCCAGCAGATCGTCCGCGGCATGAACCAGGTACGCCCTCGGTTGCGCCCGCCTCCTCCCGGCCTGACCCCGGGTCCCGCTGACCACTGCCGTCGCCGCAGGTGCTGGACGTGCCACTGACGGTGAAGATCCGCACGGGCGTCCAGGAGCGTGTGAACCTGGCACACCGCTTGCTCCCCGAGCTGCGGGACTGGGGTGCAGCCCTGGTCACGGTGGGTCTCGGGGCACGGAGGGCGTGGGGGCCTCAGGAGCGCTCGGCAGCCCTTCCTAATGGTCTCTCTTTTCCTGCTCCTCTTTCCTGCTCTCTGGCTCTCTCTCCGTCTCTGCCTCCGTCTGTCTCTTCGTCTCTCTGTCTCTCTCTCTCAGCCTGTTCCTCTTGATCTTTCTGGGTCTTCTTTTCTGTGTCTGGTCCTCCGCCGCCTGGCCCGTCTCTCGCTTCCCGCGCGTGGCTTCTCCTTCAGCTCCATGGCCGCTCCCGGGAGCAGCGCTACACCAAGCTGGCTGACTGGGAGTACATCGCGCAGTGTGTGACGGCAGCCAGTCCCATGCCCCTGTTCGGTGGGTCCCCTGCCGCCAGCCCCGTTCCCAGAGGCCACATGCCTGCCGCCCGCCCCCCCGGGACCCTGCCCTGCCCCCGGGGACGTCACTGGGTTGGCGGGACCTCCCCTCGAGCTCCCGCCTGCCCCCAGCTCCCTGAGACCCCCCAGCCTCTGTTCCTCAGGAAACGGGGACGTCTTGTCGTACGAGGATGCCAACCGCGCCATGCAGACTGGCGTCGCGGGGGTGATGATCGCCCGGTAAGTGTGGTCTGTGTTTGGGGGGCTACAAAGAGCTGGCTGGAGCCACACCCACCTCCCTGCTCCCCTCCCTGCTCGGTGTTCCCGGCAGGTGGCTCTTCCAGGACAAGGGGCAGAGAGGGGGACGCAGCTGCTGGGGAGGAGGCGGGGAGCGGGCCTCTGTGCGCTTGAGGGTTGGACCTCTTGGGCTTTGAAGGTTGGCTGAGCCCGGCGGGGAGGCAGGGACCAGGGCTCCAGCCGCCAGCCACCGAGCCCGTCCCGCCCCCCGCCCCCCCTGCAGCGGTGCCCTGCTGAAACCGTGGCTGTTCACGGAGATCAAGGAGCAGCGGCACTGGGACATCTCGTCGTCCGAGCGCATGGCCATCCTACAGGACTTCACACGTTACGGCCTGGAGCACTGGGGCTCGGACACGCAGGGCGTGGAGAAGACCCGCCGCTTCCTCCTCGAGTGGCTGTCCTTCCTGTGCAGGTGGGTGCTGGGGCCGGGGGGTGGGGGGCCGTGTGTGGGGACGGCCCGGCCTCACCCCGTGCCCGCCGCCCGCAGGTACGTGCCCGTGGGCCTCCTGGAGCGGCTCCCACAGAGGATCAACGAGCGGCCGCCCTACTACCTGGGCCGCGACTACCTGGAGACGCTCATGGCCAGCCAGAAGGCGGCCGACTGGATCCGGATCAGGTGCCAGGAGAGCGAGGCGCCGGGCTGCGGGAGGCCGAGGGGCCCGTGGGCCGCAGGCCTGACCCCACCCTGTGCCCTCTTCACAGTGAGATGCTGCTGGGACCCGTGCCACCCAATTTCGTCTTTCTGCCGAAGCATAAGGCCAACGCGTACAAGTAGCCGCGGGTGGGGACGGGGTGTCTGAGGGCCCAGCGGGGTCTCTTGCTGCACGAGAAGACAATAAATTTTATTCTTTTAAAACCCAGGCCTTTCTGTGACCCCGAGGCTTCCCCGTCCCGCTCTGGGGAGCTTTGTCTCGACGCCGGGCTGACCTGTCCCCAGCAGTTACTTTCCCTTTCTCATTGACGATCTCCCAGCCGCCCCCATGGGCCAAGCCCTGTGCTGGCCACCATGGCTACCCAGGGAGGCTTTACCCGCAAAGAAACCACTAGGGCTTGCGAGGCAGGGGCCTCGGCCCTCATGGGTGTGGATCCGGGCAGGCTGCCTGGAGGAAGGAGCCCTAGAGCTGCCCAGGGCACGGCTGGCAAAGGGTCTGCCCCACCCTTTGCGAGGCCTGTCTCTGGCTGCCTTGGTTTCTCCATCTGCCCTCTGCCCACCCCCCCCCCCCC
>NC_058403.1:210417367-210432367 GCF_002201575.2 Neomonachus schauinslandi
GATACCGGAATCCTGACCAGTGGGTGGGCCGCAGCCTGGAACCTGCCGCCCGGAGTAACCAGGCAAACAGAACTCTGCAGGACTCTGAGCCTGTTCTCCGGGTGGGCCACCGGGGCCCCACCTGCTGCCCTCCTGGCCTGCCCAGGCCGGGCGCCCTGCTTCCCCATGCAGCACCCCAAACCCTTCTATGCGCCTACGGCTCCCCAAGAAGACTTCAGCCCCCGGGGCCTGGATGGCACCGAGGGGCCAGGCAGCCAGCCTGCTCCCACCTGCACGGAGCCTCTTCCTGCTGTGGGTACGAGTCGGAGGGTGTCGGGTGTGAGGGTGTGTGGGGGTGCCTGAGGGGTGGGGGACCAGGGCTCAGGAGTGCTTTCGTCCACAGGTTCCTCCAACCTGTATCAGCCCCCAAACCCGGAGAAAGAGGTGTTTCCAGCCCCTCCGGCAGGTACCAGCCCCTCCCCCAACCCTTGATGAGGACTCGGGGGTGGGTTGGAGGGGTCTGGGCCTATCCTGCCCATGCCCCTGGCCCTAGGTGGCCCCCAAAACGTAAGGCCTATGTATCTGGTCCCCCAAGTAGGCCTTCAAGGGCAAAGCCTGTGCACCCCATTCCCCGGACAGGTCCCCAAAATGATGCCCAGGGCTCCTGACTCCCAGATGGGACCCCAAAGGCAGGACCTCGTCCCCATTCCTCAGATGGACTCCTACGCCAGGCCTCTATCCCCTATCCCAGAGATGGGTCCCCGAGGTTTGGGCTGTGCCCCTCACCCCCTCCACCCTATACTCCTTCCCCCAAGTGGCTCCCAGAGCTCCTCTCAGGGCTGCCCCTCCCCGGCCTGCAGGTTTCCAGATGGCACCCTGTGGGTGCTTCTTTGACCCCCGCATCTACCGAATCGAGTGGGCCACCACCGACTTCGGCCAGTCGTCCCTGTACAAGCTGACGGCAGTGGGCGGTGGGGGACCCCCCGGGGGCCCGGCTGGGGGCCCCACCTCGCCAGGCACCTACCTCTTAGAGCCCCAGCCCTCCCCCAGGGCCCCGGGGCCGCCCCCCCCCCCCCCGCCGTACCCACACTACCAGCCGCTGCCTGGGGGCCCCCAGTACCTCATGCCCTACTTCCCACCCGAGGGGCCTGGGCCAGAGGCTCTGGGCTTTGTAGGGGATGGGGGGCCCCCTGCCTATATGGAGCTGCCTCCGCCCTTGCTCAAGGAAGGCCTGGGGCCAGCCCCACCGCCGCCCGCACCGCCACCTGTCCCCAAGGAGAACAAGCTGCCTCCCGTGCTCATCACGCTCCCCACTGAGGCCACGCTGCCCCCCGGCGCCTACGGCCACCTCAAGGGCCACCTCAGTCAGTTCCACGGGCCCAGCGAGCCCCTGGCCTTCCCCTCCAAGGAGCTGCAGGGTGGTGGGGCCGGGCCGGCCCTGCTGTACCCGCCGGGCCCCGGGGAGCCCAAGGCGGCCGAGGCAGAGGCAGCCCCACTGGGGGCAGGCGAGGCCAGGACCCCCGAGGCAGCCAAGGCCTTCGTGCTACCTGAGAAGGTGCTTCTGGAAGACGCAATGAAGCTCTTCGACTGCTTGCCGGGCAGCCGCGCTGAGCCCGACGGGTCCCCGCGCACGGCCCCTGGGCCCGCCCTGCCGGACAGCAGGGGCGGCGGGGACGACTCGTCCAGCGACATCCGCTCGCTGCACCTGCCGGACGAGCTGCTGTCCTTTGACTACAGTGTGCCCGAGATTCTGGACACCGTGTCCAACGTGGACTACTTTTTCAACTTCAAGGCCCTGGATGAGGAGCCGCCACCCGGCCCGGGGCCCCCAGCCGCCAACACCGTGGCCCCCGCGGTGCGGCCTGAGCTTCCCGGCAAGAGGAAGGCCGGCACCTCGTCCGCCAAGAGGGGCAGGCAGGGCGGCAAGGGCAAGCAGGCTGCGGGCCCGGCCAGCGCCGCCCCCTCGGGGCCCAGGCAGGACCTGGGAGCCACCCCCCATTAAAATGGATTTGATCTCGGCTTGCTGTTAGCTTGGTGGCATCACAGGGCCCGGGAACAGCGAGCTGAGGCTGGACATGGAGGACGGTCCCCTCCTCCGCCCTGTTGCAGCGGGCCCGGGGTCACATGGGAAGGCCCGGCAGGCCCTCAGCACCTCCCGGGTACTGGGCTTCCAAAGCTGAGCCGGCGAGCCCTACAGTCACAGGGAATTCTAAATCCCTCCTCCAAGCCCTGGAAAATCGGTCAGCCAGCAGAGAGGCCGGGGGTGCGGGGGGGCAGCTTCTGGAAGGTGGGGAGACGCTGTCCAGACTGCGCTGTGAGGATCTTTTGCCCAGGTGTTTGGCGGGGAGAGGGTTGCCCAGAGAGGGGCAGGAAATGGCCCAGAGATGAGGCCTACCCTCGCCCCCCCCCAACCTGCTTCTCTCCCCCTGCAGAGGACCAAGGGGCCCTCCTGCCCCAGGCCCTGGGCTGGGTCTCCAGGGCCTTCAAGGTCCGGTGGCCCCGGGGGTGGCCCTGGGGGTGGCCCTGGGGGTGGCTGGGTGTGGGGAGGCAGTGTCAGTAGCCGGAACCCGGCACCTCCCGTCTGCCAGGCACTGCGCTGGGAGCCTGCTGGGCTCACCTCCCTGCACCTTCCTTCCAGAGTTTCCAGAGTCTGTGCCTGCCCCGCCTGGCCCCCCACTGCCCTCTGCTTCCTGCTGAGCCCCCTCTCCCCGCAGCCATGTTTGGGGTATTTTTGAGACTAAAGCCAAGTGCACTTGGCGAAGGGAAGGCCCTGGCCAAGGACGTCGGAGGATGGGCTTGGTTTCCTTGAAGGTCAATGCGAATGTTAGCTGTCAGCCTAATGTGGAGGGTGGCTGGGGACACGCTTGCCCGGGAGGGCGGGGTAACGGCTCCCTGCTCTGTCTGCGGGTCGAGGCTTTCCACGACCGGACCGAGATGGGACTGGACCATGAAGCGGACCGTGGAATGTACTTTTTTAACCTAACAGTCAGGAAACTCATGGGGCCACCCAAGTTCTCCCTTCAGATGAGGTGGCTGTCCCATGCCACCCGGGAGTTAGAGTGAGGTGGTAGGTGGAGAGGGACCCCCACTGGCCGGCTAGGGAGAATACACAAAGCCGTGTACGTTGTATAGACGTGCACACACCTGTGCGTGCACACGTGTAGACACATGTATGCGCACCTGTATACACACTAGCTACATGTGTGCATAGGTGTGCGTATCTAAATGTACACGCGTACTCAGCTGCTCACGTGTTCGCGTCAGGTGTGGATACACGGGCGTGCATGCACACGCGTGTATACGTACACAAAACACACCCCGTGCACGTGTGTGCATGCATCCACATGTATATACATGTGTGCGTACACGTGAAATCGACGCTTCCAAACGTTTCTCCGTGTATGTAGCAGAACGCGCACGTACATGTTTGTATACACGTGAGGGTTTATACCCCAGGAATGGAATCCCACCGGTCGCTGCCTCTGCAGACTCCCCCCCCCCACTTCTCTAATGGGACACGTGGCTGTGTCTTAGGCCTTTCAGAGGGTCACCTCTTACTCCGCCGGGTGCCCGGCTCCTTCACTTCACCGGTGTCCTGTTGAGGACCCGGGCTGCCCCGCTCCTGTCACAGAGGAGCTGCGACATGAGGATGCCGCGGGAAGCGACGGAGGCGGGTGGAAGGGGGCCAGAACACGCTCAGAACACGCTGCACGCACACCACCGCCGGCTGTTTTAATAGAACGCTTTAAGACCACGCTGGGCTCCCCCGGTGCGCTCAGCACCTGCTTCGGAAACACGCACAAGCCTTTCGGCACCTCCCACACAGATGAATCCAGAAGCCCTTGAACCTGAGGCCCTTCTCCGTGTGCAGCAGTTTGGGGATGGCGTAGGCCAACCACACGGACAGCAGCATGGCCACCGTGAGCGGGATGATCGTGACTGCCGCCGGGATGGTGGACAGGGGGAAGGCCCCGTACACGTAGACGCTGAAGGTGGTCTCCAAGTGACAGTAGCTGCAAGGGGCGGTTGGAGAGAGGCCATGGGGTGCTGCCCCTGGGGCCCTGCCCTTCACCCCAGTAAATGTGTTAAAACCCACAGATAGGAGCGCTGGGCCCCCGATGGTCAGTTGGGACGCCGAGTTCCATTTCTGTCCATTTCAACTCTTCTCCAGTCTGAGTCTGCTGTCCTCCGTCTGCTGGCAACGGTCCTGTTTCCCCCCCCAGGTTCCCTGTGGTACCCTCCTCCTCCAGGGACCAGCAGTCTCCCTGACTCCATAGCCCAGGCTCAGTCTAGAGAGGCAAACAAAGCATCCCATTGCTGAGTGGAAGCAGAGGGCGGGCATGATGGGGCCGCGGGCATCCACGAGGCAGGCAACGAGCGGCAGGGTGGAGCAGGCCAGAAGGGAAGGGCATCCCAGGAGAGGGGACCCAGGGTATAGGAGAACTCGCTGGAAGCATGGTGTGGAGAGAGGAGCTGATAGGACCAAAGGTAGTCCTCTCCTCTGGATATGCCACCCCATGTCTTCCGCCCATGGCCATCCCAGAGTTGGCCCCACAAGGTCAGGGTGTGGGGTCTCAAGGGAAGGCAGGGTCTCCATATGCTTTGGGGGTGGACTTTGTATCTGTCTAGAGGGGATAGATGATGGGGGGGAAGGATATTGTCCCATATGCCCCCTTCCAGTGGGAGACGTTGGTAATCTAGGCCAGCACGCCTAGAAACCTCTTTGCACACGTGGGTGGAAAATATTCAACAACAAGCTCTAAGGGGGAAAGGCTGAAATTTGTAGGGTGTGCCGAGTCCCATGGTGTAAATTCTCCCACCGTGGCTGATTTCAGGCTACCAAGGGAAAGACAGTTGGCTTGCAAGATCCCTGGAGATCTAAGAGTCAGCTCGTGCACGCCACCAATGAGGTGGGGCTTGCAAGGGACGTGGCTGCCAGCCATTGCTCTTCCCCCAGCACCCAGCATGGGCTCTGAATAAGACTTATTTAGTGAGTGAACAAATATCATCTAGAACTTAAAATATCACTCTTCCCAGGGACAGTCTGGGCTGCTGGGAACATTGATGTTTATCCAGGACCCGCCAAGGGGAGGGAGAAAAGTGGGTCCCTCGCATGTGTGTGACCCGCCCCAAGAGAGCCAGCCATCCCCCCAGAGGCCCCTGGCACAGGGCGATTCACCCCTGCTCACCTGTAGTACGGATCCACGATAGAAATGTAGAAGATGTAGATTCCATTCCTTTGGTCAAAAATAACCTTGTTTGCCGTCGGGCCTCCCAAGATCTGATACGGGACATTTGGCCATCTCAACGGGGCATTGTTGTCTGGGTCATGGCAGCTCATGTAGTTCTGGGGAGAAGGACAGAGGCATGCCCACTGGCTCCGGAGGCTGGGGAGGGCCGTGCCAGTGCCCACAGATGCACCCCCACTGCATGCAGGGCCCCACCCGCAACACTTCTCACCAAACACCCACGGGGGCGAGTCCAGGGCCAAGTGCCTGGTGGGCAGGTGGTTCATGACCTTCATGGGGGACACTGTGGGTGGCTGCTCAGCCTTTATCCTGCCCTCCTATGTCCGGGCCTTCCCATGCTCTGGGGGCTGCAGGCGTAGCCGCTCTGCTCACCAGAATCCCTTACAGCCCTGAGTCCGGGTGAGAATGAATACTGCCAGTTTCAAGTATTCTTGGTGTTATGGGCTGAGGCGCCCCCCTGCGCCGAGCCCACCGCCAGTCATATGCTGGAGTCCTAACCCCCAGGGCCTCAGAATGTGACCTTATTCAGAGATTGGGTCTTTTTCAGGTGATCCAGTTAAAATGAGGTCGTTGTTAGGGTGGGCCTTGATCCAGTATGTCTCGCGTCCTTATAGAAAGGGGAAATTTGGACCCAGAAGTGCCCAGGGAGAACATCACGTGTAGACAGAGGCAGAAATTGGCGCATATGTCTACAAGCCAAAGAATACCAAAGATGACCAGCAAACCACCAGAGGCTAGGAGAGCCTGGAACAGATTCTTGCTCACTCTCAGAAGGAACCGACCTTGCCAACACCTTGATCTCAGATTTCTGGCCTCCAGAAGCGGGAAAGGATCCATTTCTGGCATCAAAGCTGCCTGGTGTGTGGTGTTTTTGTTAAAGCAGCCCTAGCTAACTGATACACCTGGGAAATCTGAAGGCAGAAAAGAGACAGAGCCACCTTCCTGGGGCTTCTCACTGGCGCTGCCGCCCAGCATGGTCGTGGCATCAAGAAGTGGTCAGGTGGTGGCAGCAGCTTCTCCTCCCCGTCCCTGGGTCCCAGGATTTCATCCGTGACTCAACTGCTTGCACTTAACCGGTACAGCATGCTGCCTCCCTGAGTGGGAAACTTTGTTCTTCTGCACTATTTGCTGGTGGGCCCAGAAGGGAGGGGGGCTGGGCTTATAAACAAAAGAAGAGACAGAAAATGGAAAAGCCAGAAAGTTAAAATGATGGTGAGCCCAGCGATATAAAAAACTGAAGGGCTCCTCTTGCATGGCATGAGCAAAAACCCAAGAGACATCGAAGACAAACTGAGAGAGGCATTTGCAAACTGTATTGCAACTGAGAGTTAATTAACCTCTTGGCTCTATAAAGAGCTCCTGACAAGTGAGGAAAAGAAGTGAAAGTGGCCCTCAAACAGGAAAAGACACGAAGCCCAGCCCATAGGGGAAGTCAGGCGCACGGAAATGGACGAGTTCGTCCTGGGGATGGTACACCCAGCTGGTGTGCTGTGGGGACAGGCGTGGGGTGGGAGGCACGTGGCACCAGCCCGCGGAGGGGACCTTCGTGGCATCCGCCCAAACTGCACATGCCTGTAGCCTGTAACCCAGCCAGCCCTACCCTGCCTGCAGGCAGCTCCACAGGACAAGGGACCCACGCGGGTGGATGGAAGTGAGAGACTGGAAATGGCCCACGCCTGTCAGTGGGTCAGTGGGCAGCGGCTGAACAACCCCAGAGCACCCTCCCAGGGGAGCGCAGTCACGTGACTTTAAAAGGAAGCCGCTCTCCAGGCCCCAAGGCCATGCTGTAAGGGAGCCCGGGCTGCCCTGCTGGGGAGAGAAAAAGCACATGGACAACTCAGCTCCTGGCTAACAGAAGCCCCACACAGGAGAGAACCTTCTTGCACCTGCCAGCTGAATGCCCCTGCAGGGGCGCCCCGGCCCATGCCTTGGGTCTAAGGTGCAGAACCTCGACAAACAATCCTGTTGAGTTGGGGGTGGATGGTTTGGCAGCACTCGGTAGTGGCTAGTTATCCGTCTTACTGCCCTTTCGGCTTTTCTGGGTTTGAAAGTTCTCAGAATTAAAAACAGAACACAGATGCAGAAGCAATGTCCACGGTGTGGATGGCCACCTGGGTGTATGTTGCCCATCCCCAAGCCCTGCCCCCTCTGCAGGTCCAGGGATGGAGTGAAGGCGGACACCTGATTTCAGCTGTGCTCTGGCACCAAGCACCCCTTGGATCTCAGCTTCCCCGGTGTTAACAGCAACAGGCCCTCCCATTTGTCAGCAGCTCCCTGCGTGGTGGATCTACACAGTGCCCCGCAAAGCACCTCTTTTCCAGCCCCCCCCCCCCCCCCCAGCACACTCCTCCAGCTGCTCTGGTCCTTCCCTTGGCTTCCTTGGCAGACACATCCTTAAGTCAGAATGCCAACAGAGCTGGTTCTCAAACCCATGCCAGCCCTCACTTGTCCTCCAGCGGCTCCTTATGTTTCGCTGGCCGCTGGGCTCCTCTGTGGCACCTCTGAGTTTCCCACATGCAAAGAGAGTTCTGTATTTCCTTCTGCTGCCCACTTCGTCCCTAGATGTAAATGGCCCCAGGGTCAGCCCACGTGTTCAAGCTGGAAATGAGGACAATGCTTGGCTCTTCTCTTCTCCTTCCACATTATCCAGTCCCTCACCAGCCCCTGTTGGTTGTGCCCGTTAGGCACTGGATGTGTCCCCCCCAAATTCATATGTTGAAACCCTAGCCCACGATGGGATGGAATTTGGAGGTGGGGCCTCTAGGAGGTAATGAAGTTTAGTCGAGGTCCTGAGGGTAGAGTCACCAGGGTGAGATTAGTGCCCTTCTAAGAAGGGACACCAGAGAACTGAAATCAGGGTCTCAAGGAGATATTTATATACCTGTGTTCCTAGCAGCATTAATTAACCACAATGCCCAAAAGGTGGAAGCCCCAGCGTCCACTGACAGGTGAATGAATGGTGTCCATCCATCCAGTGGAATGTTATTCAGCTTTAGAAAGGAAAGGGCTCTGACCCCTGCCACGACTCGGAGGGACCCCGAGGACACTGCGCTCAGTGAGAGGAGCCAGACCCAGAAGGACACATCCCGCAGGACCCCACTCCCAGGAAGTCCCCAGAGGAGTCCCGTCCACAGAGACAGAGAGGAGGGGGTGGGAGCCAGGGCTGGGGCAGGGGGTGGGGAGTCCGTGCTTCACGGGGACAGAGTCTCCGTGTGGGGAGACGGAAAGTTCTGGAGACGGAGGGTGGGGGTGGCTGCAGGACTGTGTGAGTGTGCTTCATGCCACTTAAAATGACTACAATGGTACATTTTATGTTGTGCATATTTTACCACAATTGAAAAAACTTTTTAAAATCCTTCATTTTTAAAAGGGGTATGGGGCACCTGACTGGCTCAGTCAGTACAGTATGCGGCTCTTGATCTCAGGGTTGTGAGTGTGAGCCCCACGTGGGGTGTGGAGCTTACTTAAAAAAAAAAATCCTTCAGGGTGCGCCTGGGTGGCTCAGTCGGTTAAGCCTCTGAACTCTTGGTTTCAGCTCAGGTCTTGATCCAGGGTTGTGAGTTCGAGCACCACACTGGGCTTCATGCTGGGCATGGAGCCTTCTTTGAAGAAAAAAAAAAAAAATCCTTTGGGAGTAAACAAAATTTAAAAAGCTGGGTCATATAAAGACCATGTGAAGGTGCCTGGGCGGCTCAGTTGTTAAGTGTCGCCTTTCAGCTCAGGTCATGATCCCAGGGTCCTGGAATCGAGTCCCGCATCGGGCTCCCTGCCCAGTGGGAAGCCTGCTTCTCCCTCTCCCTCTGCCTGCCGCTCCCCCTGCTCGTGCTCGCTCTCTCCCTGTCAAATAAAATCTTAAAAAAAAAAAAAGACCATGTGAAATGAAAAAAAGGAGACAGTTGCTTAGCCTAAAGCCCCATTTATATTGAAATAGCTAGCTCCATCTTGTGGGTTTCCGTGGCTAAGGGGACGTATAAACAGTCCATCCAGTGACTGTACTGAAAATGCAGGCATTGTGGCTCCAACATGATGGAAAAGCCTCTCATCCTACAAAATTGCCAATCCCCAGGACTGATGAAAAAAAAATTGTAATGGGACAATCTCTCATGCTACTTGGAATGACAGCACTAACAAGAAGAATGCAATACTCCATATGGGCACAGTCGGAAAATAATAAACGCAAATCACATATGTGTGACTTTCTCTATAAAAAAAAAAAAATGATCAGGGACGTGGTGCTTGCACAGCATGGTGAATGCATGAAACGCCTCGCCTAAGTGAGTTGTACACTTTAAAAGGGTTGGTTATATAGGTTAGGTGAATTTCACCTCAGATAGGAAAAAAAAAAAGTAAACCCACCGTCAGTAACAAAGTAAATGATCAAACTGAGACAGGAGGACTGTGAGAAAGCTTTGAAGGTGCCGGGCTAAGACAGGAGCCAAGTGTCTACACGCGGAATGGGCTTCAGGTGTGGGGAGCGAGCGCCACCTGTTGGTGGCGTTGCTGCGCTGCGCTGCGTTCGCGCCCTTGGCAATGAGAGGCTGAGTAGACGGAACCTGCGCACGGGAAGATCTCTTCCTTATGCTGACACCCTACCCTTATTTCTCCACTGAGTACGAACCCGTGTGCACGATAGAAACGCTCCCGCGGCGGGAGAGGCCATGAATTTAATCAGCCCCGGTAGTGATAGGCATTGGGATGGTTCTGGAATTTTGCACATTATGAGAATGCCTCCCCCCCACCCCCCACCCCCGCCCACCCCAGGGCCTTGGTGCCGACATCCGCGATGGTCTGGCCAACTCCCTTGAGAGAGATTCCCGAAGACTTGCTCGCCTCGCACTCCCAGACGCGGCCCCAGGTGTCCTCGTGTTGTGCATTCCCACCCCCACCCCCTTGCTGTGGACTGAAGGTTTGCGTCCCCCCAGATCCCTATGTTGAAACCTGACCCCCCCAGGTGAGGGTACCGGGAGGTGGGGCCTTGGGGAGGGGCTCAGGTCATGAGGGTGGGGCCCCCATGAATGGGATGAGTGCCTTTATGCTTCTGTGAGCACGTGGGGAGAGGACAGTGGTCAGTGACCCAGGAAGAGGCCCTCGCCAGACACGGACCCTGCCGGCGCCTTCAACTTGAACTCCCAGCCTCCAGAACCGTGAGAAAGAAATGTCTATTGTCATAAGCCATCCAGCGAGCGCTGTTGGAGAAGTCCCCGAACACACCCCCGGCCTGACCAGTCAGCACCGACTGCCGGCTGGCCGAGGTGCGCTCTTCTGACCCGTTTTGGAGAAAGAGTGAACGCTACCTCTCGGTCCCAGGCGAAGGGTCCTTTGTCGCTGGGGTTCTCCATGATGGTGGTCCAGTTCTGCGGCTGGGCCCGGCAGAGCGCTGTCTGGGCGGTCAGGGAGTACGTGTACGTGAACAGCCCGTGCACCTCCAGCAGGACGAACTCTGCCTTGATGACCTCCTGGAACTTTCCTTCCCGCCACCTAGGACACAAGCGCAGGGCTGGGCTGCAGGGCGATGAAGCAGCCCTGAGGTGTGCTGGGGGCTGGGGGGGGCAGCAAGCAAGGCGGGGGAGGGGGGCCGGCCTCACCAGGCTGACACTTCCTGACACTTCGAGGAGGGAACCAGCAGCAGGTGAGACAGAGGAGGGCGGGGGGGGGGGGGGCGCGGGCCCTGTCTCCCGCGGGGTGACCACAAAAGGCCTCTCTGAGAAGCAGAGACTGGGAGAAACTGATGTGAGGGTCTATAGCCAAAAACTATCACTTGTAAAGAAATAGATTAATTAGTTAATAAGTAAACCAGTACACAGATGAATAAAACCCTTCACACCTGTCCTCTGACACTTTTCTGATGACATCTGCCACCATTCCAAAGGGATATATTTAGGGCTGTTGACTCGGATTGTTCTAAAAATCACCGTTTTGGGGGCACACAGTCTGTGATCTCCTGCCAGGTGGGAGCTTACGCCCATCGCCTGACTGGTCACTCTTCTTGATCTTTACCTCATGTGGGCTTGCATCCCCCCACATGGCTGCTCTGAGTTTGGGGCTTGGTCCCGCGTGCCCGGCCCACAGTCTTGCCCACGCGTGGGATTAGGGCCACGGGGAGTTGAGACGGGACATTCTAATGACCCCGCCTGTTTTGAAGTGTAAGCGGGTTCCTGCCGTCATGAAGTCAGTCTACTACTATTGAGTTGGATGGTCTGCAGGGCACGGAGCTGAGCCACTGGCCGACACGTGCTTGTTTAAGTCAATCACCATTAAGTACAATGGAAAACGCCAGTTCCTCGGGCGCCCTGGCCACACTCGGAGAGCTCAGGAGCCACGTGTCGCTCCTGTCACCTGGGTGGCACAGAAGGATGGAGCATTTCCACTGGGCACTGCTGGTCTGGGGCAGCAAGGAGGTAGCTCCACCTCAGGGTGGCGTGGTTCTGGGCCCCCGGGCTGGTGCTCCAAGGGCCCCACTGGCTGGTCGACCACCCACGACAGTGTAGAAGCTATGCACGGTGGGGTGTGCAGGGGCTGTGATGAAGGAAGGCAGCAGAGTCCACGGAAGGGGGAGCAAAATGAGAGCCATGGGCTAGGCCGTGTCCCCCAGACTCCCGTGTGGAAGCCCTAGCTCCCTGTGTGACTCTGTCTGGACGTGGGGACTTTAAAGAGGTGGTTGAGGCTGAGTGAGGTTGTAAGGGTGGGCCCTGATCCCACAGGAGGTGGGGAGAAGCATGGCTGTCCTCACTCCCTCTGCCACCTGAGGACAGAGGCAGAAGGTGGCCGCCTGTAAGCCAAGGAGGGAGCCTTGGCAAAACCAGCCCTGCCAGCACTCTGACCTTGGACCTCCAGCCTCCAGGACCAACCGTGAGAAAACCAGTGCCTGTCATTTAAGCCCCTCGTTGGTGGTATTTTGTTATGGCTGTGTGAGGTAAGACACTGCAGGAAGAGGGGGCGCCTGGGTGGCTCAGTTGGTTGGGCGTCCGACTCTTGGTTTCAGCTCAGGTCACGCTCTCAGGGTCATGAGATCGAGCCCTGCATCAGGCTCCCGCACTCAGCGCCGAGTCTGCTTAAGATTCTCTCTCCCTCGGGCGCCTGGGTGGCTCAGTTTGTTGAGCGACTGCTTTCGGCTCAGGTCATGATCCTGGAGTCCCTGGATCGAGTCCCGCATCGGGCTCCCTGCTTGGCGGGGAGCCTGCTTCTCCCTCTGACCCTCCCCCCTCTCATGTGCTCTCTCTCTCTCGTTCTCTCTGTCTCAAATAAATAAATAAAATCTTGAATATTTATTAAAAAAAAATTTTAGAGAGAGAGCCAGCAAGAGTGGGGGAGGGGCAGAGGGAGAGAATTTTTTTTTTTAAAGATTTTATTTATTTATTTGAGAAAGAGAGAATGAGAGAGAGAGAGCACATGAGAGGGGGGAGGGTCAGAGGGAGAAGCAGGCTCCCCGCCAAGCAGGGAGCCCGATGCGGGACTCGATCCCGGGACTCCAGGATCATGACCCGAGCCGAAAGCAGTCGCTTAACCAACTGAGCCACCCAGGCGCCCTCTCTCTCTCTAAAATAAATAAATAAATCTTAAAAAAAAAAAAAGCCATCGCAGAGAGAGGGGCACAGTAGGGGCAGGGCCCAGAGGGGCCCCTGGGGCTCTGGGGTGTGCAGAGAGGGGTGGGGTGGGCGGCAGGGAGGAGGGAGTGCTAGGGGAGTGAGTGAAGGGCCCTCCTGGGGTCTTACAGTTCCACCACAGGCTTCCATGGGGTGTTGTAGTAGACGAGGTGGGGGCAGCCCAGCTTCTCGTACTGGTAGTCCACCACCAGATCCTCACTGGCCTTCTGTCCCTGGAAGTTGGGGTCGTAGGCTTCCCTAGGTAGAGACGGGTAGGGGACAGCATTCAGAGCCATGGTCAGAATGACCCCGGGAACGCTGCGACGGTTAATGTCACGGGTCCGCTAGGCCGGGCCGGCTGCTGGGCTTCAGGCTTGCCGGCCCGGCCTTTGGACGGGAACTGCAACGCTTCCCTGCACCCCCAGCCTCCCCCATCAGACTGTGGACGGGCCAAACCTGGGCAGTTATGTGAACCAGCTCCCTATACTCTCTCTCTCTGTGTCTTTCTCTGTCTCTGTCCCTCTCTCTGTCTCTCCTTCTGTCTCTCTTGTCTCTCTGTACCTCTCCATGTGTGTCCTGTCACCTCTTTCCCCGAGGCCCTGCCTCATGCACCCCTCCATGCCCCCACGAGGGCTGACTGCAGGCTCGCTGGTCAGCAAGCCCAGCAGCGCCAGGTTGGGCCTTGGCCGTGAGTGTGGACAGGTGACTGACTCCTGGCTTGTATCTGAGGGGCCGTGGTGTATAAAACACACGCACGCGTCTTCCCCTGCTGGGGGTCGGGGGTTCCCTGTGCCCGGGTGCCAAGAAGGGCCAAGTCCCCCCCCGTGACCGCTCACTGGCACTCGGGACCAGCGGCACCGCACAGAGGGTCACCCTGGCCCTCACCCCCTCCTGCCTTGGCTGACAGTGTCTGGCTACCTCTGTTCGCTCAGGTGAGGTGGTGGCAGGCTGGCAAGATGGCAGAAGGGTGGCCTGGTAGGTGGGCAGACCTGGGCTGGCGGCCCTGCCACATCACACTGGCTCCCTGCTGACCTGCACCTCCCCTACCTGTCCCCTTCCCACCTCAGATTCCCTACTGTCCAGATATCAACCTAAAAATGGTTTCCGATTTGCCTTTGGGGTTAGGGGGCAGTCACGGGAGAGAGGGCGTGAAGGGAAATTTTGGGCTCACTTCTCGATGACGTAGCTGTAATTGTCCTGAAGGCCCACGGGGTCGAGGATGCCCTTGTGACAGGCTGAGATTTCGCTGCAAGTGACAAAAGTTGGTGAGAAGCTCCCTGCCCCCATGCAGCACCAAAAGAATCATGAATTCTTCCCTTGGGCATGTATACCCCCGCTGGTTTCATTTTTGAGACCTGTCTTACTTCCAGGCTCAGCTTGCATCTTCCCTGCCCAGAATCTCCAAGGGGCCCGGATTCGTGTGGGAGAATGATTATCAGAGGCCCAGACCTAGGCACTGGGTGTCCTGACTCTTGAGACAATCATTTCCTGGATTTTCTTTGTAGTGTTACCATCTGGGCATGCCTCCTTAGGCAATGTGGTTTATTTCTGCCGGATTGGGGGTTTTAAAGACTAGAATCATGTTGTGTGTGTTCTGTTGTGTCTTCTGTTCCATATCCATGTTTGCACAACCGTCCAGGCAATTCTGCCTTGACGATTTTCATGGCTGGGATAGTCCATGGCATCCAGCACCTGTTTGTCCATCGTCCTGTCGATGGATTCGAGCTGGCTTGCTTCCAGTGAGGAGCTATTAGGAATAATATTACTAAGAACATTCCAGACCCCTTGCCAATGTCCATGTGCATGATTGGATTGCTGGGTCAAAAGATGTGCTTTCTAAAGCGCTGAAAAATGTACCTACCCCCCCCGTGAAGTCAGTGTGTTCCGGAGGCTGCCAGGGGCTCCCCGTGCTGACCAGCACTTGCTACTGGCCACGCTCTGCAAATTTTACCACGCTGGTGGGCGAATAATGGCCTCTAAGAAAAGTTTTCGTTTTCTTTTCCCTATTAAGTGAGGTTGGCCACCTTCCCAGTCCTTCTTCTTGTTTACCAGCCATGTGGATTTCTTTCTTTTTTCTTTTTCGGAAGTTCCTGTTCATGATTTTTGCCTTTTTTTTTTAATTTGTCTTTTTAAAAATGATTAATTTAAGGAATTCTTTATAAAGTCTGGATACAAGCCATTTGCTGGTT
>NC_058403.1:210437367-210494097 GCF_002201575.2 Neomonachus schauinslandi
AGAGAGAAGCAGGCTCCCCGCTGAGCAGGGAGCCCAAAGTGGGGCTCAATCCCAGGACCCCATGATCATGACCTGAGCCGAAGGCAGACGCTTAACCCACTGAAACACCAGGCGCCCCAGAAATGGGGCTTTTTGTTACTGGTTTTGCTTTTCTGGCTGTTCAATTCTAGTTTTGTTGGATTAAAGTCCAAGCATGTGGTCTGAAAATCTCTCCTGGGAGATCTGATTGATGTTTCTAATGGCCAAGGATATACAAAAATTGAGTGATTTTTAAATAAATTCACCATAAGTGTGAGAGAGGAACATGTATTCTATATTAATAACATATAATGTACTTTTTTTTTTTACTTTTCATTTGCATTTTTCAGCTTTACTGAGGTGTAACTGATAAATAAATGGTAAGATCATTAAGGTATATAATGTAATTATTTGGTGTATATACATATTGTGAAAGGATCCCACCCCTCATGGAGTTAATTAACACATCCATCACCTCACATATTTACCTTTGTTTAGGGTGGGGAGGTGGTGAGAATATTTAAGTTCTACTTTCTTAGCAAATTTCAATTATACTATACAGTGGTACAAAATTCTAGATCTAGAATTAAAGCTTATTGTTGAAATATATACCCTGGGGACCTCCTGGCTGTGGAATCCTGTAGGATGTGTCCTTCTGGGACCCACCACTTAGAAAGTGTTTTCAATCATTCTGGCCTTACCGTCCTTGGAGGGAGGGAGTCTGGATCTCGGCACCATGTTCCCAGACCCTGTTAAGGGAACCCCATAGATAGCCTGGGCCGCCCCCTCCCTCACTCCAGTTTACGCGACCACATACCTGGAGGTGAAATTGGGGTCGGCTCTTCCCCAATGGTGCTGCTGCCTCAGGGAAATGTTCTGTGGAGTCAAGAGCAAAGGGGCACTGCGATGGTGGGACAGCCTGGGGCCACGCACAGTCGCACAGTCGGGGCTCAGGAGAGATGGAGGTAGGACGGGGCCCTGGGAGGAGGAGCCTGGAGAGCATCTAGCCCTCTCCTGATTCTAATTGTACCACCAGCGAGAGGCTTCTAGAAGCTCATGGAAATGACCAGCCCAAGCTCATGTATTTCCTTGCTGCCTTTGTCTGGGGGACCTGTAGTGAGGGGTGACTTTGTTTCCCCTCTTCTTTAGAAGGTGGCAAGGACTGGTCCAAAGACTCTTGTGGCGGACTGGTGCCTTGCCCCTGTCCCGTGGAAACCTCCCAACCCCACACCAGGCTTCTGGGGTCAAGCGCAAACCCCATAGTGTGACCATGAGGCCTGGCTTGGCCCTACGGATCCCCCAGACCCCTATTTGGCCAAGCCCCTCCTGGTCCCCCTAGTTCCGCTCCGTCCTGATGCCTCGGTTTACCCAACCACCCATATTTCCCCAGGGCTGTGTTAGGCTCTCTGCCATGGCCCCCGTGCTTATCCCCTGTGACACCTTAATGACCTCACTCATTAAGTCTGGGTGACTGCTGCTTGCCTTGCCTGGGGGGAGGGGCAGGGCCATGTCCTCTCCAGATTCTCCAGCGCCTTACCTCGCTGTGTGCAGGGAAGGAAAGGAGGGAGGAAAGTCAGGCTGAGAGGCACCTTAAGGTGGCCAGAGCTGGCTGGGTGCCATCAAGGCTGTGCCCTTCATCACATGCACCTGGGGCTGGGGCAGGGGCGCAGCTCACCAGTCTGTGTTTGGTGTTCCCGTCATAAGTGTAGCCGTCCTCATAGATGATGGCCTGCAGGCCCAGGGAGTGGGGGTTGCTCACCATCGCCTGGCAGGGGCCGGGGAGGAGAAGCACACACAAATGTTCTGGGCCAGCAGGCACAAAGGGGTGCCACTGGGGGGTCTCATCCACAGGTGACCCCAGTGCACCTTCCCACTGAAAACCGAGCTTGCTCCGCAAAGGCAGGGGACCCTCCAATCCCCAAATGTGCCCAACCTCATCTACCCCCGAGCCCCGTGCTGCAGACAGCCTAGAGCTGCAGAGCTGCAGGACCCAGACCCGTCCCCAGTGCATGGCCTGGCGTCCCTTTGCAGGCGCTGGTCCTGGCTGGCTGGACTTCGTCCCATGGCCTTGCATTAACTGGCCCCCCCGTTTTCCGCTCCATTACTTATAGCCGAGAGTCCAGGCTTGGACACTTGGGTTTCAGGTCCGGGGACACCCACGGTCTCTCGAGCACCGCCCACTGCCTGAGGGAAGGCCTGAGTCGGGCTCCAGCTGGGCTAAGAGGCAGAGGAGCTTATGGGAAGCATGGGGCAGCCCAGGAGAAGGGCGGAGAATGAGGGGCACAGGCCCCGGGAAAGGAGGCCAGACAGGCAGAGGCCCACTGAGGAGCAGGACAGGGCATGTCTATGAAGCATCATAAGCGAGGTCTCCCCCTGAGGGATGCCAGGGGGCTCTCAGAGCCTATGACGCTGGGGAACGCCCCGTCTCAGGAGCGCCTGTCAGATGCAGGAGGTGACCTTACCAGTGGGACCAGGGACATGCCTGGCCGCGGTATCATCAGGGCGGTCAGCTCCAATTTGCTGTTCATATCAATGGTGTACATTTTGTTGTCAAATTCTCCTTGCAGAAGTTCTGCCTAGGTAGGAACGCCAAACAAATCCATGAATTAAACCAAGCTCCTGTTCCCAAAGCAGAATGGGCAATCAGGTGGGAGGCCCTCCGTGGCCTCCCCTAGGGATGGAACTTTCCAATCTGTCACTCATGTCTTCCTGATAGATCCTGCAGCCCCCAGAAGACCCTCAAGGTCCATGCCATCAACCCCTAGCAGGGCCTCCTCTCTCCAGAAGTGCCCTCCCCCACCCACCTGACTTTTACCACAATTGCTTTCTTGCTATGTGTGCATCCCTAGGTGATGGGACTTAGTCCTGCCCATTCTCAAACGTTGTTCTGTGTAAGTCTCCTTCAATCCCCAGGCTCCTTGTCATCCCTTTCTTTTCATTTCTATTCATCTTTGAAGCACCCAGGCCGCTGGACCTGTAGATTCCCACAGTCTGGATTTTCCTGGCACAGGTGGGCGTGTTCCTCTGTGCGCGGAGTTTCTGGCAGACCAGAGGCTGGATCCGTCAGCTTTGGGTTGGATCACACTGGCAAGACTCAACGGGTGGTTGATCTTCCATCAGCAGCACCTAAGGCTGGCCGTCGCTCTCTTTGGATGTTGGGGTTGCCACAAGACGACATTCTATCATTTTGTTTTCACACATTTGCCGGGAGAATTTTTTTTTTTTAAAGATTTTATTTATTTATTTGACAGAGAGAGGCAGTGAGAGAGGGAACACAAGCAGGGGGAGTGGGAGAGGGAGAAGCAGGCTTCCCGCGGAGCAGGGAGCCCGATGCGGGGCTCGATCCCAGGACCCTGAGATCATGACCTGAGCCGAAGGCAGACGCTTAACGACTGAGCCACCCAGGCGCCCCTGCCGGGAGAATTTTAAGACACTTTCCCCCTTCTAATTTTCGCTGACCCAGTAGAACAGTTGGAAGGGAAGATGGGATAAATGCTTGCATCTTGCCTTTTACTTACCCCATGTTCAAGGAAACAAGGATTGGCTTCTGGCCATCCTAGGAAGGTAGCCAATGAGTTGCTTCTTGGAGAAGTGGCTGATTCCAGGTCTGGGGTGGAGAAATGGCCAAGACACTGGGACATCCTGCCCTAGCTACAGGACGGTTGATGTGAATCCTGCTCTGCTGCCTGATGGTGCCTGCCAGGTTTCTCCACTACCAAGTGGCTATTCCCCCTTTCCAGACTGTTCCCTATGAGCGCATGACTAAGACCAGTCCACCCTCAGGCGGGGCTTAAACTTCTCCTCTAGGAGGGAGAGTATATACATACATTACTCAGAGTTCTTCTGTAGGCGGGGGATGTGTTTCTGCTCCCTTTATTTATTCAGTCACTTATTTATATCCTTGTGGACTCATATTATCCAACTAATTGTCCCAGCTTTCATCCATGTTTTTTGTTTGTTTGTTTTTGCCTTTTTTTTTTTTTTTAAGTAGGCTGTACGCCCAACGTGGGGCTTGAACTCACAACCCCAAGATCAAGAGTCACACGCTCTTCCGACTGAGCTGGCCAGGAGCCCCATCATCCATGGATTTTCGTTATGCTATGTAGTTGCTGTTTTGGGTGGGGTTTTTTTTTTGCTGTTTTTGGTGGGATTTGGGAAAACTGTTGTACTACTTCTGTCCAGCAGCTGATCCCCCTTCCCCAGGGTATCCTCAGTCTCCTTTAGCAGACCGGCCCTTTTCACATCCTTGGGCAGATGGCCTGCTGGACTTAACCTCACTACTATTCGAAGGAGTGGATTCTGATTGGCTCATTCCCAGCCATGTGATTGGTGCGGGAGTGAGCATGTCATCTCCTCTGAGCCAATGAGATGCGGGAGACCCTGGAGGGGGCGGGGACTTCTCTTGGCTTCTGCAGAACTCTGAGGAGAGACCCTGTCTCTTGCCTGGGATACTGTGTGAGGCTGCCCGCCTGCAGCTGCCGGCTCGATACCATATGAGAACCCAGGGCTTCCCAGAGGCATCTAGATGGATCTTCAGGATGAAGCATGGAACACCCCCGGCAGGCAGAGTTCAGAGATGGCCAGGAGCCGGTTCCTTGCTGGCATGACCTGAGTTACTAAATCAAGCCTCGCCTGAGGTCTTTCCCCTTCAGACCTTTTGGCTGCACGAGCCAACAGTTGCTTTTGCGGCTTAACCCCATTCGATCTGGACTTTGTTACTCGCAGAACGACGAATCAAAATTGATGCATCCAGGTTTCCATATTTCTATAATACCCCCCCCCCCGCCTTTGATCAGTCCATGTGCGGGGGGGGGGGGGGGGGGGTCTAGGCTGAGCCCCACAGCTTGGTGGAAGCCTAGAGCCCAATCGAATCTCCCTCTCCAGAGCTCTCCAGGTAAGATTCTATAGAACACTAATGGTTCATCTGACTGCTTGAGGAGGGAGCAGTCCTGGCAAGCACATCATTTGCTTTATTCTCTTACAAACCATCGTTAAGGGTTGGCTGGCTTCCTTGTTACAAAGAGCGTCTACTAAGGTGATGTATGTTTCTATCTGAAATAAGGGGCATGAAACCCATATAAGGAGAGGGTGCCAGCCTTTGGGGATCAGGGGTGGCTGGTTGCCAGATTTAGTTGTTTATGTGAAATTCAAGTATAACTGCTCGTCCCATATTTTCCCCGGCAGCCCTCCTTGGAGCTCTTGGGTGTGGCTGCTGGTGACAAATGCCCAACTCTGGCTCTGTGAGATTTGTCTTTTTTAGAAAGAGTGCCGGGAACATTGATCCAAACAGTGATGATCACATACTTTGCAAACGTCAACTTGGAGTTGGGGATCCATGAGAACCGCTTGGATGTTCACGGGGCACTTCTGGAAATCGAAAGCTGGAAACACCGAATCAGGGAGTGGGGTCAGTATTTCCACTCTCCCCACATCAGTGAACATCAGGGCTGCCTCTTGGGACCAGAGGTTTTGGCCTGCAAACTGAGAGGAAAGCAATTTCGAAAATCAGGTCATTCAAAGTCTTTTTTGAGGACATCAATTTTATCTTACACGTCAGGTTTAAAGAAGGTAGACCAAACAAACAAACGAACAAACAAAGTCATCGGTACACTTTGTGGAGAAATCTACTCTTCAGCTTCATTCATTCTTTGGTGATTAATAATGGAAACTCCGTCTTTTCTTCATCAGAGAGGATAGGCAGGAACTAAGTCTAGACTTATGCACAGGTCCTGGACCGCTCTGGAGAGTCAGGACGAAAGCTACAGACCCTCACCCAGAAAATGCCCTGGTCGTCAGAATGTCAGGGTGAAGGCTTCGAAGAGAGTCCTATTCCTCGTCCTATCCTATTCCAATGCCAGGCAGCCTTCTGGAACTATGGTCCCTGTGGCTTGAGCAGCAAAAGCACTGAGGTAGCGATCAGCACACTTGGGGGACTTCACTGGCTCAGCTGCTAACGAGTTACGGGGCCTTAGGAAAGAGGGAAACTTGAACTTCAGTTTTTCCTCCCTTGTAAAAGTTGGATGCTATGATCTCCTTCCTGGGGCTTTGTGAGGATGAAACAGAATCGGATAGGCATGATGTATAAGGTAATGTGAAGTGACCCCTCCCTACCACCACTTCCTACCTCTCTGTGCCTCAGTTTTCCCGTCTGTCCAATGGGGACAATATAAGGCTCTACTTCTTTTCTTTCTTTTTTCTTCAGTTTATTTATTTATTTTTTAAAAGATTTTATTTATTTATTTGAGACAGAGAGAATGAGAGACAGAGAGCATGAGAGGGAGGAGGGTCAGAGGGAGAAGCAGACTCCCTGCTGAGCGGGGAGCCCAATGCGGGACTCGATCCAGGGACTCCAGGATCATGACCTGAGCCGAAGGTAGTCGCCCAACCAACTGAGCCACCCAGGCGCCCCAAGTTTATTTATTTTTAGTAATCTCTACGCCCAGTGTGGGGCTCGAACTCACGACCCCGAGATCAAGAGTCACATGCTCTCTGACTAAGCCAGCCAGGCGCCCCTAAGGTTCCACTTCTTAAGATGATGGTTCCAGTTGGAAAACACTCAGGTAAATGAGGTAACAGCTGGAAAACACTCAGACCAGCGCCTGCCATATTCTGAGTGCTCAGTAGGTTTTAGCTGCTGCTGTCATGATTTTCATAACTAGTAAAATCACTATTACTGTTAATTATTTCAATATTAATGTTAATTAAATATTAATTAACATTAATATTAAAATTATTACTATTGTTATTAAAATAGTCTGACTATTTTAATAAATAGAGTAATTTCTAGCCTTCAGAAAAAGGATCAGAAGTTTGAGAACAATGGGGCACCTGGGTGGCTCAGTCAGTTAAGTGTCTGTCTGGCTTTTGATTTTGGCTCAGGTCATGATCTCAGGGTCAAGGAATCAAGTCCCGCGCTGGACTCCGCATTGAGCATGAAGCCTACTTAAGATTCTCTCTCCCTCTCTCTCTGCCTCTGCCCCCCACCACCCGCTTGCTCTCTTAAAAAAAAAAAGTTTGAGAATACGGCGGGACAATGATACTACTTTGATTTTACCTACTTTGATTAGAGAACTTGATAGGATTCCCAAGCTGCAATAATACAAATTGTTCTCCTGAGTCAAAACTGCCAGTTCATATTCATCTAGGAAAAACCAAACAAGATAGAACAAAATTGAAATGAGGGTTGTTTCAATGGACGAAAATATAAAAAATATAAAAAGTTTACAAAAAATTACCCCAGATTCCGTCATATAGGCCAGGGGTCAGCAAACTTCTTCTGTAAAGAACCAGATGGTAAATATTTTCTGCTCTGCTGATCGTGTGCTTTTTTTTTTTTTTTAAGATTTTATTTATTTATTTCACACAGAGAGAGAGAACAAGCAGGCAGAGGGAGAGGGAGAAACAGGCTCCTGGCTGAGCAGGGAGCCCAATGTGGGACTCAATCCCAGGACCCTGGGATCACAACCTGAGCCGGAGGCAGACGCTTAACGACTGAGCGACCCAGGCGCCCCGATCATGTGTTATGTTTACAAGTGTTTAACTCTGTGAAAGCAGCTAGGGGCAACTTGTAAATGAATGGGCATGATTGTGTTCCAATAAGACTTTATTTACAAAACCAGGTGGTGGGCCACATTTGGCCCTTGGGCCATGGTTTGCTGACCCCTGACTTAGGTAACCCCAGTTAAATGTTTTAGGAAACATCTTTTCTGGTAGTCTTGTATTCGCGGTATCATATTCTGGAACCCCCTCAAGTTTTTTAAGAAAAGAGCTTAACTGGGGGCACCTGAAGAGCCTGCTTCTCCCTCTCCCACTCCCCCTGCTTGTGTTCTCTCTCTTGCTGTGTCTCTCTCTGTCAAATAAATAAATAAAATTAAAAAAAGAAAAGAAAAGAGCTTAACTGTTTTCTTTCATGTGTATGAATATACCCGGATGAACTACAACTGATTAAACCTGTCCTCCACGGATGGACACTGAGGTTGTTTCTGGTCTTTTCCAGACACAAAGTTCCAAGGAACACAGGACACCACTAAAAGGTTTTGTGAAAGGGTCAACTTATTTCCTACATATTTTTATTCTTTAAAAAAAGAAAATCGGGGCGCCTGGGTGGCTCAGTCGTTAAGCGTCTACCTTCGGCTCAGGTCATGATCTCCAGGTCCTGGGATCGAGCCCTGCATCAGGCACCCTGCTCAGCGGGGAGTCTGCTTCTCCCTCTCCCTCTGCCTCTCCCCACTGCTCCTACTCTCTCTCTCTCTCTGTATCTCTCTGTCTCAAATAAATAAATTAAAAAAAAATTCTAAAAAAAAAATAATAACAAAAATAAAAAAAGAAAATCAAGGAAGCTTTCAGAAAAAGTGAGGCTTAAGCTGAAACTTGGGGAAAGCATCTGATGTAGAAATGCGGAGGGGTGTTTGCAGAGCAAGGAGCGAATTAACCTAGTTTCTCAATCTTGGCTTTACTGAGTTTTGGAGCCAGATCCTTCTTTGTAGTGGGGGGAGGGTGTGTGTGTCCTGTGCCTTGTAGGATGCTGAGCAGCATCTTGGGCCTCCACCCAGTGGATCCAGTAGCACGCCCCCAGACAAGACGACCATCTCCTCTGATGTCATCCCCAGACATCGCCGAGTGTCCCCAGGTTGAGGAAATGGGGGGTTGCTGTTCAACAGGTCTAGAGTTTGAAGGATGCAGGACGAGTCCGTTCTAGAGCTCAGCTGTGCATCATGCCTGTAGTTAATACTGCACTGGGCACCTCACGATTTGTTAAGAAGGCAGATCTCCTGTTACGTGTTCTCACCACAATGGAGTAGAAAATGAGGTGTAATGGAGGAGGCAGGTGGCAGAGCGACTCACACAGTGACAGGACGCCCCTTATGTACAAGCAAACAACCCGTCTGGGTGATGCTAGACATTCTCAGCAGATCCATAATTGATCTGCGGTGTGCATCTTGCAACTGACTGTGTTTCACCCCAAATTCCTAACCATGGTTACCTCCAGGAAGCCAAAGAGGGGCCTAGGTTTAGGGAGCCGGTACAAGGGACTTTATTTTTTTCATTTTTATTACAATTTTTTTTTAAGAGACAGAGAGTGAACAGGGGTGGGGGGCAGGGAGAGACAGAGGGAGAGGGAGAAAGAGCCTCTCAAGCAGGCACCATGCTCAGCACGGAGCCTGATGCGGGGCTCGATCTCACGACCCTGAGATCATGACCTGAGCCGAAATCAAGAGTCAGACGCTTAAGCAACTAAGCCACCCAGGTGCCCCAAGGGACTTCAACTGTACTTGGAATATTAAAAAAAAAAAAAAAAAAAATCCTTTAAAGGACCATGCACCACTGGTTTAGTTATAAGAGCATTTTATATCATGAATTTCTGTAACTATTTAAAGTTAACTTTAAACAGCTACAGGGACACAGATGGTAGAATGTAATGCAATGATCAGCAAACAGGGGAGATACTGACTTAGCACCCACGTGACTCCCCAGTGTGTCCCACTCTTTGCCTCCTGTGAGGAGAAATATTAGTCAGGCGAAGCTCATCTTTCAGGACAGCAGCAGGACAATAATTGAGTAGCAAAGAAATCCTGAGATGCCATCTGTTATGGGTTGAAATGTGTCCCCTCCAAAAACGTTATGTTGCAGTCCTAATCCCCAGGACCTCAGAAGGTGACTGCATTTGGAGATCAGGTCTTTACAGAGGTGATTAAGTTAAAATGAGGTCATCGGGGTGGGTTCTAATCCAGTATGATGGGTGTCCTTGTAAAGAAGGCGGGGGGGGGGGTTTGGACACAGCCGCACACAGAGGGAGCGCAGTGTGGAGACGCAGGGGGAAGACAGCCACCTACAAGCCAGGGAGGCAGGCCTGGGGCAGATCCTTCCCTGAAGCCTCTGCAGGGAGCACGGCCCTGCCAACACCTTGATTCAGAACCATCTGCTGTTCTAAGCCCCCCAGTTTGTGGGCATTTGCTGTAACGGCCTAGGAAGCCAACACCCAATCCATATTCTACCTCCTGGTGAAGGGTACAAGTTTATGCCGGGAATTGTTCCCGAATGTGTGATAATCACATTTTGGTTCGGGTTTCGTTTGGTTTCGTTTGGTTTTGGCTAGACTGAATCTAGTGGGTCAGTGGTTAGTAAGCCCCGTAGAAGGCACTTCTAGAAAGCTACCCATGGGTGGGGCACGCACTGGCAGCAACGCTGTGGATGGTGATGTTGGCTTCAGAGATGGAAGAATACAAGGTGTTGGGTCCTTCTTGCACATGGACAGGGTAGACGAGCTGACCTGTGAGACGACAGGGCACAGTCATGAGAAAAGGGACCCCCCACTGCTGAAACACCGAGCGGTCCCCGCCGCCCGCCCCAACCCTTGGTGAGGGACTCAAATGATACAAAGTGGGGGAAAACACAGCACCGAGGCGCACCAACTGTAGAGCATTGTGCAGAAGGCGCTTAGGGTTGAGAAAACCAAGCCTGTGTGCCCGGTGGGACGGGAATGTGGCGCATCGGCTGCGGAGTTCACAAGAAAGGCTGTCTCACTGCTGGAATGCCTTTGACTGTATGCGTAACACGGGCAAGGAACAAGAGCTTCCGTTCTCCCATGAGCTCTCCAGATGGACGGGCCAGCCCTAAGCCCTTCTCTTGCACTGGGGGGAGGGGAGGGGAGGGGATCGCGGCCTGAGTAGTGGGCGTAGTGGGTGGTCTTCCCTGACAGTACCCCTTTCCCCTGGGGGGGCTGCCTTCTGCTTCTCAGCTAGGCCAGCGGGAGGTGCTGCGCTGTTTTCCCAGTTCTCTCTGGCCAGGGCAAGTCCAAGTGGGCAGCCCCGAGCCATGTCCTGGAGTCGCTGACCTTGGCGCCAAAACAAGGCTTGTGGTTCTTGGAGGGAGACTTGGGCTCTGCCCTAGGTGACTGGTGGGCGACTTTCAGAACCTGCCCACGTGGCCCCCTCAGGACTCCTGGGGCAGGAAACTGGGGCAGGGTGGGGGGCGGGGGGAGAGATGGACACAGTGAGCACCGAGAGTGAGAATGGGCTGGAGGCCTCTCCCCTGCTGGAGGCAGGGGAGACAAAAACCAGCTGTGCTTTCCCCACCCAGAGGGGGACATCCAGAGCCTGGGCCTGGCTCACCTGAGTTTCTGGAAACCAACAGGCTCTTCTCAAACCAGAAGATTAGAATGCCTTTCTGGCCCGGGGTGATGAGGATGTCCAGGGTCCCGTTGTAGTCGAAGGGTAGCCCCAAACTGCTGTTCAGCGGGTGTTCCGAGTAGCCGAACCTAGCCTGAGAGGAAAAGACCACGGAATCTGGGGGAAGGCATCACAGGCTCGGCGGAAGCAGGGGTCGGCGTGCTTTGCGGCGGAGACTTCCTTCAAATCTTATTATCTGGGCCAGTGGCTCTCAGCTTGGGGCGGCCCTGCCCCCAAGGGACACTGGGCGATGTCCGGGGGGATACGAGGAGCTGTCAGGACTAGGGGTGCTCCCGGCTTGGCCTGGGGCCGCTGCTCCACAGTCCACAGTGCCCAGGATGGCCCTGGACCAACCCTGGACAAAAAGCTCTCCTCCCCCAGTGTGCACAGTGGGAGGCTGAGGAGCCCTGCCCTCTCCTGGGCTGCCACAGACACAGCGCTCGGGGAAGGATGGATGGCGCTGGACCCCTGCAGCTGCCACCTCCAGGACACCAGGCGGGGGGCGGGGGCGGGGGTTGGGGCGGGGGGGCAGTGCAGGCCCATCTGCACAACGTGCTGAGCCTGTGAGTGCACATCGCGGCCCCCAGCCCAGGCCCACTGTGTAATACACTGGCTGCGTCTGGTCCCCTGTCCTGGGGGCCCGAGCTGCGGGTAGCAGAGTAGCCAACTAAGGCAACGCGCCAACCCTGAAGGAGGGCAGCCTTGAACCGCTCCCAGGTGAGGCCAGGGAAAGCCGTGAGCCCAGGCTGTCCCTCCCGGCAACAGCACAGCAGCTGGGTCAGGCCTGGGGCTCGGCTCCCTGCGGAGCGAGCCCCAGGCCAAAGCCTCCAGCAGTTTCAGGCACTCAGGGGCCAGGAGCAGAAAAGCACTGAGTACTGAGTACTGAACAGAGAAACATGCCCTGCAGGTTTCCTCCTCCGTAAGACGCCGTGACTGAGGCAGCTCAACGGACATAGGCTAAGAATGCAAACATGCAGGGAGCGAGCCCCAGAGCCCACAGTGCATCTGCCCCCCACCCCAAGTGTGGACACCCGCCAACCAAAGCCTGTGGGATTGCGGGTGGGCAGCCTGAGAAACTGTGCATAGGTGGTAACCCTGGACTCTGCGGTCATGAGGGCACTCTGGGCGGGGACTATGCTAATGAGGGCACTCTGGGCGGGGACTATGCTAATGAGGGCACTCTGGGCAGGGACGGGACCCAGCACATAGCCAGAGGGTGGGGGCTTCAGCCATGGAGGTCAGCCCAACCACCCGAAGCTTCCTGACAGCAGGGCTCCCCTGAACTCCAGAGCTGCACATCCCACCTACCCAGGGTGCAATACTGTACTTAATCCTTTTCTGCCTTAATATTTTTTTTCAAATGCGGTTTACATGGACTGACTCTTTTTCTGCCTTAATATTTTTTTTCAAATGCAGTTTACATGGACTGACTCCTCTTTTTTTTTTTTTTTTTAAAGATTTTATTTATTTGACAGAGAGAGACACAGCGAGAGAGGGAACACAAGCAGGGGGAGTGGCAGAGGGAGAAGCAGGCTTCCCGCGGAGCAGAGAGCCCGATGCGGGGCTCCATCCCAGGACCCTGGGATCATGACCTGAGCCGAAGGCAGACGCTTAACAACTGAGCCACCCAGGCGCCCCGGACTGGCTCCTTTTTTTTTTTTTTTTTAAAGATTTTATTTATTTATTCATGAGAGACAGAGAGAGAGAGAGAGAAGCAGGCTCCCAAGCAGCAGGGAGCCCGATGTGGGACTCGATCCCAGGACCCTGGGATCATGACCTGAGCCGAAGGCAGACGCTTAACCATCTGAGCCACCCAGGCGCCCCTGGCTCCTCTTCTTAACTTAGTCTTATTCTAGATGATATCTGTGAGGTCACAGATATCATGTACTGATTTTCTGAATACCCATGAAAATAATCATTAACAAAGAGTTCAACATGAAGCATTTAAAACAATCTTGTGCATTGTCAGCGATACGTACACACACTTTGTATTTTATCCCTAGTGTTCAGCACAGTGCTAAGCACCTCCTAGACACTACTTAAATATTGCCAAGTGCATGACTGAATGAACAAGTGAAAGGGGGAGGAGGGTGGTGGTGTGTGAGTGGGTAGATGGGTGCATGGATGAATAGGTAGGTGAATAGATGGGTGAATGGCTGGGTAGGTGCACAGGTGGGTGGGTGAATGGATGGATAAGTAGGTGGATGGATGGATGGATGGATGGACAGATGGATAAGTAGGTTGGACAGGTGGGTAGGTGGGTGGGTGGATGGACAGATGGATGGATGGATGGATGGATGGATGGTTGGATGGATGGATGGGTGGACAGATGGATAGTTAAGTAGATGGATACATGGATGAACAGGTGAATGAAAAGCTAGATGGATTTCAGATATGAAAATCCAAGTGTGTGTCTTAACAAAAACCTGGCTTGGGGCAAAGGTCATTTAAGTCTTTCTTCTCAGTCCAAAGTTACTCACCTTCCCTTGATCAATGAGAAGCAGCCCAACCTGTGACAAGGAGGGAAAGTAGAAGATCCCACCCAAAGATCCGACTAGTTCTGCCTATAAAACAAACAAATATCACATATGAATAAATCATTAACGCATTTGATTTTAACTCCAGATTACCTCGTAAGCTAAAATGAAGGGAAGTCTTTTTGTTACGATCTATTTCCCCTCTGTGGAAATGTAGCATGTAGGACAGAACCTTGAATGAGGAGAGAGACAGCCAGAGGGGGAACACAAGCAGGGGGAACAGGAGAGGGAGAAGCAGGCTTCCCACGGAGCAGGGAGCCCAATGCGGGGCTCGATCCCAGGACCCCGGGATCATGACCTGAGCCGGAGGCAGACGCTTAACGACTGAGCCACCCAGGCGCCCTGGGAGTTTTCTATTATAAACAGCACCATGGACTGAATTGTGTCTCCCCCAAAATTGATATGTTAAAGTCCTAACCCCATCTTAGTCCATGTTGGCTGGTATCACAGAATATGCCACAGACAAGTAGCTTCTAAGCAACAGAGATTTACTGCTCACAGTTGTGGAGGCTGGAAATCTGAGATCAAGGTGCCAGCACGGTCAAGTGAGGGCCCACTTCCAGGTTACAGTCTTCTGTGTTCTCACATGGGAGGAGGCTAGCAAGCTCTCTGTGGCCTCCTCTTTTAGAAGCGCTCTGATCCCATTCACTCCACCCTTATGATCTAAACACTCCCAAAGGCCTCACCTCCTAATACAATCACATCAGGCATTAGAATGGTAATATAGAAATTTGGGGGGGGGCACACATTCAAACTAGCACCCCTGATGGGATGGATGGTCCTTGGAGGTGGGGCCTTTTGGAGCTAAGGAGGTTTAGATGAGGTCATGAGAGTGGGGCCCCGATGATGGGGTTAATGTCTTTATAAGAAGAGACACCAGAGCGCCTGGTCAAGAATTCATATTGGGAGGGGCGCCTGGGTGGCTCCGTTGGTTAAGCGTCTGCCTTCGGTTCAGGTCATGATCTCAGGGTCCTGCTCAGTGGGGAGTCTGCTTCTCCCTCTCCCTTTGCCCCTCCCCCTGCTCTCTCTCAAATGAATAAAATCTTTAAAAAAAAAAGAGAGAGACACCAAGCGTTCTCTCTTTTTCATGCGAGGACACAGTAAGAAGGTGGCCCTCTGTGAGCCAGGAAGAGAGCCCTCACCAGGAGCTGAATCAGCCAGCATCTTGATCTTGGATTTTCCAGCCTCCAGAACTGTGAGAAATAAATGTCTGCTGTTTAAGTCACCCAGTCTGTGATGTCTGTTATGGTGGCCCAAGGTGACCAAGACTCACAGTCAATCCATCCCAAATGGCAGAGGTTGCTGGACTTTCCAGCCCTTTATCTCCCCACCAGACACCCCAACTCCTCCCCTGCTGGCAGAACTCCAAGGAGATGACTCACAACTGCTCAGGTACATCAGCCTTCTGGCCTCGAAAACAATAACCACACACACACATACACACGCACACCCACAGAGCAGAAAGACTGTTGTATTAATAATTGATGTTTGAGTGAGGAGACATCAAAAAGAAGACTAAACTTCATATAGGAGGGAGGAGTGCATTTTCAGTTGTGCTTAGGATGGTTGTATTGTGTTGGAATGATGACCTTGTCAGTGTCTTTATTTGGAGACTAAGGATGGTTGAAGGAGATGTGTAGGGGTGCCAAGTTGACAAGGGGTGGACTTGCGTTGGTTCATTTTATGTGGCAGCCGGACTGAGCTAAGGAATGCCCAGGTAGCAGGTAAAACATCATTTCTGGGTGTGTCTGTGAGGGTGATCCTGGAAGAGATTCACATTTAATTTAGTCAACCCAATAAAGATCACTCTCACCGGTGTGGGCAGGCATCACCCAACCCGTTGGGGGCCCGCGTAGAACAAAGAGGAGGAGGAAAAGGGAATCTGTTCTCTCTTCTTGAGCTGGGATGTCCTGTCCATCTTCTGCCCTCAAACGTCAGACTTCCTGGTTCTCCAGCTCACAGATGGTAGATGGTGGGGCTTCTCTGTCCCCTTAAGCATGTGAGCTGATTCCTATTATCTGTCTGTCCCTCTGTCTATCTACCTACCTCTCAGGTTTTTTAGCGATGATCATTTTCAACTGAGCACACACGTTAAGTCCTTCTAGGCCTAATTTTGGATGGAAATATGTGGTCAGTTAAGTTCTGGGCTCCGCTGGGCCTCCTGGGCAGGGCAGAGAAAGCCCATTCGGGACCCGGTCAGAGCTTGAGAGCAGAGTGGACTCCTTGCCTTGCTTTGCACATACTTCCCGAGTGCCTGGGGGAGGAGCCACTCTCTGGGTCAGAACGAAACCTCCTCGTGCCCTTAGCTACCCAAGCATCCTGTCCCACTTCAGCTGTTCGGATCCCAGCTCTGCCAGGCTGTGTGGAGAAGGCCCTGCACCGCTCTGTGCCTTCACCCATATATCCGTGTCCTGGCGCTGCCCTGTGCTTGATGGCGCAAAACGACAGAAAGGTACCGTCACATTGGTGGAAGAAGGAAGCCAGAGGTCTGAAATCAAGGTGGTGGCAGTGCTGGTTCCTCTGAGGAAGAAACCTCGCCATCCCTCTCTTCCAGTGTCTGGTGGTTGCCAGGAATCCTCGGCATCTCCTGGCTTGCAGATGCATCCCTGCAATGTGGCCTGCATCTTCACATGGCCTCTTTCTCTGTGTGCATCTCTCCATGTCCTCTCTTCTTAGAAGGACAACAGGCATGGGATTGAGGGCCCACCCGATTCAGCATGATCTCATCTTAACTTAAATCATTAAATCTGCAAAGACCCGATTTCCAAGTAAGGTTACGTTCTGTGGTTCTGGATGAATATAATTTGGGGAGGGTGGGAACTGACCCACGAGAGTTCTTTCCTCTGTATAATTGGGATGAGGATGGTACCTGATGGTACCGATCTTTGGGCGGGCCTGGGGTTAAGTGCAGACTTTACTGTGGCACCAGGTTTATTTACATAAGTACTCCTGAAACCATCCAATGACCTAACACCTTTTGAAACCTTTCTTAACTTCCTAATCTTCCCAGCCAGCTCCTTTGACCTGGAATTTTCCCTACTCTCCCAGCCCATCAGACTCTTAAAAAGAGAAAAGCCCTGTTCACCCAGCGATTGCTAATTACTCCTACCATGCAGGACGTAAATATATATTTGTTATTTTTCTTGTTCACTTTTTTACCAAATTGAACATACCTGTCTTTCATAGGCAAACTTCTGAAATCTGTATCCCCGGGTGTTTGAGAAATAGACATTGGTCTGAGATATCTGATCTCCATGCAAATAAGCAAAAACTGAATTACTTATATCCTGGAAGAACACAAACACATAAAACAGTCTCTTTAAAAGGAGATAGAAGGTTAGAGGGGTTGGGGAAATGTTCTCTAAGGGTACAAGCTTGCAATGGGTAGATAAATAAGTTCTAGAGATCTAGTACACAGCATGGTGATTACAGACAACAAGACTGTATTATAAATTTAAAAGTTGCTAAGAGACTAGATCTTAATTGTTCTCACTACAAAAAGGAAATGATAATCATGTGATGGAGGTATTAGTTAATGCTATGGTGATCATCTATTTATAACATATAAATGTATCAAATCAACACATTGTACACCTTAAATTTATACACTGCTGCATCTCAATTATATCTCAATTGAAAAAAAGGAGATAGATGTGCCCGTGATCACACTCCTGGGCATTTATCCCAGAGATGAAAACTTATGTGCAGACACAAATGAATGTTCATAGCAGCTTTACTCATAATAACCAAAAAGTGGAAACAACCAGTATTACTTGATGACAAAGGGGAATGTATTAGATACCCACAACCAGTGGGAGGTGTCTCCAGAGCGTTTTGCAGAGAAAAGCTAATCCCCAGATTTTCATGTTGTAGGATCCCATGTATAGAACATTCTTGAAATGATGAGATTCTAGAGATGGAGAACAGATTAGTGTCTGCCAGGGGTTAGGGACAGCAGGGCAGGGATGTATGGAGGGAGAGCTTTGGGGTGATGGAACAGTCCAGTATTTAGAAGGCAGAAGTCCTCCTGTGACTTCACATATGTGATAAACGGCACAGAATTAGACACACACGTTATTTCCATGTCAGCTTCCCGGCTTTAGTTTTTTATTACAGTTACGTAAGGTGGAACCACTGGTGGGACCACTGGTAAGGGGGGCGTGGGACTTCCTGCAGGGTCTATAATTATTTCAAAATAACAAGTTTAAAAAAGGAAGGTAGGTGGATATATTCCTAGCATGTCGGCCAGGTGATCCCGTATCTCAGGTCCTCTTCTGAACCCTCGGGAAGGGATCCTGCCCAGGTCCCTCATGGAACCTGATGCCCAAGCCCTCATGGATTCCTCTGTCCATATTTTCATTCATAATGATCTATGTTCAAAACAGAGTAAAAAATGACAGGCTCCACACCATATACTCACCACGCAAAAGGGATGTCTGCTATAACAACAGTTGTCACCAGAAACATGTGAAACAGGGTGTTCTATACCTAAAAGGACAAGATCATTTTAAAAAACATGAGCTTCCAGGGCGCCTGGCCGGCTCAGTCGGTGGAGCCTGCGACTCTTGATCTTGGGGTTGTGAGTTCAAGCCCCACGTTGGGTGTGGAGCCTACTTTAAAAAAAAAAAACAAAAACATGAGCTCCCTAAATTTCAGGGGAAGGGATAGAGCAGGGTTTCTCAACCTTGACACTACTGACATTTTGGGGCCAGATGGTTCTCGGTTGTAGGGCGGTGTTGTGTGTGTTGCACTCGGTTTTGCAGCACCCTTGTCTCTGCTGACTCGATGCCAGCAGCACCCTCCCCCAGTCTTAACACCTAAAACGATCTCCAGACATTGCCAAAAGGGGCACACCTGTCACAACTGAGAACCACTGGTTTCGCAGGAACTCTTAGGACCCTGCCAAAATTGCAGAAAGGGCTCCTTTCTCTTAGGGAGGCCTTCTTTGATTCTATTACAATAGCAGAAGCTTCAGCTCCAAAGAAAATATACACGTGGCCAACAAAGACAGGAAAAGGTGCTCTCAGCATCACCGATCATCAGGGAAATGCAAAGCAAAACCACAGTGAGGTGGCACTCACACGTATTAGGATGGCTATTATCAAAGAATCAGACATCCAGTGTTGGCAAGGATGGGGAGCAACTGGGAGCCTCATGCACTGTTGGTGGGGATGTAAATGGGTGCGTGTGGTGTGGCAAACAGGATGACAGTTCCTCCAGAAATTGAAAATAGAGCTCTGGCAATCCCACTTCTGGGTTTCTACCCAAAAGAACCGGAAGCAGAGGCTCAAGGCAGGATTATTCACATTAACTAAAACATGGAAGCAATCCAGGTGTCCACTGACAAATGATGAATGGATGGGCAAAAATGTCACGTAGACACACAGTGGAATATTATTTGGCCTTAAAAAGGAAGGGCATTCTGACACCTCCTGCAACAAGGATGGACCTTGAAGACATTGTGCTCAGCGAGAGAAGCCAGACCCTGAAGGACACATCCTGCAGGACCCCGCTCCCAGGAGGTCTCCAGAGGAGTCCCGTCCATAGAGAAAGAAGGTAGATGGTGGGAGCCAGGGCTGGGGCAGGCGGTGGGGAGTCAGCCCTTTGGATGCTATTAAAGAAAGTGATGGAGAGAAGAGAAAGAATAGAGACCAGACTGAATTATGCTACGAGGAGCCCTTATGGTTCCTCAGTACGTTAAAACATGGAGTTTCCAGATGACCCAGCAATTCTACTCCTAGGTTAGGTTACCCCAAGAGAACTGAAAACCTACGTCCACATACAAACTCATGCAGGAATGTGCACACAAGCACTACTGCACAATGGCTAAAAGGATGAAACGAGCCAAGTGTCCAGCAGCTAATGAATGGACAAAAGTGGTTCATCCATACAGTGGAATATCATTCAGCCTTAAAAAGGAGCGAGCCGCTGACACACGCTAAAATGGGGAGGAAGCTCAAAAACACAACGCTCAGGGAGAGAAGCCAGACACAAAAAAGCCACAAAGTGTGTGATTCCACGTGTGTGAAACGTCCAGAACAGGCATGTCCAGAGAGACAGGAAGTGGGTGTGTGGTTGTCAGGGGCTGGGGAGGGGGTGGGGAGTGACTGCTGATGGGGACAGTCTTTCTTCTTGAGGTGACGGAATGTTCCGGAACTAGATAGTGGTGATGGTTGCACAACATTGGGAATGTACCAAATGCCACTGAATTGTACACTTTAAAATGGTTAAAATGGTCAGTTTTATGTGACTTTTATGCTCCCCTCCCCCTACCCCAAGAAGGAGAAAGAGGCATGAAATGTGAGAGAGAAAAGAAGTGATGCGGAAAGTCAGGAGGGGGATAGAGGACCGGGCAGCAAAGCAAGAGCCAGCTCATGGGTGAATTTTGGAGGGAGCGAGAGGGAGGGAGCAAAAGCAGGGAGGGCTATGTGGCAATTTGGCTGCGGGCAGTAAGTTCTGCAAGGAATGGACGGAGGCAGCTGGGTGTTTGGTTTGGATGTGACAGCATGACATGGCCCCCAGGCTGGTCAGAGCAGGTTTCTGGGGCTTGTTACTACAGTCCCTGACAGAAGCCCTGGGACTTGGCTCCACCTGGGTTAGGTACATTCTTTACCCGCACCCCCCACACCACCAAGCATCATTCATTCTGTATCGCCAGGTCACCTTGTTGTCGGGGGTCAAATCCCAACACTGTAACGAGAAGTCAGACAGAGGCCAAACCAAGGTGTGGCTCTCCTGCTGTGCTTCCCTGTCCCTCCCAGGGGGCTGCCAGCCCCTCTCCAGCCAGGGCTCAGCAAGCACCTGGCAGACACCACAATGGCTGGGCAAGGTTCCCTCTCATGGGGTCCACAGTCTTTCGCCAAAACTAATATAAGTGAAGTAAAAGAATAACAAATTGCAAGATGGTGATCTACCAACCCTTGTGGCTCTTGACTGAGATTTTGACTCCCAGTGAACATCCAGTGGATGATGTCTGGGGACATTTGTGGTGTCAGGATGGGGAGAGGGGAGGGGCGCTCCTGGCAGGAGGTGGGAGGGGCCAGGGATGCTGCCCCAAATCCCCACAGTGCCCAGGGTGGCCCCCCGCACAGAGAATGACCTGGCCCTAAATGTCAGCAGTGCTAGGGTTGAAAAACCTGGAACTGACCCCTTTTCTTTTTCCTTTTCTCTTCTGTTCTTTTCTTTAGTTTAAAAAAATTTTTTTTAAGATTTTATTTAGGAGAGAGAGAGAGCAGGAGGGTGGGGAGGAGCAGAGGGAGAAGTAGACTCCATGCTGAGCAGGGAACCCAACACAGGGCCTGATCCCACCTCCTGAGATCATGACCCGAGCCAAAATCAAGAGTCGGATACCCAACTGTCTGAACCACCGAGGCGCCGCAAACCGACACCTTTCTCATCACAATGGGTACCAACCATCCTTCTTTTCTAAAGAATGGCATCTCCCTTGTCTTCATTCTTGACCTCATCCCCTTGCCTCCTACGTGAGGGTTCTCTTCTTTCTCTCTCTTCATACAGCTTACCTTCTCTCTGTTCCCTGTCCCTAATGGGCAGTAGGTGGGACTGAATATTCCCATCACTCAGCCTTGTCACCAAGCACGTATGTGCATTCTTGGCTCTTCTCAATCCTCCCTGACATCCACTCCAATGCAATTCCCATTGATGTCCCTCATTTGCTCCAATCATGTCAGAGCAGGCTTTCGTGGTTTGTAACTACAATCCCCGACAGAAACACTAGGTTCCCACCGTACAAACAATTTTCATTTGAATTTTAAAGGACAAGGTAGTGTCTAGGGGCTGACATCCAAGGAGCAGCTTTGTTTGTATTTCCAAAATTAAAAAACCTGTGCTTGGATGTTGGCAGATTGCAACAAAATTAAAAAAAATACAAAACAGGGGTGCCTGGGTGGCTCAGTTGTTAAGCGTCTGCCTTCGGCTCGGGTCATGATCCCAGGGTCCTGGGATCGAGCCCCGCATTGGGCTCCCTGCTCCGCGGGAAGCCTGCTTCTCCCTCTCCCCCTCCCCCTGCTTGTGCTCCCTTTCTCGCTGTGTCTCTCTCTGTCAAATAAATAAATAAAATCTTTTAAAAAAAAATACAAAACATGTATACCTATAGGTGTGTTCCAGGAATTGGCTTCATAATCATAAATATAGATTTTTTGATTCACTACTAACAGCAATACTGAGTCAGCGATATGTGCCGATGTTACTTCTGGTGTGCCAACCTAAAAATAACGACACAGGATATCAGGAAGTGCATCCTTCTGGACGATTAGGAAAGTAAGATGTCTAGATGCACATTTAAGAAACATGTATGCTATCAAGAGTTGTTTGGTTCCCAGGTGTTGGGAACTGAATATTCTGGGCGCAGCTGGGACCGAAACTGGGAGCTTGGAATTGGTGTTTGGTGCCCTTGGATACCTCCTTCCTCCTTATCTATCTCCTTCTTCCTTATCAAAACTTTCCGTGAAGATAAAGCCTAAAGTGTAAATTATGAACGATGAACATAAATGATAAATGTGTTGCTTATAAGAGAAACATTGGCATTTTAATAGATGGCAAAGCCTTCTTTAGTGTAGGACCCAGTGGTAGAATTTCTCAAGATAGTTACTGAGAGGGCAAAGGTTTTTCTGTTTTGGTTTAGGACAATTTAGGGAGGCCCTGAAATTAGTGCATATAATCTATCTATTCATAACACACAAACAGTTATAAGGAGCACTTCCAACAATTCTGCTTCAGAAGAAAAAACAAACAGCCTATCTCAGTAATAAGGGCAGAATAGAATCAACCCTTCTTCTGGCTTAGACATTATTCTCAATATCTTTAAGAGGTACATTGTAATACAAGCCCCCAAACTAACAAAAACAGACTAGTGCGATATTTCCAAACTGTATCTTCCCCCTGAGTGTTACTTATGTTGAGAATCCTTCAGATGGTTCAGTAAAATGACTACCTTCATTGACGCAGGGATGGAAAGTGGAAGGAGACTACTTTTGAAATTATCTCTCGTGAAAAAAAATTTGCCTTCTGAAATAGACAATAAAAGAGTTAAATTAGGAAAAGTTCACACAAGAAAAGAAAAAAAGATAATGCCAGACACTCTAAAATGTTCTACTCAAACAAAATTCCTTTTTTAACGAATTTTATTTTACAGAGAGAGAGGGTGTGTGCGAGCCGGGGGCAGGGGCAGAGAGAGAGAGAGAATCCCAAATAGACTTCCCACTGAGCACAGAGCCAGACATGGGGCTTGATCTTATGACCCCGAGATCACAACCTGAGGTGAAATCAAGAATCAGACGCCCAGCTGACTGAGTCACCCAGGTGTCCCCCCCTTTTAAAAACAAGGTTTAGGTTTAGGTTTTTATCTATCTCTCTATCTTTGCATGAGTAAACCTCTACAGACTGGGTATTTGGCTTCTTGAAATAACATTTTAGAAGTGTGACCATGTCAAATATAAAATTATATAAAATGTACATTAAGCAACAGCTTGTCTTACTCAGAATGAACTTCAGCTTTGTCATTTATATGGTTCTAATCCCAGTAAAGTAAAAGGTTTCAGACCAGGAATGTGTATGCATGAAAGAAACAATGTGTTTCCTCCGGCAGGAAACTTTTAAGAAGTGAAAGGCCATCCATGAACATGGTATATTGCTTCCTTATCCAGATCTTTTTTCTTCTGCCTCCTCCAGAAGAGTTTGATGGTTTTAGACAGAAAGGAATTGCTGAATTAATTCTTACATGTTTTAAAGTTTTGTTGTTATTAAGAATGATGTTTTTCATAACTGCCTTTTCTGAGTGTTCATGGCTAGTTTACAAGAGAGGAGTTGATGTTTTCAATGTCTGTGTTGTATTTGGCCCTCTTGCTGCACTCAGTTATTACTATAGTAGCTGATACTCAGATTGGCAAATGTCTCTTTCTTTCCAATGAGTTTTACATTTCATGTCTTTCTCTTGTCATATTGCATTGGCTGGGACCTCTAATAAAAAGTTGAATGAGAGTGATACAATTCTCTGTTTTTACCTTTATATTGTCTCTTTTACAGGATTAAATACTTTCAGCAAGTATTCAGTTGACATCAAAACCAATAAAACATTGGAGGAGAAAGGAACACTGAAGCATAAACTACAGAATATTATTTTAGTTGTTTACTTATTTTGGGGTTTCTCTCTCTCTCTCTCTCTCTTTTTTTAAGTAGGCACCATGCCCAGCATGGAGCCCAATGTGGGACTTGAACTCATAACCTCTGAGATCAAAACCTGAGCTGAAATCGAGAGTCAGATGCTTAATGGACTGAGCCAGTCAGGCATCCTTGGGTTTTGTTTCTGTTTTAGACTCTGTCATTGAGGTGAGTTTTCTTTTCTTTTCTCTTCTTTTCTTTTTAAAGAGAGAGAGTGAGCGAACACATGTGCATATAAGCGGGGGGTAGGGGGGTGGGGGTTGGTGGGTAGGAGGGGCAAAGGGAGAGGAAGAGAGAGAATCCCAAGCAGGCTCCAATGCAGGGCTTCACCTCATGACCCTGATATATGACCTGAGCCAAAATCAAGAGTCAGGTGCTTAACCAACTAAGCCACCCAGGCGCCCCTGAGGTGAGTATTCTAAACAAAAGTTTTCTTTCTTTTTTTTTTTTTTTTTGTTTAAAGATTTTATTTATTTATTTGAGAGAGAGAGAATGAGAGAGAGCGAGCACATGAGAGGGGAGAGGGTCAGAGGGAGAAGCAGACTCCCTGCCGAGCAGGGAGCCCGATGCAGGACTCGATCCAGGGACTCCAGGATCATGACCTGAGCCGAAGGCAGTCGCTTAACCAACTGAGCCACCCAGGCGCCCCCTAAACAAAAGTTTTCTGAACTACTATAAGGTTTTCACGTTTTTTTTTTTTTTTTTTTTTTTTTTTTAACAAACTCTATTCATTCATGCATTTGGCACACATTTATTGGATACTAGGCTCTGGGGACATAAAGATGACCAAACATTGTTTCTACCTACCTTCTTTAGTTCACTAGAGAAAAAAATACAAAGAAACAAGTTTGGGGTTGAAATAAATATACAGTGGCTCACTTTTTCAGGAACCCCAGCTATTAGAAACCTAGTTAAGAATCCAGAAGTAACAACAAACTTAAGAACATGCAAAATCAACACTACTGTTCACAGGCTAAAGGTCAAATACCTTATGAATATGCTTTCCTTCAAATTTTACGTGATCTGGTTTTAGACACAACTTGAAAACAGTAAATTAGAGGGGCACCTGGGTGACTCAGTTGGTTAAGCACCTGACTCTTGGTTTCGACTCAGGTTAGGATCTCAGAGTCGTGAGATCGAGCCCTGAGTTTGGCTCTGTGCTTCTCTCTCAAATAAATAAATAAAATCTTTTTTAAAAAAGTTTGAAACAGTAAATTAGAAAGTAGGGGACTCTCATGCCAGTCTTGCAAAAGACTGGCATGTGGACAACAAAATATGATGTCTGTAAACAAGGGAAAGAAACCAGGAAACATGTTTAAATTAGATATATCATGATGGTATAGCACAAGGTAACAGCCAGCTCCAAAGGCAGTGGCTGTTGGCATCAGCCAGGCCGACGCTCCTACTCAGAAAACTTGACTGGCTACCTATATCCTAAAGGATCAAGGGCAAGACTTCTTAACTGGCCTACAGGGTGGTCCATGATCTGAGCTCTACCTGTCTCCCTACCCTAGGGCTTCTTGCCCTCAGCACTACTGACCTTCCCTACACAGTCACCCTGATGGACTGAAATCCTACCTGGGCTTCAACTAGTCCCTGATGCCCCTTCCTCCATGCAGCCTTCCTTGATTGGCCCCAAGACCTCTCCTCCTCTGAGCCACTAGTTTCCATGTACTACTCTCCTAATCCTATCTCCCTCCAATGCTGCTTCCCTGGTCTCCCGCTGGACCACAGCTTCAGCCCCTCACTTGTGTCCTTCTGCTGTCTCACCTCTCTGCTTCCTGTTTAGCACCCAACAATCAATGGTCCTTTAAAAGAGAAGTCAGATTGTGTCACTCCCCTGCTTAATCTCTGGTGGCTTTCCACTGAAATCCAAATTTGTCACCGCATCTTACAAAGCCCCGTGTGATCTGATACTGTTGACATCTCCCTTCACTCCTTCCCCTCACTCATTGTCCTTGAGCTGTTCCCCCAAAAATCAAGCAAGGTCCTGCCTCAGGGCCTTTGCACATGCTGTCCCTGCCACCTGGAATGCTCTTCCCCCTGACTGCAAGAGGAAAGGACGCTCTAGGGAGAGGTTCCAGGTGGGACAAAGGTCTCAGGAAGCATACGCACCAGCAACATAAACAAATTATAATTTTAGTTTAACTGCCAAGAAATGGCATCATTGTGTCGGAGAATGTGTGTTGAACATTTTGACAGATTCTGCCAAACTGTCCAAACCCACTTAGCCTCATCCACGTTTGCCCTCATCCTTGCCAACACTACAGGCAAAAAGTGACATTTTCATCATTGTATTAAGCATTAGAATGTCTCGTTGCCAGAAGCTGTTGGAATCAGACCCTCTCTGACTGCAATGTGTTCTGGGCATCAGGGTATCATTTAAGCATGTTATGCTCTAAGCTAGGGGGCTGGCAAACTTCCTCTGTAAGGACAGAGAGGAAATATTTTAGGGGCCACATGGCCTCTGTCTTGACCACTCAACTCTGCTCTTGTAGCACAAAAGCCCCCACAGATAGTAAAACTACTACGGACATAGAAATCTGAATTTCACATCATTTCACATGTCATAAAATATGGTTCTACTTCTGATTTTTTTCAATCATATAAAAACGTAAAGACTATTCTTAACTCACCAGCCATACGAAATCAGGTGGCGGGGCTGATGGGAGGCCTGGAAGGCCATCGTTTGTGACTCCTGCTCTAAAGCAGATGTGATGAGGGAAACATTCTGCCCCTGAGCTGTCCGACATGCTTGCCATCACTCCACTGAGTGCTTGAAATGTGCTTAGTTTGCGTGGATTCTGCACTGTATTTAATTTAAATTTAAATTTTTAATTTTTTGAATGGCAGTAACACACACACAATATGTGTATTTCATGATTTGTGATAAAATATACATAAAATACGCCATTATAATCATTTTTAACGTCCAGTTCAGTGGCATGAAGCACACTCACCCTGTCCTGCAGCCACCCCCACCCTCTGTCTCCAGAACTTTCCATCTCCCCAAACTGAGACTCTGTCCCCGTGAAGCACAGACTCCCCACCCCCTGCCCCAGCCCCGGCTCCCACCATCTCCTGTCTGTGTGGACGGGACTCCTCTGGGGACCTCCAGGAGTGGGGTTGCGGGATGTGTCCTTCTGGGTCTTGCTTATTTCATTAAGCCTAACATCCTCCAGGTTCATTCACATTGTAGCAGGGGCCAGAATGTCCTGGCTTCTGCAGAGAGTGACATAAGCCTTGGACCTCTGTGTCCCTGCTTTCTCTCCCATCTGTCCCACTGCCTCGTCGGTTGCTTCCCCACTCACATGCTCTGACTTCTCTGTGACGTCCCTCCCTCCTCCTTGGCTCCTGCCTTCCTTAGCTTCTTTGTCTCCTATGTTCCAATTTCTCTTTCTCTTCTCCCACCTGCTCCGTAAAATCAAGATTCACCAGAACCTCTGGCCGATGAACATGGGTGACTGCCCACGGCCAGAACTACCACTGACATGTAGATGACCTTCTGTTCCCATCTCTGGCCTCATGTGTCCTCGATGTCTCACAAGCAGCAAGCCATCCCATACTGCCAACTCTCTCCCCCACCCCGTTCCTTACACCAGAAACTTGAGGGCCACCTTAAACTGCTTGCTCACCTCCATTCTCCACACCCCAGGAGAACTGATAAGTCCTGCTGAGTCCCCTCCTGCTCCTCTATTATAGCCTTGCTTTCTGTTTAGGCTTTAGCATGTTGTTGTTTTGGGTTTTCTTTTTGGGGGGGGGTTGGGCTCTTGAAATCCTTCTGAACACAAATTGTGTAGCCCCCAATCCTCCATCGCCCTGAGGATAAGGAGTAAACATTTCAGTATGGTGTACACATCTGGTTTTCTAACCTTGCACCCTGATGACCCCAAGTGCACGCTGGGCAGAGTGTTCCCATTTCTTTGAATATGCCCCCCTCTGTGATGATTAATTATATCCAGGATCTGTGACAGGTGGTACCATACCATACTGTAATTCTTTTATTTGCTGGTTTCTTCATTTCTCTTCCTCTGACTCCCACCCCGACTATGAACTCCCTACAGGCCAGCACCCAGCAACACAGGACAGAGCCATTTTCCTTAATGTTTGTTGAATGGATGAATTGGGCAAATCTAATGTGTCAATAAAAAGGAAGGTTAACAGGGGTGCCTGGGTGGCTCAGTTGTTAAGCGTCTGCCTTTGGCTCAGGTCATGATCCCAGAGTCCTGGGATCGAGCCCTGCATCAGGCTCCCTGCTCAGTGGGAAGCTTGCTTCTCCTTCTCACACTCCCCCTGCTTGTGTTCCCTCTCTTGCTGTGTCTCTGTCAAATAAATGGATAAAATCTTTTAAAAAAAGGAAAAAAGGAAGGTAACAGTATATAAAATGGTCACTTACCCTAGATACAGGGCTATGTTTTTCTTGCAAGGATGTTTAATCAAGTGTGCTCTCGTAGATGAAAAATACAGTTGGTCCTAGAGAGATAATCAAATCTTAATAATAATGAACAGCTGAGAAAAACAATTTCCTGATGTATAACATTGAAACTGTAAAGGTGAAGTTGAGGTAGGTGCATAATAGGAATGTAATGTAATTTTCCTGTTTTCCTAGTACACTCTGGTGACATCAGATGTCATGGGGGGCAGGGGAGGGAAGAAGCTGGGTGAAGGGTACCTGAGACATCACTGTGCTATACTTGCAAATTGCTGCGTATTTACAATTACGTCAAAATAAAAAATTTTCACAGGATAATTACTGATATCACATTGCATTCCTTGTACATGTTATTGCTAATTTACAGATCATGAGTTATTTGAAAGAGACACCAGAGGATGAGGAATTGTAATGGTAACATGTTAGGGACCAGGCGCTTGGAGAGGGTTTAGAAATGCAGACATCACTTCTGAAATAATGCCATGTCAACAGGAAACACATTTTTTAACAGGTGAAATATTTCTTCCTGCATTGTAGGCACACATGGGGTGAAAAAAAGTCCCTTCTTGCAGGATGTCATGCAAGCAAAGTAAGGGTCTGCTTCTTGTTACAATGTAGCAAATGAACACTGAAAAGGGGGATCTGAGTTCTACACCCACTTCCATCTCCTGGCTTTCATGTCGTTTGATCGCTTTCAACTAGTTTTTTTAGTGAAATGGGAAAGGTTAAGCCCTACTTCAAAGTACAATGGTAGGGATTAGATAATGTTCTATGCCTGACACATCACTGGCGCCCGAGAAATACTAGCAAGTGTTAGTTCTGAAAGTGAAGAATGAGAGAGAGGGAAGTATGGAGCCACATACCCCTTGAATTTGCTGACTGATATGAAACACCTTTCCTGTCCTCACTGTGTGATTACTAGAGGTAAGTGACAAGAGAGACCATCTGTCATTTTTACTGAATATTCAGCATGACTCCTACCAGGGTATCTCTGGGTTAACCCTCAAATACCCGTTCCTGATGCTTTAGGGTTACGGGTTTTCTCTCTCTCTCTCTTTGGCTGTGGCCAGGGGCGGGGAGATGGAGGGTATTGGTGGCTGGAGAATGTTGGTACAGTTTATAGCTTATAGCAGAGGTTTTCCAGCTTGACATACACCAGAAGCACCTGGAGACTTGATAAAGGATAGATTGCTGGGCCCCACCTCCAAGTCTCTGATTCAGTAGATCCAGGGATTGCAAGCCTAACAAATTCCAAGGGGATGCTTCTGTGGTCCAGGACCACACTTGGAGAACCAGTGTGAGGAAATGGGAGAATTGGGTATCACCAATCTTTCTAAACGTTGGGACAAATCCCATCTGTAAATCTTACTGGAAAACTCTACTTTTTGCTTACTAGCTATGTGTCTTTAGGTCAGTGAGTCTTTAATTTTGCTGGGTCTGTTTTCACATGTATAAAATAAGTTTAAGGACTCACTGCTCCATGACAACTGTTGTAAAGATCAAGTTAGGCCATGCGCCAGGAGCGCACATTTACTATTTCATGGGCAAACAGGGCCCTGCTAAATATGACAGCTTACTCCAGGCAGGAGTTCCCTGAGGACAGGAACTGGGCGTTAGCATTTATCTGTCTAACCCCCGTGGCACTCTCCATACAGTATTCACTAATATAATATTTACTGAAATCTAAAAATGTTCTGGGTAACGAGTGAGATAAATACTCCACACCTTCATGGAGCTAATATTCTAGTGACAACAACAGACAAAAAATTTATCAAAACAATAACAGAAATTAGTGATTGATAGGAAAAAGCCATTGCGGGGTGGGGGGGAAGTGCTTTAAATAAGGAGGTGTGCTTTTTAAGTCGGGATCAGAATGCCTTAAACCAGGATCAGGAACCAGCCATGGAGAAATCTGGAAGCAAAGTGTGCCAGGCAGAGGGAGTGGCAAGCGCCATCTCCCCTGTCCCCAAGGCTGGCTATGGCCAGAGTTCGGCTTGTTCAAGGGATGGTGTGACTGGAGCATTGATTCAGGGGTAGGCAGGGGCCAGATCGGTGGTTCTCAAATTTCCAGGGGATACTTGGCAGTGCCTAGAGACAGTCTTGATGGATTGTCAAGCCTGGGTAAGGAAGTACTACTGGCATCCAGCGGGTGGAGGGCAGGGATGCTGCGCAACATCTTAGGCAGCACAGGACAGCCCCACCCCAAAGAGTGTCCTAAATGTCAGCAGCGCAGCTGTTGAGAATGCCTGGGCCAGATCATGCGGGGAAATGTAGACTGGGCCAGGAACTTGGGTTTTATCTTGGGCGCCACAGAGAATCAGGGCAATGGGATGACAAGATCAGAGTGGTTTACAAATGATCCCTCTGGCTGCGGGAGTGGGCGATGGAGAGAAGCGCATGGCTAGGGCGGCGGCGGCAGCGGACGTGGCTCCTAGGGTGGGAATCGGGCCCAAGCTCTGAAGTGGCAGTGGGGGGACTTTGTGATGGGCTGGAGGAGTTGGGGTGAAAGAACGTGAAACAGCAAGTTCAATTTCTAGAACAAGAAACTGGGAAGCCTTAACGAGATTGGGGAGCCTCCGCTCAGGGACGAGCCGGGCCCCCCCCCGACCCTGGGCAGCACCCCTCCCTGGAGAGGGCAGCCCCACCGGCACAGCGGCTGAGCTCTGGCCAGCAAGCAGAGCCGCAGGATTGCCGCCGCCAGCAGCATCGACACCAGCATCTTGTACGCAGAACCACCGCCAGCAACGCACTTCAACCGCCGCGGGGTGTTGCCTCACAGTCTGGGCATGCGCAGACTGGAGCCTGAACCTGAGCGCGCAGCCGCCAGCGGGACGCCTGGCGTCTGAGCATGCGCACCACGTCTCCCGGGGGGAACGCGAAGCCGCACGCAACACGCCCCCCTCCTCGAGCGTCTGGGTGTGCGCACACTGACGCTCAGGCTCTCTCCAGTCTGAGCATGCGTTCATCGTCTCCAGAACCCGCCACCAGGGAGGGCTCCAGCTGGCCCACAGCCACCCGTGGGCTGGCTAGTTTGAGCATGCGCACAGCGTCTCCCGGGCAACCCGAATCCACCAACCAGATCGCGCTCCAGAGCTGGAGGGCATGTCGCCCGCGCGCCTAAGCCCAAGTGTATGCACAGGGCTGCCTACGCGTTCTCACACCTGCTCTTGCAGCACCAGCGGCTCGCTTTTCAGGAGCCCTGCAGCGTGCCCACAGCCCTCCACGTGAGCCGAAGGGGCTTCCAGCGCGCCAGCAGGGAGACCGGAAGAGGCCGAGGCAGTGAAAAGGCTGAGCCCCGCCCCCACAGCCCTGCAGGCCCCCCCCCCCCCGCGGGTCCCTGGGCACGCGCGGCACTGCACGTGCGCACTAGCCGGGCGAGAGGAAATGACGCAAGTCCTGTGCGTCCCCAGGATGGCCGGGCTATGGCGGCGGGCACAGGCTACGTGCGGCTGTGGGGCGCTGCGCGATGTTGGGCGCTGCGGCGGCCACTGTTGGCCCCCGCCGGGGGGCGGGCTCCGACTGCCGCCGGAGTGTGGTTGCCGAGAGGCCGGCGGGCCTGCGACGCCTCGCCTCCCTGGGCGCTGTGGGGCCGAGGCCCCGTGGCCGCGGGCCAGTGGCGGGGACTTTGGGAGGCGAACAGCCGCGGCGGCGGTGGCGCATTCTCCAGCGGCGAGGATGCCTCCGAGGGCGGCGCGGAAGATGGAGCCGCGGGCTCGGGGGCCAGCGCGGGGGGCGGGGAAGGCCCGATCATAACGGCGCTGACTCCTATGACGATTCCAGAGGTATTCCCGCACCTGCCGCTCATCGCCGTCACCCGCAACCCGGTGTTTCCGCGCTTCATCAAGATTATCGAGGTAACGAGCAGCCCCGCGGTGGCTCCAGTTTCCCCAGCTCTTCAAGCAGCGGGTTGGACCGAGGGATCCTTGAGCACCCTCATGCCACAACTTTTTCCAGGCATGAAGCTTCTTAAAAGTTGGAGTTCGAGTCCTTGCCTTCTCGCTAGTTTGGTGAACTTGAGCCACATTCCTCCCCCTTTCAGATCCCTGATGAACCCAGTGAACTTAAGACTGCCCGATTAGAGCCTTAGTCATAGAACTCTCCGATGCTGGAAAGGACCGAAAAGTCTTGTGGCCCAGTTACTTTTCTGCGGGTTTTGGTAAATGTTTCGTGACACTCTTACTCGGGGCGGTTTGCAGTCTGGTTTCGAGCCCCTTTGGGATCAGGATTCATTCTTTCCTTAAACATTTCTTGACCGCTTACCACGTCCAGGTACGGTTTTTAGGGATACAGCAGAGAACAAGACTGATAAAAATTCCTGCCTTTGGAGCTTACGTTCTAGCGGGATACAAGAGGCAATAAACAAGATTAGTAGGTAAATTACATGTTGGAAGGCAATGACTGTTATAGGGATAATAAAGCCGGGAATAGAGTATAGGAGACTTAGGAGGAAGGTGGGGGAAGGATGTTCTCAGAGGGGCGCAGCCATGGTTTATTCATTCAGAAGAGTGTTCTTGACCTGCTATGTAACAGGCACTGGGGATACAGCAGCAAACAAGTCAGATGCAATCCCTGTGCCTAAGGAACTTGTATTTTGATGGAGGAGACGTTAAGCAAGATCGTTTCAGACTAAGAGCTAAGGGGATGGGGATGATGGACTGGGGTGATGTAATAGAAAGCAACATGAGTGCAAGGAACTTGAGTTTTTAGAGTAGGAAGGACCCAGATGGCTTCCTTTTTCCCTGTCTCCTCCCTCCACCCCCCCTTTTTTAAAGCTTTTATTTATTTGAGAGAGAGAGCACATGAGAGGGGTTAGGGTCAGAGGGAGAAGCAGACTCCCTGCCGAGCAGGGAGCCCGATGCGGAACTCGATCCAGGGACTCCAGGATCATGACCTGAGCCGAAGGCAGTCGCTTAACCAACTGAGCCACCCAGGCACCCCCTCCCCCCCATTTTTAAAAAACAATGGAAATTAGAGTCCTTGGTGAAAGGTTATCTGTTAACTGAGCAAGGTCATATGATGAATCAGCCTCTGCATTCACTCTCCAGCCTCTCCCTCATACTCTAGTCTCTGCTAAATAAATCTCAGGACCGGAGGAGCCCCTTCCACCTCCTCTCCCACCTGCTGATTGTGTGTGTCCGAGCTACTCTCCCAAGGGTCTTCCTTGGTTTTGAGTAGTGGTTACTTGCAGGCCCCAGAGCCTATGGGTTCATATCCTAGCTCCACCACCCATAGCTCCTTCACCTTCAGAAAGCTGTTCCTCTGGGCCTTCTTTTTCTCATCTATGAAATGGGCCTCATAATCATACCTCAAATCCTAGAGCTGGTCGGGGAGGTCAGTCCATCTGTGTCAGGGGTATAGCCTCATACCTTAATCAGAAGCTGCTGCTATTTCCTGTGTGGTAGGCTCCTGACATTTCAGAAGTGTGCCCTGGGGGCCTTTTTCCTGTCCTTGACCCCAGCCGACCTCTGGGGCCAGGAGTGGTCAGCTACGGTCCCCTCAGCCCTGCAAAGTGGCAGATGCCTCTTGTGCCCTGTGCCCAGAGAGGAGGACTCCAGGAGATTCTGTCTCCCCACCCAGAGTTAGCCAGTACGGTTAAATGAAACACTGCGGAAAGCAGGAGACTGGCACATGGTATGCACTGTGTTTATATTGTTTTTACCTTGTCATTGACGACGAGGAATCCTGCCAAAGAGAGGAGGCAAGTGCTAAGATGCAGCATTCAGCTGTTACCAGAGAGGAATTAGGGAAACTTCCATGGCACTGGGAAAAGGTTTCTGGACCTGTTAACAAAGCTGTGTTTACTCTTGATTGTGTGGTTGACACGGCCTGGGGCTAAGTTGCTCCTGTAGTTTCTCCCCTTATTAGTGGCCTCTCAGTATAGATCAGTGGTTCTTAATATGTGGTGGGTCATGTACCCATCCTGATTGCTGTCATGGACCTTTTCCCTGGGAAAAACGCATCTGTAGGGTCAGGAATTCTGGGACTGTAAGTTAAGAGCGCCTGCTAAGGGATGAGTTAGAACACTGGTTCTCAAACCGTGGTGACGAGGCCAGCAGTATCAGCATCACTTGGGAGCTCGTTTGAAATGCAGATTCCCAGGCCAACTCCAGGCCTCCTCTGTCAACAAACTCTAGGGCTGGGGCCCAGCCATCTGTCTTAGCAAGTCTTCCAGGTAATTCTAATACATGCTGAAGTTTGAGGGCCCTTCAGTGTAATCAGGGTCTGGAGTGGGAATTAATGGGCTGGAAGGAAATCACTTGAGCCTTACGGACATCTGTGCTCCTGCCCCATCAGAAGTCCCTAGAAGATGTTAGGCCTCTCCCTGTCATTGAAATGACATCAAGATGATGCCTTGTCATCCCAAGGCTTTCAGGCCTTGATCAAAAGGGTGTAGATGTGATTGGGAAATACTTTCGATGCAAATTGAAGGCAGTTGTGGCCTGGGGGATGGGCCACGGCTGAATTGTGCACATTTAGTGTTGTCCTTCTGACATTGATAAAATCAGAATAGTCTGGATTTTCAAGCCAAGACATTTCATCTCTGAAAAGCTCTTGAAATTGGAAGTGAAATCAATTTCTTGGTTCTGGCCATTGGTCTACTTTGAGTGTTCCTTAGAAAGCAGGGGAAACCACCAAGGAATGCAGCCCTGTCAACCTGTCCCGCTACATTCTGTACATGTGTGTGTATCTGTATGTGTGTATGTGTATGTGTGTTTGGTTTGGGACTTCCTGGACTGTGTTGGTTAGTGTCCTGGGTCAGGTTAGCATAGCCTCGAGAATAATCTAGAAAATGCTAGAGCTGCTGTCAAAATGTCAGCTAGAAAACCTGCCCTGTGTTTCACTTTGGGGTCATTGTCATGCTAGGTTAAAAATAAGAAGTTGGTTGAGCTGCTGAGAAGGAAAGTCCGTCTTGCCCAGCCATACGCCGGTGTCTTTCTGAAGAGGGATGACAAGTAAGTGTAACTTTTCCTTCACTTCGTCATTGAAGTTGCCCTGGAGTACAGCTCATCACAAGTCCTGCTCCGTAGTAGAGTAGTCTGGACCTCTGACCTTTGACCTGGAAGAAATCAAGCAAAACCTACCAAGCACAAGGCCAAGAGCCAAGCATACTTTTTTAGTCTGGGCTGAAGACTTGGCTCAGCTCTAGGTTTCATGTGTTGTCAAGTTGTTGGCGGGGGGCGGATATTAATCTCCAGGACCTTTGGTGGTCAACCCGCCTGTGAGGTCGCTTGAGAGCAGAGCTAGGTGGGTGGATAGTACAGCTCCAGGTACATCCACCTTGACTCCAGGTGGGAATTAGTTGCGCTTCTGAGTTAGAAGGTACGTTCTGTAGGGGGAGGTGTGGAATGAGATCCGTTCCGTCTGGGCCTGTCCTTATAGCTGACTTCGCCTGGCAGCTGCTCACCTGTGTGCAGCAGTGGCAGCCGGGGGCCGCCCTTAGCTGGCAGGCGCTCTGGGGGGCCCTGCAGCCCCTGCAGGAGCGAGGAGGTTGCCCTCGGTTTCCAGTGGAGGCTGGCAGGAGTGTTTCTCTTCTCTTCCTCCTCTCTCTTCGCCCGAGATATCCCACTGGGAATCAGGGCCTGTGACCATGCACCTTTGTGTCCCTGTCCCTCAGCAACGAGTCTGACGTGGTTGAGAGTCTGGATGAGGTCTACCACACGGGGACGTTTGTCCAGATCCACGAGATGCAAGACCTTGGGGACAAGCTGCGCATGATCGTCATGGGACACAGAAGGTGAGGGGCCCCGAGTGTGTGGGATGGGGCGGGGCAGAGGCACTGAGTGTCCCTGGGTTCTGGTACCGGCCGTCCTTGCTCAGCCCTACTGCCTTGTAGGAGCTAGACCAAAGCTGGAGATGGTGGACACAGGTCACCTCTGGGTCGCTCTTAAAGTGGCAGTATGGGTGGTCAGTGACAGCTTGTATCTTTCATGCACATCATTCACAGGTGTGTCACACATACTAAACAGTAAGTTGCCTCACGCCCCAGCTTCGGTAGGCTTACGTGCCTAGGTGTCAGCTGTTGATGGTTGGGCATGCCCGCTTTTTGCCCAAGTGGCCTTGTCTGCGTCTGCGCGCAGATCATGCTGGATGTCCAGCTTAGCGCCGCGGTTTTTCACTCGACCAGACACGTTTCCTTGTCAGTCCGTGTAGTTTCCATGGCCACTCTGCCGGAGGGCTGCATACAGCGTGTGAGCCCAGTTTAAATCCTTGTCCTGTCACAGTTAATTATGAAAAATTTGCAGGATCCCGCTGGGTTGAAGCTCTCCAGCTTTTCACGTGTGTTCCAGGAAACACTGGTCCTCAAGATGCTTGTCAAGAGTGCCACAGTCAAATCCACATGGGAAACATTTCTGAGTCCTGAGCCATTAACGGAGTAAATGTTGTGAAAAGCCCCTCAACAGAGACGCCCACTGGCACTTGTTGAGGATCGAGTCCTGGTCATTCTCCCTCCCAGAGCTTCGTTCTGGTGTTAGCAAGGCAGCACCCCCAGGACACACTCGGGGACATGGGCTGTGTTAGGCACTGGCTCTGTGAAAGGTCCCGGTGGCCGTCCTGCTGCACGGAGCTCCCACGCCCGTCTTCATCTGCTTACGTTGGAGGAAAGAGGCTGCCGCTCTATCCCCTGGGGGGATTTGTGAGCCGGAGGGAATGGAAGATGCAACAAAATGAATGGAAACGGTGGTGGCTACTAAGTGCTGTCCTGACCTACGAGGTGCCTTATGGAAGGAGTCCTGCTGGTTCCAGGGGCCAGGCCTACTTTTTCTGTGCAGTCAGCTGGGGTCAGCCAGGCACTGGGTCCCCGCCCCGCCAGCTCTCAGGCTGGCCCTCTGGGGAAGGTGGCAGTTAGTTACCCTGTGGGCCAGGACAGAGCCAAGAGGTGAGGTGGCATGTTTGCACTCATGTCACTTAACCCCTGTTGTCTGCTGGGTACCTGGGTGTAGAGGTGGTAGGTAACTGGGTGCGGAGAAACAGGCCAGGGGCCCAGCTCCCATCCCAAGAGGGGAGGATGTGAGCATCAAGGCAGGTCACCAGCTGAATTCTGACGGTGGTGGGAGCTTTGGGGGGATGCGAAGATGGACAGGGTGAGGAGTAGGCATAGATGGGGGCTGGCCCTCACATGGAGTGGACAGGGAGGGCCTCTTTGTGGAGGTGCCCTTAACTGAGGCCTGAGCAACACAAAGGAGCTGCTGTCTGGTGAACTCCAGGCCGAGGGAGGGGCAGGTGGGGTCCTAGAGTTGGGCTGTGCTTGGTGGAGCAGACAGCTTGTGATGGGCCCCAGAGCTGGTTGCCGCTGGCTTACCCGGCAGACTTCAGATGTTCGCGGAGGACAGTAGGTGTTGGTGTGACATGCGGAGTGGCTGGGTCAGCTGGAAGCCAGCGGTGTGCCAGGGGCGGGGGGTACTTGTTTTGGGGTTCTGAGACAGCAGCTTGGTCTCCAGCTCCTGGGCCCAGCGGGCCTCTCCGTTGTCAGTGGTGGAAGCCCCTGCAGCTTCACATCTGCCTTGTTTCCATCTTCAGGATTCACATCCACAGACAGCTGGAGGTGGAGCCCGAGGAGGCTGAAGCCGAAAACAAGCAGAATCCCCGCAGGAAGACGAAGCGGGGCAAGAAGGCGGAGGAGGAGCTGAGCGGTGGGCACCACGTAGAGGTGATGACAGAACCTTCTTCGGGGCCCCCCAGCGAGGTGCTCATGGTGGAGGTGGAGAATGTCGTCCACGAGGACTTCCAGGTCACGGAAGAAGTGAAAGTAAGTCGCTGCGGCTGCCCACGGAGCTCCCTGGGCAGGGGACATGAGGCTCTAGCCTGTTAGGCTGTCGGGCTGTGACCTGGGTCCAGCCCCAGCCCGTGTCCGCTGTGCAGGAGCCCCCAGCCTTCTTTTCATACTGGCTCCTTTCCCTCAAGCCCAGGGCGCTGGGGAGGGGGAGCAGGGCCCACGCACCGTTCCCCGTGGCTTATAGACAGGCAGGCAGCAGCCTTCTGGCTGCCTTGAGCCCAGATGCAGGTTGCCTGCCGCCTTCGTAGCGTAGCGAGCCAGCTGTCTAGGTGGTGGGTGATGCCTTCCTGCCTGGTTTCCTGGTGCCGCAGCGGCAGGGGGCTGCCTCCGGCGGGTGGGGGGTGAAGAAAGGCAGAGGTCATCGAAGGCTCGTTGCCCTTGCGCGTCCCGGCATCATTGGCCTCCCTGGGGAGAACGCGCCGTGCCTAGCCAGCCGGCAGCCTCGGTCTACTGTCGTGGCGCAGTGTTGAACAGAGTTCTGGGCGCTTCTGAGCTTGGGGGGAAGGAATCCTGTGGTCCATTGGTGATGTCTGCCCCGGGCGCTGGGAGGGGTTTGGCTGCCTCTGCCCAGGGCAGCAGTCACACCCACAGGGCCATGCCACGATGGTGGAAACGTTCTCTGGTTCTGCGCCACTAGCCCCCATGGTTATCAAGTGCTCGATTGTGGCTAGTGCGACTGAGGAACGAAATGTCTGGTTTTGTCTTGATTCTAATTTATTTAAATGTGAGTAGTTATGCCTGGCTGCTGGACTGGGCAGCAGAGCTTTAGAGTTTCCTATGAGGATCGCTAGTGGGAGAAAGACACGGCGAAATTCATAGATGCCCCAGGGAAAAGAATCCAGGAGACTTGAGGCTGCACACTCGTGCTCGTCTGTGCAAGCACCATGGGCCTCTAGCTGCTCTCTACGAGTTCCCTCTGGAAGGTCAGCCCCGTCATTTCAGGGATGAACCCCTAACTAGAGGTTGGATGCTTTCTCCATTCCCACCTGTGCCCTCACTGGGGTGTGGTATGCTGGGAGCCGCCTTCTGGAAATCACCGGGTTCCGATGGTTACCCCATAAACCGTCCATGGTCCCGCCAGGAGCATCACTGTCCTCGCTGTGGCGGTGATGCCTGTGGTATCCACAGCAGAGGGCGAGCCTGGGCCTGAGGTTCTGGGAGGGGATAGGCCAAGAGCCCTAGTGACTTGCCGGCACATCCCCAGAGAGGAGATTCAAACCAGAGTATGCTGAAGTTGAGGAGGGGAGCGTTGGTTATGAGACTCGTGCTTGAAATAAAAAATAAGGAGTAAAAAAACCCCCGTTCTCCTTTTTTTCTGAAAATGGGTTGATCTAAGGTCAAGGTTGAGCGTGGTATAAGGAGGTAGGCGTTGGTGTTCATTTTTACTATCTTGATCCTGAGTCCCCATGACTGGTGGATTCAGGCTATCTATGCTCCTGGGCATCTGAGGCCCTACCTGGCTTGAGCCAGGTGGTAGGAGCTCCTTGGGCCATGGCCCTTGCTGGACCCAGGGACTGATGGCTGCCTCCCTGTTTGCCAGGCCCTGACCGCTGAGATTGTGAAGACCATCCGGGACATCATTGCCTTGAACCCGCTCTATAGGTTGGTCTCCGGCGCCATTTCCTAGTCCTGGTGTGTGGTCGACCCTCCCTGAGGCCAGCCTGGGGTCTGTCTGCCTCTTTCTGTAGCTGGGTTGGTGGGAGGCTTTCTCAGAGTGTTGTCCCGATAGAAAACCTTGCCAGGGGCAGAGATTCAGGGCCTAGAGCCCAGCCCTGTGTGAGTAGATCCTGCTTCCCTTACGGCAGGGAGGCCCTGCAGGGGAGGGTGGAGGGAGATGCCTTAACCAGTGCAGGTTCTTTGCCTCTTTCATACTAACAGGGCCTTGGATTTGGCCGGAAGCCTTTTTGTCATCAGCTGAGGTGGAGGAAGGGAATCTCACTTGGAGGTCACTCCATGGCTGCTGGAGGGGGCTTGTGTCTGGGCATGGGGTCGTTAGTCTCATGATTCTAGGACGGGTGGCCTCACTGCTCCACAGCTGGCTTTCCGTGGGCATCCCAGGACCTTTGACCCTCGCTGCTGGGGAAAGGAGACTCAGGCCAGGGCTCCTGCCAGGGGCCCAGCCCTGGCTGCTGCAGCATTCCTGTACCCCGTGGCAGCATCCTCTGTCCCTTCCAGAGAGTCTGTGCTGCAGATGATGCAGGCCGGCCAGAGGGTGGTAGACAACCCCATCTACTTGAGCGACATGGGTGCTGCGCTGACCGGAGCTGAGTCCCACGAGCTGCAGGACGTCCTGGAGGAGACCAACGTAAGTGCGCCCTGGCCCATGCTGATCTGCGTGGTGGAAGGCCTCCCAGCCTGGCAGCTTGTCCCCAGCTCTGCTTTACAGTTCCATTTTGTGCTTGCACGAGTCTGTCAGGCCGCGCCCTGCTCCCCCGTATCTCTCGTGGCTGCTGGCATTCCCTCCGGGTGGTGCCTTCTGTTTAGCGGGTGGTATATTTGGCCCCACCCGTCTTGTGCTGTTATGAGCCATGCCCCTACGAACGTTCTCGACCACAGCTTGCAGATGTGCCGGACTTTATCTGTAGGAGGTGTTTGCAGAACTGGGCTTGCTGGGTCAGAGCGGGTTGTCTCGGGTTGGTGACACGTGGCCTGGTCACTCTGCCCTATTTGCGCTCCGTCTGGGAGGTGCCTGCTCCCCCCACATGCTCACCGTGCACAGAGAGATGCCGACTTCTGACTGTCGCTTACGTCTTCCCTTTCCTGGCAGATTCCCAAGCGACTGTACAAGGCCCTCTCCCTCCTCAAGAAGGAGTTTGAGCTCAGCAAGCTGCAGCAGCGCCTGGGGCGCGAGGTGAGCCCGGGCTGAGGACGTGCCTCCCCAGGGAGGGTGCCGTGCGGGCATCACTCGGGCGGGGCTGGGAAGCTCTGCAGTCCAGGATGCCCTCCATCACGGCAGAGCAGTGCGCTAGGTTCAGCATCCTGGGAAAATGCCGGACACTGGGGACCAGCCTGGGAGAGGTTGAAAATCCGTTTCCCCAAGGCTCCGCCGTTTGTGGCCCCCCCTTCCTGATTGTGGCCCAATCCGTGGGCTGCCTGGATCGTTGGTGCTTACCAGTCATGTTGTTTTTCAGAATTGACTTGCTGTTTCTACTTTATTTTGGAAAAAAACTTTCAGGTCACATCTTTACTTGGAAAATTTTTAACACTTGGTTATTAGCTCGAGGCAACTTCAAAAAAATTTTTTCTAAGATTTATTTGATAACATTGTTTTAAAAGATTTTATCTGTTTTTTGAGAGAGAAAGAGCATGAGCAGAGGAAAAAGACGGAGAGGGAGAAGCAGGCTGTCTGCAGAGCAGGGGGCCCAGTGCAGGGCTCAGTCCCAGGGCCCTGAGATCATGACCTGAGCCGAAGGCAGACGCTTAACAAACTGAGCCCCCCAGGCACCCCGGCACAAGGCAGTTCTTAATGCACCTCCGATGGGACACAGGAGTGGGGGTCGTAGGCGGCCCTGGTGCTCAGCGACCTCCGAGCCCTTGCCTGCAGCCCTGTCCATCCAGAGGAGGTCCGCGCCTTTGGGAGGTGCGCTAGCGGCAAGCGAGCTTCACCTGGTCACAGTCAGGCCCAAAGAGCGAATTCCCTCCTCTCTTGGAACTTGGCATTGTTTATTTCTAGCTCAGGGAGACTGGGTTCAAGGAGGAGGAGGCTGGAAGCGGCCGCTCGGCGTTTCCTTCTAACTATGTCTGGAGGAAGCAGCTCCCCCAGCCCGTGGCAGTCCACAGACATGCCTGTGCGCCCTCCCGTGTGCTCTGACCGTGGCCCCTCGGCCCCTGCAGGTGGAGGAGAAGATCAAGCAGACGCACCGCAAGTACCTCCTGCAGGAGCAGCTGAAGATCATCAAGAAGGAGCTGGGCCTGGAGAAGGAGGACAAGGACGCCATTGAGGAGAAGTTCCGCGAGCGGCTCAAGGAGCTCGTGGTCCCCAAGCACGTCATGGACGTAGTGGATGAGGAGCTGAGCAAGCTGGGCCTGCTGGACAACCACTCCTCCGAGTTCAAGTGAGCGTCCTGGGGGCCGTGCCCGTCCACATGGTGTCCGCCCTCGAAGGCGGCCCCCCTCTCGTGCCTCAGCCTCAGAAAAGCCGGTGACCTGGCAGGGTCCAGGATGCCAGGCCCAGAGGTCGGGAGGGTGGGTCCCTTGGGCACCCTCTGGTCACGCTGGGCGCCTGAGAAGCACTTGGTGTGTGATGGTCCTCTCGGCGCCCCCGTGTGGAACATACTTTTTTTTGTCACCTGTTTCCCAGCTGGAGAAATTATCTCTTAGAGAAGTCAAGTCAGTGAGCAGGGCCTCTGAGCTGGTGGATGGGGACAGGGATTTGATCCCAGGGATGTCTGGCTTTAAGCAGTGCTTCCAGCAGGACCCCTCCCCTTGCTCCCTTGCCTCTGTGCCCTCCTTTGCATGCCCTTGAGAGCCAGGAAGTCAGCGTCTCTTCCTGGGGCCTCAGCCTTGCCCCGTGGGTGCGCAGCTCCCAACCTGGGGTTGCTCTTGGGGGCAGCGCTGACCTGCCACCAGCCAGCCCTGTGTCCCACGTGCCCCGGGTGAGGTAGTCTCCTGCCACCGCCACGGAATGGGATTCGAGCAGTCCCCGTGCTCGCCATGTCTGGGCCAGGAAAAGGCCGAGCCCCTGTGCTGGGAGCCGGGCAGCGCCCACGGTGCGGCCTTTGCCGGTTATCGGCGCCTCCAGCTGAGGTACCCTGGGTGCGGTTCATGCGTCAGGGTCAGCGGGCGCCGGCACCGTGGATTGGCCGCGGCCGCGCTGGGCAGTGAGCTGGGCCCTGCTTACCAGCTCTGGTCTGCCCTCTGGCAGTGTCACTCGTAACTATCTGGACTGGCTGACGTCCATCCCGTGGGGCAAGTACAGCAATGAGAATCTGGACTTGGCCCGGGCCCAGGCGGTGCTGGAGGAGGACCACTACGGGATGGAGGATGTCAAGAAGCGCATCCTGGTGAGGTCCCCCGCATCCCTCCCCTGGGTCCCAGGCCTTCCCACCCCCTACACCCCACCCCGTCCCTGTGAGGCCCGCCTGCACCCCTCATGCAGGCCCTTGGGCATGGGCTTCTCGAAGCCTCCCCTGGGCGCCACAGTCCCACCTCCCAGGCACTTGTTCCAAGCACACAGGGCGGGCTCTGAGCAGCAGGGTCTGTCGTTATCTGGATTCGGGACCCAGGCTTCCCCCATGCTTGGGGGGGGGGGTCTCAGAGGAGCCCCTTGCGGAATTTCTGGTCTAGGCTCCGGGAGGGTCTTGGCCAAGACAGGGCTGGCGGGGGGGTCAGCAGAGGCTGAGGAAGGAGAGGTGGAGGGCTCCAGGGGGAGGAGCAGCTCAGAGGCGGCAAGGGCAGCCTGGGCCAGGCCGTCTGCTCCAGGGGCCTCGGGTTTCCGAGGAGGGACAAGAATCGTGCCTGACGACATGAGACGGGCGTGGCTCAGCGCCAGTAAGCTGTGGCTGGAGCGGCAAGAGGGTCAATACGGTCCAGGATGTGGGAGGAAGGGGTTACTAGCAGCTCGGCCTGCTGCCCTGGTCATCCGCAGGCGGTCACTGCAGTCCGCTCGGCCCCTCCAGGACATGTCTGGTCCCTTGCACAGCTCCCTCGGCCTGAAAGGCAGCGTGACAATGGCGAGGATCACATCAGGTAGGGCCCCTGGTCCTGTAGAGTGGGCGGCGCGTGGCTCATGGGAGCCTGCCTCCGCCTGCAGGAGTTCATCGCTGTCAGCCAGCTCCGAGGCTCCACCCAGGGCAAGATCCTCTGCTTCTACGGCCCCCCTGGCGTGGGCAAGACCAGCATCGCCCGCTCCATCGCCCGCGCCCTGAACCGCGAGTACTTCCGCTTCAGCGTCGGGGGCATGACGGACGTGGCCGAGATCAAAGGGCACAGGTAGGCCCGGCCCGGCTCCGTTCCTGTGTGTGCACGGGGGTGTCAGGGCGCGCGGTGATCTCTGCTCACGCTGGGGTAAGTGACCCACGAGCCCAGCGGAGTCCAGCCGCTCAGTAGTTGGCTCAGAACGCTGGCCTCTCGACTGCCAGGCAGGCAGACTCCCAGGAGTGTTTGTTTGCCAGGCTGTTGGTAGTCGGTCTCGCTTATTCCAGCTTCCATCCTACCCAGTTCAGCTCCCCCAGCGCTGCGGCCAGAGTTCGGGGCCATGCACCCAGCCCCAGGACTAGGGACTGTGGACCAGAGCCAGGGGCGAGGCGGGCCCCACTGAGAATGGGGCAGCACGTCAGTGAGGCCCCAGCACCTCTCCTGGGTCTTCTCTCCCTCCCCAGCCGGAGCAGGGGCTGCTACTCTGAGTCCAGGGTCTGAGAACCGCCAGCTGTGTGCGTGTGCCCGTCCGTTGGGGCAGTCATGGTGTGTTTTCCTGGAGCTCACACCGTCATTCCGTCTCTCCCTCCCTCTCTCCCCCCACTCACCCTGCTCCAGCCACATGGGCTTTCAGCACGCTACGCCTGGTCCTGCCCTTGCCCCAGGACCTTTGCACAGGCTGTTCCCCCAGAAAACCCTCTTTCTTCAAATACCCACATAGCTTGTCTCTTCGCTTTTTTTGCTCAGGACCTCTTCTCAAAACGCTCCCTATCCCCACTTTATTGCCCCTGAAATGTCATTTCAGATCTTCCATCCTGTCTTACCTTTGTAGAGCGTATACGGTTTACTCTACCTCGTGATTCCCTCCTCCATCTGGCTGCTATCTGTCTGCCCTGCTGGGTCTTCTCTCGCAGGCACGGGACTCGGGTCTGCCTTACTCTCTCTGAGTGCCAGACCCCCGCAGCTGAGCTGGGACAGTAGAGCAAGGAGGAGGTCAAGAAGCACTCCGGCAAGCGCCAGCCAGGTCCGGGCCATGGGCCCTGTGACCCCGAGGCCTGGGAGGCCGTGTTGTGCCTGGGGAGACCTGGGTGGGGGGAGCATTTCTGCCGCCAGCAGCACCTGGCTGCTCCTGACCTCTATTCTGTTAGATTGGGCCGTGTGGGCTGGGTTCCACCATCCGGATAGGAGGTGCTGGCCAGGGGGACGGGTCTGAGCGAGACCTGGTTTTGCATCTGTTTTCCCAGCCTGAGTCGGGCCTGGAGGGCGACATTCCCGTCGCTGGAGAGCACAGGCTGGAGGGGTGCCGTCAGCCGGTGCCAGCCTCCACGCCGCCTCCACGGTGGCCACCTGCTGTGCATCTCCCCGTTGCCGCCTCCAGGCAGCCCTCCACAGAGGCCGAGTGGTACACTGAGGTCCTGGGGCTCTCTGCGAGCTGGGCCTGTGGGTGCCGCCGGGTAAGGAGCCAACCTCTCCTGTGCTCTGCCCCCCAGGCGCACGTACGTGGGTGCTATGCCAGGAAAGATCATCCAGTGCCTGAAGAAGACCAAGACGGAGAACCCTCTGATCCTGATAGATGAGGTGTGCACGGACGAAGGGCTGGGCACGCGGCCGGACTGGGAGCTGACGAGGCAGCCCAGCCTCCGTTCCTAGCACCCTTCCCCGCGGTCGGACACAGTCCCTTAGGTCCTCCTGAGCCAGAGCTCCAGGCAGTCCTGACCAGGCAGAGTCTGCATCCAAGACTGGACCCGCGGCCCCTGCCATTTCAGTTGTCCCCTAGTCACCGTGTGGTCCCACCGCCGCCAGGCCCCTTCATGACAGGCTTCTGTCCTGCCTCGGAGGACCCCATGGCAGCCCTCCTGCTCCGGGCTTGCCCAGTGCCCGCCCCTGGTGCTAGTGAAATCTGGTCCCGCCCGGCGCCCTCCCACCAGGAGCGTCTGGTCAGCAGGCACGGGGGGCGGGACGGGTTCCCAAACTGCCTACCTCTGCTGCCCCTTCAGGTGGACAAGATAGGCCGGGGCTACCAGGGGGACCCTTCGTCAGCACTGCTTGAGCTGCTGGACCCCGAGCAGAATGCCAACTTTCTGGATCACTACCTGGACGTGCCTGTGGACCTGTCCAAGGTGTGTGTCCCGCCGGGGAGCTGGGCCCAGTGGGGAGAGGCAGGGTGGCCAGTCCTCCGGTACCTCCCTGCCGCCCTCCCCAGGTGCTGTTCATCTGCACGGCCAATGTCACTGAGACCATCCCGGAGCCGCTGAGGGACCGGATGGAGATGATCAACGTGTCTGGCTACGTGGCCCAGGAGAAGCTCGCCATCGCAGAGGTGAGTGCAGGACCCTCGCCCCAGCTCTAGACAGCGGGGGTGCCCCCCTGCAGCTGGGGCTGGGGGCATAACTGAGCACCGAGTGCCAGGCCCCTAACCAGAGCTGCGGGGGACAGTCCACAGCGGCCCTGCTCGGAGCGGGGGCGGCTGGAGTCTGCCCACTCGTGTAGCGTGAGTGTCGCCAAGAGCAGAGGCAAGGCCTGCCGTGAGCCGTGTAACCCCGACGCGGGCACTTCCCCAGCCTGCCTGCTTCTCCGGCTTAGTTCCACTCCTGCCTGGGGTTCACGTCAGACCCCCGCGATGCTCCTGCTTCGGATGCCAGTTGCGCATTCCAGGGCTTGCTTTCTCCTGCCAGCTGGCTGTAAATCGGGTGTTCCCACACTTCTTCTTGGGGCTTGCTGGGTTGCTGTAACAGCTCACTGAGCTCAGACGGTTTCCTTCCTTACCAGTTCATTATAGAGGATCCAACCAGGGAACAGCCGCGTCAAGCCCGGCAGGGGCAGGGGCAGGGGCTTCTGGGCGGTCCGTGGGCACCCCCCTCCCAGCGCCTCCCGGCAGGTCCGCGTTCTCCTAGCTCCTCAGCCCAGGGTGTTTATCGAGGCTTCATTCTGTGTGCATCGTTGAGTAAATCATTAGCCACCCGTGACTGTTCCTCCAGCCCTCTCCTCTCCCTGGGGGTCAGGGCGAGGCCCTCAGACCCCCGCCCCAGGAGCCACCTCGCTGGCCCAGGCTCAGGTGTGGTGCCAAGGGGCTGTACCGTAGGTCCCAGCAGCTGGCCCACTCACCCTGCCACTTGAAAACTCCAGGGTCTCGGGAGCTCGGGGGCCAGAGACCCACCCAGTACAGATTTCTTCTCCTACCCCACTCTCCCGGGCCCCGGCACAGGAACAAGGGGGAGAGAGCACAGTCTCTCCTGGGTGTTCCGGGCACGGGTAGCTGGCGCTCCGCTGGGGACTGTGCGTTCGGCCCTGATAGTCCTCTCCGCCGTCAGTGTGCTGCTCCCTGTCCCCAGCACACCTGTCCCAGGGCCGGCACCCCTGCCGCCCGTCTTCCCACCAGCCGTGCGTCCTTGAGTTCTGTGACGGAACGAGTGTCCTAGGCCGAGGCTCACCCGGGATTCAGGTCTCTGTGCATTTCCTGGACGTTATTGGTCTCCCCAGGCCGGGGGCTGGATTCCTATCCTGAAGAACGTTAAGCGGAGCAGAGAGCCAGATTTCCTTCCAGAGAAAAGGGAAGCTGTTTCTGACCCAGTGTTTCTAACTGGAAAGAGGTTGCGCACGTTTCTCCCTGAGCCCATTGCAGCCTGTGGGCGCTGGGCCCCAGCTCTCGGGGCCTGACACCAGCCTCCTGTCTCCTGGGGTGGGAGGGGAGCCAGAGGAGCTCTTGGCTGAGGTAGTTACAGGGGTCCTGGGGCCTCCCCACCCGGCCAAGGAGGGGCAGGCTTGGGGACCTGGGCAGGGGACTGCTTTTAAACCTTGAAAGGGATGATAAGAGAACATGGACTCCCAGAGGCTTCGGGGCCACCCATGTCGGTCAACAAACGTACTGACGTGTATGGTTGTGTCCCTCATGTCTCAGCTGCTTTCTACCCCCCAGTTGGTGCTCAGGTCTGTCTGTCCCAGGACTGCTGTGTGGCAGGAGTCGGGCTGGGCTGTGGGGGACCTTGGGGCCTCTTGACCTCCGCGTTCCTGTCTGCTCGGGGTGGCAGCTGCTCAGTGTGAGTGGGGGGAGCCCAGGGGTCAGGGGAGACCTTCCTGGAGGAGTGGCATCTCAGCTGACATTTGGAGGAAGGGCAGGAATGGAACCTGGGCAGAGGATGCGGCAGGAGCAGGGGCCTGGGAGCTTCTGGAGGTGATGGGCTGGGCATCTGCGGGCTCACTGTGGGGTCCTGGCGCCCGCCATGCGCTCTGCCCACACTCCCTCCTCCTCGCCTTGCTGGCTCCTTATTCTCGGGTCATCGCTTTGTTGTCACCTCCTGGGGCGGCCTTCCGCGAGCTCCCCCTGCTCCCCACCCCCCGGGATGAGAGCTTGTGCAGGCTGGTGCTGGGCCCGTCTCCATCATCTCTAGCTGGCCAGGGGTCTTGGGAAGGCTCAGTGGTGAGTGGGGGCCACAGGAGAGGCGCCGGTTCTTGACCCTGAGGCCCCTCCCTGCCAGCGGTACCTGGTGCCTCAGGCCCGTGCCCTTTGTGGCCTGGACGAGAGCAAGGCCAGGCTGTCGTCAGACGTGCTGACCCTGCTCATCAAGCAGTACTGCCGGGAGAGCGGTGTGCGCAACCTGCAGAAGCAGGTGGAGAAGGTGAGCCCGGGAGGGCGGGGTCCGCAGCCTGTGCAGGTCGGGGTGGGGGGGCGACCCCGGGACACACCCTGCAGATTCCACCGCAGGGGGACCCAGGAGGCCCGTCCACAGAGACAGGAGAGGGTGGGGGCTGGGGAGTTTGTGCTTCATGCCGACAGTCGCCGTGTGGGGAGGTGGAAAGTTCTGGAGACAGATGTGAATGCACTTGAAGCCGTGAAGCTGTAAACTTGTAATGGTTGAAATGGTCATTTTATGTATTCTACCGCAATGTTAAAAATTAAAAACGCGTGGGGTGAGGGGCGCACGTCCACCCTGCTGCCTCGCCCACTCCAGGTGTTACGGAAGTCTGCCTACAAGATCGTCAGCGGCGAGGCCGACCTGGTGGAGGTGACGCCCGAGAACCTGCAGGACTTCGTGGGGAAGCCCGTGTTCACCGTGGAGCGCATGTACGACGTGACGCCGCCCGGCGTGGTCATGGGGCTGGCCTGGACCGCCATGGGTGAGCAGCAGCTCTATCCCAGCGCCCCTCACGGAAGGGGTTCAGGAGACCAGGGGCTCATCAGAGAGGGAGAAGATGGGCCCACAAGGTGGCACTAGCGCCCCACAAGCCTTACTTGCATTGAGGGGGGTCCCTCTGGCTTGGGGGTGCTGACACCCCGCAGGGGGGCCTCCTCGTCCGGGTGACCTCGCTCTGCCCCGCAGGGAGGCCGGGCAGCGGGCCGGGGGTGGCGCTGTGGGGAGAGGTCCACAAAACCGGCCGGCTCGGAACAGTGCAGTACCTGCTCATTTGGATGAGACGGAAGGGAATTGGGGTTCGGTGCTGGGAGGCCGCGCCCTCGCTGTGTCCACGTGAACCGGTGGCAGCGCTGCACTGTGAAGCAGGGGGGCAGCAGGCCAGCGGGAGCGTGCAGGGGAGACGTGGGCGTCCCCTAGGCGCCCCACTGCGAGGCTCGGCGAGGGGTCCCGGGTTCACAGCCTCTGTGGCTGGTCTGCCAGGAGGCTCGACACTGTTTGTTGAGACGTCCCCTCGGCGGCCCCGAGACAAGGACAGCAAGGGGGACAAGGATGGAAGCCTGGAGGTGACAGGCCAGCTGGGGGACGTGATGAAGGAAAGTGCTCGCATCGCCTACACCTTCGCCAGGGCCTTCCTGATGCAGCAGGACCCCTCCAATGATTACCTGGTGACCTCCCACATCCACCTGCATGTGCCCGAGGTGAGGCCCCACCTGCCCGCTCCGGCTCCAGCCCCGGCCCCCTGGCGGAGCCCAGCCCTCATCCAGCCGCCCACCCACCTGCCTCTCCCCACCAGGGTGCGACCCCCAAGGATGGCCCAAGCGCCGGCTGCACCATTGTCACGGCCCTGCTCTCCCTGGCGACGGGCCGGCCGGTGCGGCCAAACCTGGCCATGACGGGCGAGGTGTCCCTCACAGGCAAGATCCTGCCGGTGGGCGGCATCAAGGAGAAGACCATCGCGGTGAGTGTGACCCCCTCCTCTCCGCGGTGAGTCGGGACCAGAGGCCCCCCCCCCGTGTGGCACTGTGTCCTCGCACAGCTGGTGTAGGCCTCAGGCAGGCAAGGAAGGGTGCCAGCTGCTTACAGACTACGACTTGGGCCCGTGTTTCACAGTGTCCTGGCCGTCCCTTTCCACAGTGGGCCTCTGCCTCTTGGAGCAGAGTTCCCATCTTGGTCGCGCTCCTTCCTCAACCAAGAATCGGGGATGCAGCAAAAGCAGGAGAGAGTGGCCTCCTGGGGGTGCAGCGAGAGGCCTACCTTGACCAGTTAGTCCTGGGCTTTCCCCTCAGTGGTGGGACTCCGGCCCCATCGTCCAGCCCTGGATCCCCTGCCTCCTGGAACCTGGCCTTACCTGCAGCCCCATCCCTCCCTTGAACTGCCTACAAGGTGGGGTCCTCAGCCTTGTAGAGACTCTACACCTCAGTTTCCTCACTTGCAAAGGGGGAAATGAAATAAGGCAGCACGTGCTGTGTCCCTGGATGGTCCCCCAAAGGGCTAGTGAGGCAGCGGCAGGGTGATAAGGGGCCCGGTGGCGGGAGCCCTGGAGGACTGTGGGCAGAGCAGAGGGGAGTCTGGAGCTCGCAGGTGCCCCCCGGCTGTACAGTAAGGCTGGGCATGCTTTAACGCACGGTTTCTGTTAAATTCCCTTGTGCTCTTAGCTGCCCAACCACTCAACCTAAGGCCCTGGTTACTGTGATGCATCAGAAAACGGGGTCTCTGGGAGACTGGCTCCTGGAACAGAGGCCGGGAATGGGGTTCGGGCTGCAGTTTCCTCAGCTGCGAGATAGGGTGTGCGGGGAAGCCTGGTCCGGGCCGAGCCTTCCTCAGCTGACGTGCCCGCGGGCCCTCCCTCCCAGGCCAAGCGTGCTGGAGTGACGTGCATCGTCCTGCCAGCCGAGAACAAGAAGGACTTCTATGACCTGGCCGCCTTCATCACCGAGGGCCTGGAGGTCCACTTCGTGGAGCACTACCGCGAGATCTTCACCATCGCCTTCCCCGAGGAGCAGCTGGCGGCCCTGGCCGTGGAGCGGTGACGGCAGGCCCAGCTCTGCTGGCACAGACGGGCCCGGTTGGGCCAAGGTGGCACCAGGGCCAGGAGCTCTGGGCAGCTGAGCCACCCAGAGGCTCAGCAGAGGCCCAAGTCAGAGGACCTCAGTTACGGCTTAGTCACGGAGTCTGGCATATATGAACTATTTAATTATGATTAAAACCCCTTTCCAGTACTGCCTGGCTGCTTGTTCTGTGCACCCTGCCCCTCACCGGTGCGTCCTGGAGGCGCGCCCCCCCCTTCCCCAGACCAGCACAAGACCCCCAAGTTCCGAAAAGGCTTTATTACATGGTCGGGGGGGGGGGGGGGTTCAGTCCTTCTTGGCTGCCGCTTTCCTCATGGCGGCCAGGACGTTGCTCAGCTCCTCTCTCTTCCTCTTGGCGCGGATGTGTGTCCCCACCTGCGGGCAAGGAGGGCGCTCAATCCGGGCCCGGAGTCCCAGCCCGGCCCCTGCGCGCGACGGTGCACCTACCCTTTTCTTGATGAACTTGAGGGCGCGCTTGTCCTTGGAGACCTTGAGCAGCTCCATGGCCCGCCGCTCGTAGGGGGCGAAGCCGCACACCTCTCGGATCATGTCCCGCACGAACTTGGTGTGCTTGGTGAGGCGCTGGGGGGGCGAGGGGCGTCAGGGCGAGGCGCTCGGGGTCCCGGGCGTCCGCTGCGGCAACGGCGGCGTGCAGCCCCTCACGCCCGCCTTCCCACGGCAGGGCGCCCCCGCTCGGGCTGGGCCCTCCTCCGGCCGACGGCCTCGCCCCAGCGTCCGTTCCCCGCGCGCGCGGTTCCCGGGGTGTCCACCTGCCGCGGGGCGAGCCCTACGCCCCCACCCCCTTCACGCTCGAACCTCCCGCCAACACGGCCCCCGAGCGCGCGCGCGCGCCCGCACTCACCCCGCGGCGGCGGCTGTGCCTCGGCTTGCTCACGTTCTTAGTCACCTTGTGCCCCTTGTTGAGGCCCACGGCCATAGGGTAGCGCAGAGCCATGACTGGGCGCCGGGAGCGGAGAGGGGAGTGGAGGTGAGTCCGGGCTCGGCCCCCGCCGCCCGGAGCCCCGCGTCCCGACCCCCCCCGGGATCCCTCCCGGCGCCCAGCCAGAGCCCTGAGCCGCACCGGGGCCGCGGAGTCCGGATGGCAGCAGATGCTACACTCCCGTCGCCCCACTAACCTGCTGCTCCTCAATGGCTCCCGCGGCGGAAGGGCTGTCGCCCCGCGGAACTCTGGGCTATCTCGCTTCCGCGGGTCGAGCGGGCCAGAGAGGCAGGAACGCCGCGCGCTCCCCCTGGCGGCTGGAGGCCCTGCTGTCTCTATGCGCATGCGCGAGCTGTCTACCTGCGCATGCGCGCTTACAGTAGTGGGTTGAAACTAGCCTCAGCCGCAACTGAAATGCCTTCCTTTGCCGATGGCTTGAGAGTTGGAATCCTACCTCTGCAGTTTGCTGGCTAATCCCACCTGGGCGCGGGCTTAGGGACCCTGCGCCAGGAAATTCGGCTCCCAGTACTTGAATTTCCTCGTGTATAGAATGAGGAGAATAAGGGACTCCTGGGTGGCTCAGTCGGTTAGGCGTCTGCCTTCTGCTCAGGTCATGATCCCAGGGTCTTGGGATCCAGCCCCGGGTGGGGCTCCTTGCTCCCGAGGAGCCAGCTTCTCCCTCTCCTCCCCGCTCATTCTTTCTCTCTCAAATAAATACATAAATAAAAATCTTTTTAAAAATCTTTATTAGAATGAGGACAATAATAGTACCTATTCCAAACTGTTCGAGTAAGATGTAATGGTACTTGACACAAAATAAAATTTCCATGAACAGATATTGGCTTCATTCTGTATGACACCAAACTGTGTTAGAACTCAAGAAGGCGATTTGGTAGAGTACCCCTGATGGCGTTTGATATAATTTGATGTAATTTTCGGTGGTGCAGGGACTGGAGGCATGATAGAAACAAACAAAAAAATTTTTTTTCTGGTTTTTATCTTTCAATCCTACTTATTCCCAAATGATGGTCCCCATTTTGCGCTAGTCTCTTTGGGGTTAACCCTTCTAACACTTGCTAATTCTAGAGAGCCTTGCACAGCAAACAGTAGCTAGTGTTTTGCAATATTGTATTTGTTCTACAGTTTTTAACTGTACAGTTGCTTTTTATTTATGCAAACCACACTAATTTATCATTCTAGGGAGAGGAAGTGTCAATTTTTCACGACCTGATGTAAATAAACATCAGTGATGTGCAGATAAATACAGCCAACACTTTGTTTGAAGTCCCTTGTCAGAATCCTACCTCCTGCCACGGACTTCCTCCCTCTCTGTCTCTCTCTCTCTTTAAGATTTTATTTATTTATTTGAGATAGAGAGCACAAGCAGGGAGGAGGATCAGAGGGAGAGGGAGAAGCAGGCTTCCCGCGGAGCGGGGAGCCCGATGCGGGACTCGATCCCAGGACCCTGGGATCATGACTTGAGCTGAAGGCAGATGCTTCACCGACTGAGCCAACCAGGCGCCCCTTCCTCCCTCTCTCCAAGCACATTTCCTTATCTATAAAATGTTAATAATGGTAGCACCAACATCCAATTATGAAGATGCCATGAGATCACTAATGTCAAGGGCTTAGTGCCTGATACACATTTCCATCATCGGCACACAAACCACGTGCTTTATACTGCAAATGTGGCCTTTGACACACAGTCAGTACCTTTCTTTCCACCCCTGACTTCCCGGGTGAGATCTACGTCTCTCAGCCTCCATTTCTTCACTGTTAAATAGGGCGGAGAAGTCTGGTCATCTCGTTCCTGTACACACATCCCTCTTTACCCGCCTGCCACCAGCAAACTGGAAAAACTAAGCAATGTGAACAACCTATGTGCAAGGGAAGAAGGATTTTTATTATGAAACAGAAGGCTGGGTCCAGCCCAGAACACATTCTTTCCCTCCTCCCCGGCCTCAGACCCCATCGGCAGATGGACAGTTTGAAGGCTGTCCCCTGCTTGTGGCCAGGGTAGGGGGACCCTCCAAGGTTGCGTGAGTGGAAAGAAGAGATCAGGGAGGCACTGGCTCCAGGTGGGAGACGGACAGGGTTCCCAGGGTGCCCTGTTTGACATGGCCAGGGGCCTGGGCAAGTCACACCACCTCTCTGAGCCTCAGCTTTCTCATCTGCAAAATGGAAGCAGCAACCGTGTCACCTCGCCTGGAGTTGTGACCGTTTCCAGGGGCTGGTAGACTTTCTCGGTTGCCCTGTTCTGTCTTGATGACTCTGTCTTGAGCCACGGCCACCAGCTCAGAGGTGTCTCGGTTTGTGTCGCCGCCGCTCTGGGGCGGCTGGATGGAGGGTTCCCCTCCGGGAAGATGAAGGAGTGCCACGGCCGGGGGCTCAGGCAGCCTCGGCAGCGGTGACGTTGAGCTCCTGGCGGATGAACCAAGCCCTCGGGTGCGGCAGCCATCCCCGGAGCAGGCAGAGCAGGTGGAAGCGCCACGGGTAGAAGACGCCAGGGGCGCGTGTGGCGCCGCCGCGGATCACGGCCAGGGCTGCCTTGGGCCCTGGGGCCGCCTTGGCCCTCGTGACGCCCCTGGGGACAGGAGGGCGCGGTGGAGACTGCAGCTGGGCGGCCCCCCACAGCCCCCTGCCCCTGATGGCCCCGGGCCTCACCTGACTCCCTCGGCGGTCGAGGCACGATCCCGGAGGCCCAGGACACACATGGTGATGGCCACGTTCACGTCCTGCACGTCCAGCTCCCGCCGCAGAGAGCCGAAGAAGCCGTCCAGCGCGAACTTGGCCGCCGAGTACGGGCTGGAGAAGGATGTGGGCACATGGCCTAGGAGCGCGGGAGGGCAGCAGCTGAGTGACCACACGGCGCTCCCCCTCCTCCAGGGAGCCTTCCTGCCCTCCCCAGGCTCGCCCGCCTCGAGCCCTGTGACCTCCCGACTCCCCGCCCCGCGGGCACGCACCGAGCAGCGAGGACACGACCACCAGAGAGCCTTTGCTGTCCGTAAGGCTGGGCAGCGCCAACGAAGTCAGCTGCACGTAACTCAGGAAGTTCACCTGGAGGTGGCGACTGCGAGTCACCGCATCGCGGAGACACTCAGGCCCCGGGAGGGGCGGGGCCTTGAGGCGTTGGGCGGGGTCTGGGAGGGGCCGGACCTGAGGTGGGTATTGGGGTGGGGGGAGGGTGGAGCCTGGGGATAGGAAGGATGGGGCGCTGGGCGCGGTGGGGCGGGGCACCTGCAGGAGCCAGCGAGTCGCCTGGACGCTCCGGGACCGCGTGCCTGCCGGGGTGGCGCCGAGGTGGTTCAGCACGAGGTAGTCCAGCCCTCCTGGCCCGGAGAGGCCCATCAGCAAGGAGCTAGTCCTTGAGGCTCCGCCCCTGGGCCCGAAGAGACCCCCCCGCCCCTGGTCCCGTCACCTTGAACTAGAGAAGCTCCGGCCAGAGCACTGACCCAGTGAGTTCCGCCCCGGGTGGCTCCCCGCCTAATATCAAAGAGACCGGGCCCTACTCCCTGGATCCTGCCAGGCTTCGTCCCTGATCCAGTAAGGCCCAGTCCAGAGTTCCGCCCCCTGGAGGCAATGGGGCTCCACCCCCTAGCCACGCCCCGGACCCATACACCTCCGCCCACTGACTGCCACGGCCCCACCCCTTTCGGGTCCTGCCGGGTGAGGCCGAGGCCCCAGTCCCAGAGTCCAGGCCCCGCCCCTCACCCAGCTTGTCCAGCGCAAACCGCACCACGCGCTCGGGCACCTCAGGGGAGGCCATGTCCGCAGCGATGAAGAAGACCTTGGGAGCGCCCAGCTTCCGGCAGTTCCCTACCACCTGGGGGGGCCAGAGCTGCCCGTGGGCCCGTCCACCCCGGCTGGGCCCCCTCCACCTGCTAGACCATTGGGGCCCCAACCTCAAGCCCCCTCCCGACTCGGAGCTTCAGGTGACATTCAACATTATTCCCAAAGCTCTGCCACTGGGGTCACAAACCGGCAGCCTGCGGGCCCAAATCGGGCACGTTTTATTTGCTCAATACGAACATTTAAAACTCAGGGGATGTCATATAAATCTCGAGATTTCTGGCCTCTCTAGAAGTTTTGCAAGGTCCGTCCCCAAGAACCGTACATCTCCTTGGAGCCACAATGGGCTGCTGCTGAGCAGTGTCCACCACCCCTCGTCTGAAGATGAGAACCCTGGCTGCCGGCCAGGCTTTGGACACCACCAATAACCCCAGTTTTGAGGAACACTCCCTGTCTTACACTCACTGTCTTAATGGATCAACCCAACACCGTAACCCAGGAGAAGGTACTTTAATTGTCTCTGGTTTGCAAAAGAGGAAACTAAGGCTCAGACGTTAAGCTACTTGCCCAAGGTCACCCCGGAAGCCTGGATCTTTGCAAGGAAGTTTTTACACCCAGGCCCCGTTTTCCATCCACGAAATGGGCTGCCTCACCTTCTGTAGGAGGGCCTCGGTGTGGGCCGTGAGCACCAGGTGGGCGCCCAGGCGTGCGTAGAGATAAGCCAGCTCCTCCCCAATGCCCGCGCTGGCCCCGGTCAGCAGCACTCGGGCTCCCTGCAGGCCAGCTAGCAGGGTGCAGGGGTGGTCAATCCTGGGCGGGGGGGGGGGGGGGGGGGGGG